>NC_081568.1:111877182-112247407 GCF_022355385.1 Mustela nigripes | reverse complement strand
AGCATTACTGAGAATATGGATAAACAAAATACTTTCAGCCTTAACAGGGAAGGCAATTCTGAGGCCAATAAGATACCATGTGGATGACATTTCAACCTTGAAGACGTTGTGCCAAGTGAAATGAACCAGATACAGTAAGACAAATACTGTATGATTCTATTCATATGAGGTCAAATATACAGAGACCGAAAGTAGAATGATGGGTGCTAGGGACCAGGATAAAGGAGGAATAGGGAAACTGTGTTTAATGGGTGCAATATTTTAGTGAAGAATATCATAAAATTTTGGAAATTGATGGCAGTGATGATTGTACAACAATATGAACATACTTAATGCCACAAAAGCATTCACTTCTGAAAATGGTTAAAGAGTAAATTTTGTTATGTATATTTTAACACAATTTTAAAAATTAAGGTAATTGTCATAATAACATGTCCAGTTTTTCTTTTCAACTGTTTGATGTATACATATTGCTGTGAATGCTTCCTGAGACAGAAATCAGATTGTAGAATATAAGAAATGGAAACCGGAAACTAGATTATAAAACCAGTTCTGATTATAAAGTTAGAAAGTGCCCAAACCAGGTAAAGATAAATCATTTAAACATGAGAGAGACTCAACAAAAAGCAATTTGAGCTTTTTAGGTAATTCACTTTAGGAGAAATCTCTAGAGATTACTTTTTTAAGATTTTATTTATTTGGGGGTGCCTGGGTGGCTCAGTGGGTTAAGCCTCTGCATTCAGCTTAGGTCATGATCTCAGTGTCCTGGGATCAAGCCCCGCATCGGGCTCTCTGCTCAGAGGGGAGCCTGCCTCCCCTTCTCTCTGCCTGCCTCTCTGCCTACTTGTGATCTCTCTGTGTAAAATAAAGAAACAAAATCTTTAAAAAAAAAAAAAAGATTTTATTTATTTGAGAGAGAGAGAAGAGCAGAGAGAGAGGGACAAGAAGACAATGTGCTGAAGGCAGAGTGTGACACAGCACTCGATCTCATGACCCAGAGATAATGACCTGAGTTGAAATCAAGAGTCAGATGCTAACTGAAATGAGCCCCCTAGGTGCTCCTCTAGATATTATTAATGACTAATACACCATCAACCATTTTTTAAAACAATAGTGTTTCACATACTAGTTTTCTTGACACTAGTAAAAGTAACAAAAATTAAAAATAGAGATAATTGAAAAGTACTCTTTTGTACAAGTAAAAAAAACTATCAAACATTTCCTCTTTGTTGAGATATAGGCTTAAAGCATAGCATTTTAATAAGTAAAATAATAAAATGGCTTGATTAAAACATCTGGAAAATACCACAATAATTTTTACTTTTTATTTTTGTCTAAAAATATTTTCTTGGGGCTCCTGAGTGGCTCAGTCGTTAAGCATCTGCCTTTGGCTCAGGTCATGATCCTGGGGTCCTGGTATCGAGCCCCACATGGGGCTCCCTGCTCAGCCAGAAGTCTGCTTCCCCTTCTCCCACTCCCCCTGCTTGTGTCTCGCTTTCTCTCTCTCTCTCCCCCGCCCCGTGTCAACTAAATAAATAAAATCTTTAAAAGAAAAAAAAAATTTCTTCTGTTGATATATTTTTCCCCATTACAACTTCTCTCTTCCCATTGCTATCCTTTTCAGTGTTTGTCTAGTCAAGACAGTCAATTAAGAAGAGAAAAAGAGATTTGTGTCTGTAGAATTTGCAATGGTATGTCTTTACAATATAGAATTTGAAAGAAAAGTTATTCACTCACTCATTCACTCCTTATTTAATACACACTTATTAAAACTCTATCATGAAGAAGTGTGCTCTTGGTACTGTGCTCTAGTCAAATATTTTCTTTCCGGTCTTATTTTGCCACACAGTGTAAGTCCTCTTTACTATTATTAGTCTTGCCTTTTTTTTCTCTTTTCCGACCACAAAGCTCTTTTTTCAAAGCTTTACAAAATTCCTTCTGATGTATCATTTCTTCATAATGAATCTGAATCATACATGCCAGCACCCAGCATACAACAGGTGCTTCATAAACATGTGCTAAATGGATCTACTGAATGAATAAAGAAATAAATCTTGATGATACGTCCTCACCATCAATACATGGAATGCTAGTTGCACCACCCTGGGTTATAAAAACCTTAAACATAACCAAATGACATTTATAAACATTTTGAGGGCAGTTAATTTCAAAGTTCAACTGAAAACAAAGTCAGATTTATACAAAAATCTGCTCTCACATGTTTTCCAAACTCATTAGATGGCTAGTTACTTCTTTTTTAAAACCAAAAAGCAATTACAATACTTGAAATACGCTGTCTGTGTTTGATTACAGTATCGATCAATGCTGAAAGCATTCAATGTTCAACAACATTGTTGAAATTTCACATAAGTCTAGCAATAGGAAAATAAGAAGTATACATCTGGTTAATTCTCGGAGTCATATATTTACAATTAAAATTTGACCAAGCTTTAAGAACTTAATTCATCATGTAATTATGAAACACACCAAAAATGCATGGTTAAAGGAACAAAACTTAACGATGACAAATTCTGCGCAAAGCCTACTTTTACTTAAATTTCTCTTTTTTAAAAAGGCTTACCCTTAAATCAGAGACATAATCTCTTAAAACACACCATATGTCTTTTCTTTTGTAGCACATGTTTAGAAGCAGCCTTAATTAGAGTCAATGTATTGTTTAGATTCTTTACCGCCACTTCCCTTATTTAAGTCCTATAGCAGTTAGCCCTCTACCTTTGTGCAGGTTGAATATCAAATTAATGAAGAGAAGGCTCTGGAAAGTCCAGAAAACCTAAGTGGCTGCAGTAGGGCATTCACTAGAATCAACACCATGTATTTACCATTCTTTTAAGGAAACAACATAAAAGATCTTATTTTGTTCATAATGTCAAACACTTATAAGGTAAAAATGTACCTCTAATTTAGTGAATATAAGGGAACTTATTAATTGTCAAGTGAGATGCAGTAAGTCATAAAAAATTCTGGACTTGTGATCTTGCTTCTTCTTTTGGTCCACTGAGCCAAGAGTATATGGCTGCATAATTACAGAATCCCAGGAAATATCTAGAGCTGAGTGTCGTGCATGGAACTATAAAGCTCATTTTGGTCTGAAGAACTGAATGTCTGGTCAAGTTCACTCAGGAGAATTTAGTCTCATTTGATTATTTTAAAAGCACTACAAAATACTAAATCATTTTATTTAACATCTGACTTGATACCCCTCATTCCTTTTTTCATCCTCAAATTTCCAACTCAATGTTTTTGGGGTTGTTTGTTTGTTTGAGTTTTTACCAAAATTCAAGTTAGTTAACATGCAGCGTAATGCAAGTTTCAAGAGTAAAATTTAGTGATTCATCACTTACATACAACATCAGTGCGTATCACAAGAAGTGTCCTCCTTAATTCCCATCATCCATTTACCCCATCTGCCCAACCACTTGCCCTCCAGCAACCTCAGTTTTTTCTTTATAGTTAAAAGTCTGCTTTATTGTTTGCATCTCTCTTTTTTTGCCTTATGTTCATCTGTTTTGTTTCTTAAATTCTACATGAGTGAAATCATGATATTTATCTTTCACTGAGTTATTTCACTTAGCATGATACACTCTCTCTCTATCCCCATTATTGCAAATGGCAAGATTTCATTCCTTTTTATGCCCAAGTAATATTTCATTATATATAGATACATACACATGCACATACCACAACTTCTTTATCCATTCATCAGTTGGTGGACATTGAGCTGTACTGATCAATGTTGTTATGTATGTTACCGGTACAAAACAGGCACATAGATCAATGCAACGGAATAGAAAACCCAGAAATGGACTCATAACTATATGGTCAACTAATCTTTGACAAAACAGAAAAGAATAGCCAATGGAAAAAAGACAGTCTCTTCAACAAATGGCATTGGGAAAACCAGATAGCAACATGCAAAAGAATGAAACTGGACCACTTTCTTAGACTATACACAAAAACAAATTCAAAATGGATGAAAGACCTTAATGTGAGATAGAAAACCATCAAAATCCTAGAGGAGAACAAAGGCAGGAATGTCTTTGACATTGGCCATAGCAACTTCATAGATACATCTCCAGAGGCCAGGGAAACAAAAGCAAAAGTAAACTACTGGGACTTCATCAAGATAATAGTCAAAGCGCAGCAAAGGAATGAACCTAAATGGTATTATGCTAAGTGAAATAGAGAAAAATAAATACCACATGATTTCACTTATATGTGAAATCTAAAAAACAAAACAAATGAACGAACAATTAAACAACAGAAAATGAAACAGACACCTACTAAGCACACAGAACAAACTATGGTTGCCAGAAGACAAGGAGGGTGAGGGACCAGCGAAATAGATAAAGAAGACGAACAGGTACAAACTTCCAGTTATAAAATAAGTAAGTCACAGTGATAAAAAGTATAGCATATCGAATACAGTCAACAATATTTTAATAATTTTGAATGGTGACAGAAGGTAACCACACTCACCATGGTGAGCATAATGTGTAGAATTGTCAAATCCCTATGTTGTACATCCGAAACTAATATAATCTTATATATCAACAAGACTTCAATTAAAAGTTTTTTAAATAAAATAAAATGAAGTGATTATCTTGCTGTAGAAGAATTTAGCTAGCCTGCCTTCTTATAGGGTTTTTGGGGTTTTTTTCTTTGTTTGTTTTTATCCTAAGGCTTTAATTCCAGCTATACTTGAGCTTTGGTTCAACTTGTCCCTTCTTTGACCTTTATAGACAATCCTATACATGAACTTTTCATCTAAACTGTCAAGTTATGACATCAGTTCTCCAAAAACCCACCCCTGTCAACTATCCATCCTAGGGAGACAAATTTAAAAAAATAAAATAATCACAACATACAATATTATTTTCATTGTTTCTTCTTAGAACATAATTCGATAGCAAAAATCATTTGGGGATAATATTTGCTCATAAAACCATCAGTAAGGATCTGCTTTTAGCAAATGACTCTCCCAGGTTCTACTGGAGAAACTAAAACACATGAACTCTGTCCTCAAGGATAACTGAAGTATAAATCAATCATTAATATTAGAAAAAAAACTTCTGCGTCACAGTAAAAGGAATGGGCTTTCACAGGTTAAGATTTATCAAAAATATTTAATTAGCCACTTTCATCCTTATTTTAATTCTTTAAACTCCAAAAATCATCCTTACTTCTTCACTTCCTCACCAGAACCTTCTCATTTCTTACCGCTTTGTCCTCATAGCCTCCTTAAAAACCTCAACCCTTCTCCACTTCTACAAAGATCTGCTTTATCATCCTTAAAATTACACACACATGGCAGATTGGTGGCATTACATTTGCACTTTACAGTCTGAGGTGTTTTAGCATCCTAATTCAATAACTTTACATGTTGCTAATCAAATCTCTTTCCAGCTGCTAAAGTAGCTATTCAAAACCATCATCAGGCCCCCCATATCAATGGCCCTTCGCTCCTCCCTTCAACTTGGCTGCCTCCAGCGAAGCCAAGAAATTAGAGGCTGTTAAATCTCCCTTTACCCAGTATCTCCCTTCTCTTCAGTCCCTCCCACCTCAAACACACATTTGTAAATTTATCTACACTGGTACTTCTCTCCTTCCTCTCTTCCCCCTTCTTCCTCCCTTTCACTCCCTCCCTCCCTTCCTTCCTTTTCCTCAGATCTAGGATTGGTTCCTTATAAATTAAAATATTGCATAGCCCCTCAGCATTGCCCCATATACTCTTGCTGTCCCCTGATCAGCTCTTACTTATACCCCTCAGGGCAGTTCTTGTAAACATTTACCCATAGCCTTACCTTTTAGCCACTATTACTCCTTTTACCTCAGTTAATACCTTCAATAACTTAGACTTCAGTGAAAAAATGACAGCCATCTGAAATGAAGTTCAGTTTCCTCCAACTGCCCCCGCCCCCCTCCAGTGCCATATACATACACACATACACTTACCTATTTTGGCACCTTTCTTTTACTAAAATTTTCCGGTCTCACAGGGAAAAATTTGGTTCCTTCTTGTCTCCTACAGTAGTAACCAAGTTTCCTCCTACCTTATAAAGAATCATCTTTTTCCTGTATGCTCAAACTCTCTCTCTCTCTCTCCTAGCTTCTCTCCCCCACCTCAAATTATTTCACATAAGCCATTTTCTGCCCCACACCCCTGCAAAAACAAAAACACAAAAACAAAAAGACCCCCACCTTGATCCTAAATCTTTTCATACTACTATTGTATATCCCTTCTCATTTACATGACAAAATTTCTGCAACAGATTTTTGGACCTCTTGCCTTTATTCCCTCAGTCTACTATCCTTTGACTTTTGTCCCAAAGGACACCCCGGAATACAGGAAATATTAGCAATAGCTTCCTATCTGCAGAATCATCAGCTAACTCTTCTTCCTCCCAAATTCTCTCCACCTTAACATTATTGGACACTTCTTCGAATCTTCTAAATTTCTGACTCTATTTTCCTTCTACTTTTTTGCTACTTCTCATGTGCCTGCCTCCTCAATGCTGGAATTCTCAAGATTTGATCTTATTCTTATTCTATACACTGTCTGAGGGGTAAGGTTCTGACATAGATGTTTCAGAAGTCCTTTGATACAGCTTCTTTGACTCTGTGGTTTAAATGTCATGGATATTTTTAATAACTCCTCAAAAACAATTATTAAATGTTAGCTTTTCAAAAATTATCAATTCTAATCCTCTTGCATACTAAATGGATACAGCAAAATGACTTCATCAAAGTATTCCATGAATGAAAATGGAAACATCAAATTAATCAAGTTCAAAATGTTTTCCTCACACCCTTGGTAATCTAATCCTTCTAAATGTCTTTTCTGATGATGATTTATAATCTATCCCCAGACTTCATTTGTCTTTGATCCCTAGGCTTATATTTGTAATAGTTCATTGGACATGTCTACTGGTTCCTTTAAATCAACGAATCTGGAACTGAATTCATTTTATTCTCTTTCCAGGATGACTTCTCCTCTCTTGGTTAACACCACCAAGATAAGCCCAGCTGCCCCAATTAGAAACTCAAAAGCCATCTCTGATTTCTCTCACTTCTCTCCCACATTCAAAAACTTCTTACCTCTAGTCAGCTATGATTTCCTTAAAAATCTGTCAAATATGTCGCACCTTTCTATCCTCAGGGTAATTCAAAGCACTCATCATCTTTGGATACAAAAAGCTTTTAACGGGTTCTTAATATGATTTGAGCATCCTTCAATCCATATTCCATGCCACAGACTTCTTTCCAAAACCAAGCCTGATTGTGTTATTTCTCTGCTTAAAACTGTGAACAGTTTCTTAGTGGCTATAAGAATACGTTCTGCTTGTCTTTTCAGAGTTATCATTGCCACTCCCTCATATCCATCCTGAAATCTAACCATAGCAAATGGTTAACCATACAATTCTTTTAACAAGTGCATTCTTAATGGCTCCCTGTTTTTGCAGATGCCTTTATTTCTTCCTGCCTGTGTTTATCTAATGAATGCCTAATTAGTCAGTATTCCCACTGCACCTTAAATACACTTCCAGGAGTACATGGTTCATATACTACTGCAATCATTCTTTTAAGTGTTTTCCTTTTCTTCTCCTAGAGTTAAGACATAGTATTCTATTTGTCTTTAGATATCAAGGGCATAATGGAATGTGGGCATTTGCTACAGAAAATTTTAGTGAAGAAATAGAGGCAATCACTATGTATATTTGAATAGCATAAAATTTTCTGATTACATTCCTTCAAAAAAATAGCAAGTTCTACAGAGAAGAGAAATGAATGTACATGTGTGACTGAATCTGAATCAAGAGCAAAGCCTGTGAGGGTGCTAGTTCTTGGCAATGCAAGAAACAAGTTCTTTCCATCATATTCTCACTTCATTACTCTATTTAGTTAGAATTAACCTCAACTTTTTTCTTAATATTTCAGCTGCAAAATAAATTACTGGAAATTCAACTTCCTCTTCAAGACTGTCTTTTAAGAGCCCACTGACTTATGATAAGCACTGGGTGTCGTATGTAAGCGCTAAATCACGAGTTTGTACACCTGAAACTAATATTACACTGGGAAAAAAAAAAAGCCCATTGACTGCTTGCAAACAGTACAGTCAGAAGGGGGGGGATGTAGGCAAAGGAACAATCTAGTTTTTTAAAAATAATCATGACAAAAGAGTTTTCAATGTGATTATTAACTTACCCAACATGGGTAGTTCACTAATCTGGGATTTTTTAAAGTTATAAAGAATAAATCTCCCTCTAGTAAGATTTTGTAAGCATTTAATTTTTCAGTACTGCAAAATAGACTTGATCAACTGTTTTTCCCCCATAAGGTTCTACTTTAAGACCTCCATATGCTCAGTTTTAATAATCTGCTTCCACAACCAGGAACCATTCCAAATATGAGTTATGGAAATATTGTGCTTCTTATTAAAAACAACATGAAAAGAAATATCTGAAACCCAGGTATCAATCTGTAAAACACATAGTGGCAGATCCATGTGAAAGGTCTGTATGAAGAATTACTGCTTAAAATCACTTTTACTGAGGCAGTTTAACTCGTTTCACTAGAAGTGAAAATTGCTATGACAAATAAGTCACTATGGAGGTCAAATGGTAATTTGCACATGCTAAACAGCTCAGCAGGAAATTACATGTGATCCTCAAAATCACCAGCATTCCCACCAGAAATCGTTTTATAAGACATGGAGGTCACATGGATTGTGTTAGGGATAAAACTCTCTCAAACACATGTTCTACCCTCCCCCTTGGGAGGAAGAAATTGAAAGGTATGGAGAGAGGTATGATCAAGGTGTTTGAAGTTAGAGAAATGTAATTTAGCATAGTTATGGAAAAGGGAAGTATAGAAAAGTATCAATATGAGACCAATAAAAGATATCTGCTTAACTTCCATGAATCTTTCGATACCATTTTTATCAGTTAGTATTCGTAAAATGCAATTATGCTTATGTATTTTGTTATCAAGAAAAAATATTATATGAAAAAGGAAAATATTACTGAAGATAATTTAATGTTACCTCAAAAGTAGTTGTTGTAATATTTCAGCAGATCTACTTCATCTGCATATACCTCCTAAAACAAATAAGATTTAAGTTAGTAGTCTGGTGCCCTGGGGGTCTGAATGAGTGTGCAACAGAAAGGGAGTGACATTTAGCAGTATCCTGTACTCTTATATTTACATGTTGAAGAATGCTGTTTCCCCCAATGATCCTAGGTAAACACAAGATTTTGAACACTGCAATAAAATTGCCTTAAAGTATTATATAGTTATTTTATTCCAATGGTAAAGCCCTATGAGAAAAACCTCTCAGGGCAAAGAGTCCAGGAAAGAAATAGTACTTTATTTTTGAACCCCCGCCCCCTGCCAAAAAATGGTCTACTACTATCTCTTCTTAAAAGGCTTTTACTTGTTGTATCTTTCCTCCAGTCCTGTATAAAGCTTCCTACATCTACACATATACTAATTATTTTTCATTGAGCACTTACTTTGTCCCAGGGACTATGCCACAGTGGTGGCCAAGATACACTGTCCCTATTCTCAAGGAGCCTTTGATTTAATGAGAAGTACAAAGATGTTAAGTACCAAAAGAGGAGAACTATAAGTTACTATGGGAGCATAACACATAACTGTCTAGTCTAATTTGAACGCGATCAAGAAGAAATCCTGGTGAAAGAGACACCTAGCTCAGATATAAAGAGCATGCAGGTAGAAGTGGGGACAGCAAAATACCCCAAGCCAAGAAAATGCAGTATAAAATGGCCTAAAAGTGATATGAAACCCAGTTCAATCATGAAAAGTAAATATGTTTAATACAACTAAAGCACAGAACTCATGGAAAAACCTCTAATTAGGTTGGATTGAATGAGATCATGTAGGACCCTCATGAGCCATGGTCTATTACCTTGTATAATAGGAAGCTTCTGGAAGTTTTCCAGCAGGAGTTGGGAATCAGCTTTGTATTTAAAATTTCCACTCTGAGGCGCTTGGATGGCTCAGTCAGTTAAGTGTCTCTTATTTCAGTTTAGGTCATGATCTCAGGGTCTTGGATCGAGCCCCTCATAGGGCTCCAGGCTGGGCATGGGGTCTACTTAAGATTCTTTCTCTCTCCTTCTCCCTTCACCCCTCCCCTCAAAATAAATACATACATACATACATACATACATACATACATACATACATTCCTCACTGTAGTATAGGTAAGGGATGATCAAGTCTGGAGACTGCGAGGCTGTTAGGAGATTGTTTTAATAATCCAGGTGAGACATGATTGTGGTATGGATGAGAACATGGCAGTGGACCAAGATGTGCATGAGAACCAATGCACAGAAGGAAACTGGTTACAAAGGACTGGATTTAACGGAGGGATAGAGATCAGAGATGCTGGTTTGAGATCCATAAAGAACATGGATGCTATAGAAACTATAGCATAAATGAGCATATCTAGTGAGAAAAGTAAAGGACCAATGATGGAGACCAAAAAAAAAAACCAAATTTAATGGGTAGGTAAAAGGTCCCACAAAAGAGATAAAAAAGAAATAATGGAATAGCGAGAAGAATATGAGGTTTCTAAAGACAAGCAAAAGGAATGGCTCAAAAGAGTTTATGTTCTATAGTACATAATGTTCCTAAAAACTCAAGTCAAGTATACATTAAGAAATATCTCTTGGATTTAATAATGAAGACACAGATGGTGAACTTGGCAAGGAAAATTCAGCAGAGACCTAAAACCAGAAGTCAAGTTATTTAGGTTCAGGTATAAGCAGAGGTAAGATATAGAGGCAGGTGAGTGTATGGCTCATTCTAACCATAAACGTGGAAGAGATATATGTCAACTGGAAGGGCTCTGAGAGAGAAAAGGTTTGTACAGAGGTTTTTGTTTTTGTTTTTTAATATGAGAAATATTTGAACTGTGAAAACTGATCAATAAGGAGAGACCAAAGTAAAAAGAAACATGGCTACCTAAGAAGAGGATAAAAATGCTCCAGCCTGTGAGCAATGGCATTAATCAGAGCAGAAGGAACCTCTGTCATGGTTGAAAGTTGGTGGACAGAGTTTCTTTATGATGCTTCACATTTTTTCTTTGAAGTTAGAGACAAGATTATCTGCTGAGAGTGAGAGAAGAGAAGGGAAGATCAGAGGTTCAAGGAACACGAAGAAGTGTTGAAAGCACCACTGTGAATGCAATAGAGGGAGCCAACTAATGACGTGTCACTGGGCCCTGCTGAGGGACATTGATTTCAGAGGTCATGAATATATAGTGGCATCTACAAGTTTAATTTTCACAAACTCAGAACAGCAATGATCTAGGATTGGCCCAATTATATTTATCCAGCATTGCAAATCTTCAGAAATGTTATGATAGAAGGACAAGAGGGCAAGACAGTTAAGGATACTCACGGTACATCTAAGTCAGGCTGGGAAAGATGTGAAGAACAAAGTGGACTTGTCCAGAGGGATCAGAAGTTCTCACATTTCCCAGGAACTGTGTGGTAGAAAAATGTAAATGGAAGAAAAGGGGACATAAAATTCAAACATTACAGAGTGAGATGGTTGAATTTGATGCCCTAAAGAGGTCTGAGGTTACAAGATCTGATGTGCAGTAATGGAATAGGATAGCTGAAACGGCTTATAGATAAACATCATACTGGCACTGAAGACAAGAAATTGAAAGCCTAGGTTGTTAGAAGGTAAGTCATCCAAGTGGATACTGAATTCTCCTGGAAAGACAGCAGGATTTGAGACTCAAAGGAGTCACTGTTGAAATCTCCACTGAAAGGAGGGCAAAATCCTGAAAGATGTTTTGAATAATTCCATAGTTTTACAGATAAAGACCTGAAATTCCACCTGAATAACATATTATGTTCTTTAAGATGCTTACTTTCTACTTGATGATGATAATGTTGAAGAATGCTATATATGAGGAGCACAAGCTTAATCAAATCATGATATTCACAATTTCTACTGGTCATCCTTGAGAGGGTGGCCCTCTACACACTTAATCCCAATAAGCAATTTGTCAGGGAATGATCAGCAAACAGAGAAGTGAATCTTATACCTACTGAAACTATCCCATTGTTGATAGAAACACTTAGATAATATGGTTAAACTATCTTTTACCCATTTAAACAGAGAAAGAGTCAACTGACTTAGCCTCTAATGTCTTAGGGCTATCACTTGTATATCAGTTACTCAATTACATATAAACTCATATTTTCTTGAGGCACCGTTTCCCAAACATTGCTAAAGAAGGCCTGTATTATCTGTTAAGTATGGACTCCTGGGTCCTAGTCCAAACATACTGAATCAGAATCTCCAAGAGAAGAACTAGAGCCTTAATATGCCTCCCCCATAATTATTATTACCAGGGATATTTGAGAAACAGTAAATAGCCTTAGGGGTCAGCTTTTGAAGATCCCACATTAAATAGATCCAGTTGCAAGTCTTTCTAATTAGGAGCTTTTCTGCCATGTTCCTTATTGCCAACTATCACTTCTTTTTGCTACTGATCTTCCTGTCCCAAGCAGTCTTTCTCTTCCAATCCCAATTTATATCAATAACTGCAACAGAGAAAGTGAGACAACCAAGTTTATTGGAATTCCCTGTGCAACATGAATATGTAGGCTTTGGGTGATGATCAAGGACCATATCCACTAGTAAACTACACACATTTTTAATATAAAGATTTGAGAGTATCTATTCAGGTTTTACTCATTTCTAGATTTTCTTGTCAATTGTCCAGATAATTATACGATAACTTATCCTAATATAAACAGAAGTTTAGAGCTGGACAATGCAGCCAGGTTTGGCTTGGTTTGGTTTCAGGATTTTACCAAATGATTTATTTCCCATCTAGGTATCTGGCATAACATGGATTACTGCTTACATTCCATTTTTTAAAAGATAGGGATAAGTTGTCCTTAAGGCTCGATTTATTTGACAAAAAGAAAAAAGGTCAAATAATTTATTTACATACACAAATTTCTCAAAGAGAAAGCCATTAAATATGGTGTCCTAATCTAATTGTGGGATTTCACAATTAGAATAATTCTTTTCTATTTGGGTATCTCTTCTGGGTATCTTAATCTGGATGACCTGGTGAAAACAGAAGAAAAAGGAATATAGAGCACTAGGAAAGAACCCATTTCACAGGCTGTAAAAACTGAGTCTTCAGGTTCTTTGGAGAAAGACATACATTCAACAGTCGGGGAATTAGTGAGCATTTCCTGGTGGTGTAAAACTACTGTAAATTTGTAGTGACCCTGGAGAAAAGTGAAGCTGCCCCTTACTTGTTTTAAGTCTTGGTTTTGCCTGGTCTGAAAACTGTGGACTCCATGTTTTCAGCCACACTCTCTGTTCCCTTAAAGACTTGTTTAAAGATCGCTTGTCAGCCCTTTTGCTTAAAAAGAGAGACTGAAGAGTCTTCTTGAACTGTAATTAAAGTCTCAAAGTAGTTGGCTTTCTCAAAATGCTGAGCCTCACCCTCCTCCAAGTTGTTTGTGTTAGCTTAACAGGGCCACTGCAACCTGTCCCCCTCTTCCTTGCTGTGCTATTGAAACACAGTAAGAAGACCCTTTGAGCCAACCATCTGCTCTTCAATTAAACTAGCAAGCATCTTCTTTTCAATAATTTATTGTGGGCGTCTTTTTATTTCCAAGTAACTGTTGGTAAAAATTCATGAATTAATTGGGAAAATGAACTGAACAAAGGCAAAATTTCACTTGCAAGAAGGAAAACTTAGGGAAGCAAGGTATGACAAGACCACACAGCATTCTTGACCATGACAGTTGGCCCCATATTTTCCTAAACCTTATAATTTAGCCACTTTCCAATGAGAGTCTAAGAACAATTGCAACAGTTGTGGCTATAAGCAAGCATGATGCAAGATTTACTAATAAAGTGGACTGCTTTATAATTACCCGTGAAATAACAACACTTGACCCTGATTTATTTTGTGGGCTGCCTTTTTCTCTCCAAGCATGTTGAAGTTAATTTTTTTTTCCCTAAAACCAGATGTTTTAACATTTCAAAGAAGATGGATGGAATGCAAACTCAAGACCAAAACTGTTTTAGGTTTGCATTTGTTACTATTGTTATTAAAGAAAGGGCCAGGGCTCTATGCAAACTGGAAACTAGCCAAAATTCTAATTTAGATGACAGTGGCCATCTTGAAATTTTCTAAACATACAAACAGCTTTGTTTCCATTTTCTGCAAGCACAGAAGCAAGCAATATGAAAACTAAATCAGACAATAAAAGAATCATTCTTCTTTGACGTTCAGTGTGATATAACAGTCCATTTTCTTCATTTAAGCCTATTAAGTGTCCTATTGCTTAGAATATGAAATTAAAGATGTTAAGGTTGACTTAACAGTAAAACCAACTAACCAACAATAATTTTTACAAATATTTTGACAGACAATTTTGTCTCTGGTCTGTGATTGGCTCCTTTGACAAAATTAGGGACCTGGGAGTAGAGAAGTTCCCAAGACCCTTCTCCAAAATGAGAAAGGCAGAGGGCTCCTGTTCTGTTCTCTTGATTGTATCCAGCTGGTTTCAGAAAAGCCGCCACTCAGTCCACTCTAGGGCCAGAGCTCCTAGGTAGTGGTTCCAAATGGATAAGAACACCGAGAGGGAGGTAAGAGATAAGATAGAAATGCATGAACCATGCTGATAACTGCAGTGACAATAAGGAAGGCTGACAGCGTGACACGTAGAAATGCAAGTCCATTCTAAGCCAGAGCAGAACGAGCCCTTTCCTAAATAACGATTACTTAGGTAATCTCTCTTCACTAGATTAGATCATTGCATTAGTGCTTCATTTCACTTTATTTATTTTAAATAGATGCCTTTTGCTAACTAACCAAGGTAAGTACTTAGGAGAAGTGGATTGACAGGACTTTTCTGATAGCATGTGCACAGCATCAGGTTATAATCACTGGTTTCTAGCTGGCAAAGAACCCCTCGAGGCACCGAGGATTTAGCGCAATATAGCTGCCTGGAGAAATGAAGGCAAGTCTCCTCAAACAATGCCATACTTTCCTGTTGCTATAGAATCATTGTTTGCCAAATCACCTTGAGAGAAATGGCCTTCAGAGGGGGTTGGTGATGATTATTTTACACAAAATGGAACGCTTAAGTAGAAAAGATTTGGTTATGGTATGCTACCTTTCTTAGGTAAGGCATGTCATTGGGCATCATAAATCAGTAATATATTGCTCTTGTATGTCCTGGGGAGACAAATACAATGGCTGGTATACACACCCAGCAACAACTAATGTAGTCTTTAACTGCAAGGAAGCAGACTATTAACTAGAAAGTGAGGTTTGTTTTGTTAAATCTACTGGTGTCTGGAACAGAGAGTGACAGAGTAGGAGTCCTTCCTTCAGTCGTTCAGCAAATATCTGGGCGCCTACAATATGCCAGACATACTACCATAGTAAGGAGAAACAGAGTTCCTAGCCTCGTGAAATCACAGGATATTGGTAAGTGCCACAAAAGAAAGCCAAAGGGTGCTAAAAAGAGAGTACGATGGGGGACTTAGAGAGGCAGGAGGAAGCTGGGAAGAGGAGGTGGCACAGGAGGCCTTCCAAGTAGAGGACACAGCCTGCACACCAGTCCTACCGTTGGAGACAGCTCAGGCAGGAGGAAGAACAGAAAGGAAGACTGAGTGGGTGGAGGGTAAAGAGCAGGGAGGGTACGCTGGGAAAGGAGTGAAGAGAGCTGGGAAGGGGCCAGATCCTCTCAGCCTTGTGAGTTCTATGAAGGAAGAAACCCCCAAGAGCAACAGGAAGCCACTGACATGTTTTAACTGTAATCAGAAAATCCCAGGAAATAGGACACAGTGTTGCTGCCCTTGTCTACAATTCATACCCACCAAGCCCCTGTCTTTTATAGGGAATCATGGCATCATATACATTTTTCAGACACTCTTTTCTCTTGTTCAAGTTATAGTCTCGATTAAATTAATTCAACAGAGGGCCTACATGGCCTAAAGCAAAGCTCATTTTGCCTTCTGTTCAGTATATTAAGAAAGGATCTAAACAAGATTCTTTTAAATGCCAAATACAGTGAATTTTTAAATATCTTTATGACAATAATCGAAGAAAACAACAGGGGCATTTTGTGGGGGTCCCTGCATGATCATTCTATAATTTCTTAAGCCATTTCTAAATTGTGGACAGAGGCTAATGCTTTCCTCTCATATGCTGATGGCAAAAGCAAATATTTACAAGGTAGGCTGTCCAAGAAAGAAATAGAATCCACATATAATCTGTTTTTATTGCACTGTCTGCTGCTCAATTTTATAAGCAGCTGCTGGCCAAATGTAACTCGAACCCAAACCCAAAATGTTGCGCCTTTTTGTTGAAGGGAACAGAATATTTTACTTAAATATGTCAAAAAAAACTGTTGAGAGTCATTAAGGACTTTGGGTTGGGTGGTTTGTTTTTTTGGCAATTTGGAATCTCATTTTGAAACAGACTACAAAACCATGTAGCAAAGTAAGAATTATATTGTTATAAAAGCCCCGTACAAGCTTAACTCAGAGATATTAGAGTATGCACTTCCAATCACGAGTAGGTGGCACAAACATGACTACTACTGAGAAATAATGAGATGTGTGTACATATGAACCTCCTGTGTATCTTTCTGAAAACATAGCCCCAAGAGAAAATGACATAAAACAACTTGCAATTAAACTTTATTTGATGCCAGATGAGAAACAAATGTTTCAGAAACTGTAATTTTTAATATAATTTTTCCTTTGCATGTGCAGACCAGCAGCTCCTTATAACACACCAGCTCTTAGCCAACATGTATTTCTAAAGTAACTAATAGAGGCTAAAATTTTAATTGCATTTCCCCTTAATTTGTATATTTACTTTGTAAGATTTTTTTGGAGAAATGAATTATTTCAGCTTCACTTCAGAAGTCATGGGACATATACACCATCATGAAAACAAATGCTTTATACACATCTCCTAATTTAAAAAAAAATAGCAGATTTCTCCATCTATTTTATGCAAATAGCTAATAAATGTCTCCAAAATTAAGGACTGGTTTCTTTTGGATTTTTATACAAGACAGCAGTTGTTCCCAAAAGTTTCAATTACTGGAACTTCATTTTAGTGGCAAAAATTTTCAAGCAGCTCTGCCCACAAGATAAGAGACTTTTATATTACACTACCTACTGATTAAAAGAAAGTTCAAAATAAGAAAACTATAATTAATCCAGTAACAGTTTAATAAAACGTATGTTTGTAACCACAAAAGTTTATGGATACATTTGAAAAATAGCACTATAACCACAATCAGATATACTAGTTACTTGTTCTAAAGGTAATGACTGGCTCATATGTGAGCCCCTGCAGTCTCTATTATAATTTTCTGAAAAACCCCAATGCTGGATAAATCTAATCATATATATATATATGTATTCTATAATAATATTATCAATATGTATATTTGTACATATATAAGTGAATAACAATATAGTGATCTATAAACTCCATTAAAATAACCCCAAAAGTTTAAAGCTCGTGAGTCTTTTTAAAATGACATTTCACATAGAAAATCTTGGAGTAAAAGAGATGAAAAGCTGGAAAGTTTCTGCAATACATCACTTGACAGGAAGTTAAGTTATCAGAATGAAGTCTTATGGGTAACAATCGCATAACCATACATGGTGTATGTCCTAGTTACCATATAGATACGAAAGGTCCATTAAGGTTCCTTATCAGCTGTATATTGGTGTAATTTAGAGAGTTTGATAACATGAACCTGAACTGCAAAAGTCTCCAAACAATGCCCTGTTATCAGACATCTAACTTTTGAGTTTAAACAGTTACAATAAGTAGACTTTCTCCTGTCCCTACCAGAGGACATTGTCTTCCTGAGCTATTCAGCTGAAGCTTTTCATTTCATTCTTTTTTTTTTTTTTTTTTAAAGCAAAACACCCAAAAGATGTATCAGGCTCCTAGAATTAAAACAATACAGGTGGCTCAGTTGGTTAAGCGACTGCCTTCAGCTCAGGTCATGATCCTGGAATCCTGGGATCAAGTCCCGCATCGCGCTCCCAGCAATTTGGGGAGTTTGTTTCTCCCTCTGACCTTTTTCCCTTTCATGCTCTCTCTCACTCTCTCTCTCTCAAATAAATAAAATCTTAAAAAAAAAAAAAAAAGAGATTAAAACAATACAGTGCAGGGGCCCCTGGATGGCTCAGTCAGTCTGCTAAACAGGCCAGCTCTCAATTTCAGCTCTAGTCAGGATCTCAGAGTCCTGGGATCAAGCCCGGTGTGGGGCTTCCTGCTCAGCAAGGATTCTCTCTTCCTCTGCCCCTCCCCCAACTCTTGTGTGTGCATTCTCTCTCTCTCTCTCTCTGAAATAAATAAATCTTAAAAAAAAAAGAAAAAAAAAAAACAGGGGCACCTGGGTGGCTCAGTTGGTTAAACAGCTGTCTTCAGCTAAGGTCATGATCTCAGGGTCCTG
The DNA here is from genome assembly GCF_022355385.1 of Mustela nigripes. Lineage (NCBI taxonomy): Eukaryota > Metazoa > Chordata > Mammalia > Carnivora > Mustelidae > Mustela > Mustela nigripes. Next base: position 112,228,877 of record NC_081568.1, on the reverse strand, counting down.
GGATTGAACCCCATATTAGGCTCCCTATTCCCTCTCCCTCAGCTGCTCTCTCACTTACACTCTCTCTCAAATAAATGAACAAAATAAAAAAATAAAAATAAAAAAAATACAGTGCAGTATTATTAGTCAACAACTAAACACAATCTACATATAGCTTATTTCAATACACAGCAATTATGTAATGAGCAGAGTCTCTACGGTAATCTCCAAGGTTTTCAACTTAATCACTTACATCACTTACCCCTTTTACAATGATTTTCACAAATGGTCACATTTTCATGTGTTTATTTTCCACCACCAAGATGCCTTTAGACCATGCTGAATAAAATATCGCATGATTTTCCAACTTCTTTCCTACTAGAGCTGAAAACAAACCATCTGGTTGCTTACTAGGTAGCTGGGGACCAGGGTTAGCTTCCTAGAAGCTGTGCTCTACACCAAATCAGAAGAGGAGAGAAGGCCAAAAGCCATATGAGAAAAGTAAGTTTTAAAAAATAATTTAAAAGGCCAGAAAAAGAGTTCAAAGGTATTTTTAAACAATGACATTAGAAACCAGAAGTAAGGCACTTAGAAAGTTCAGTTTGATCAGAAACTAAATACTGGGGGCGCCTGGGTGGCTCAGTGGGTTAAGCCGCTGCCTTCGACTCAGGTCATGATCCCAGGGTCCTGGGATCGAGCCCTGCATCGGGCTCTCTGCTCAGCAGGGAGCCTGCTTCCTCCTCTCTCTGTCTGCCTCTCTGCCTGTTTGTGATCTCTCTCTGTCAAATAAATAAATAAAATCTTAAAAAAAAAAAAAGAAACTAAATACTGGACTTGGAGGCCACAGAATGAGTTGAGGAAAGTAAAGGTATCTAGAATGTAATTTATATTAGTATCTATTCTTACGAACCAGCAGGACTTTTGCCTAGGTGGGCTTCCCAGGCTTAAAGAGCCAGGAACAGATGACTAAACTTACAGGCTAATTTTGCCTCTAAAGCAATGGTTGCTACTAGCTTGAACTCAAATCACTAATTCTACTTACATATTCTAATCTTGGAAAATCCATCCAGTCAACCTCTATCCTGCTATTAAATTTATATAAATATTAACTTTTTTCTAGACTGTACCACCCTAGCTGGAATCTAAAGGAGACTCACTATTGCTACAAAGAAACTAGACTCTCCTCTACAGCTCTCTGGAATACATAATGTGAAATTTGTGTTCTTTAGCCTCAGTGAAGAGCAAGAAAATCATCACAACATCATGTCCACTGCCCCCTCTCCTGTTGTCATCATATCACCCAAATGTTAAGTGAACCAAATGTCCTTATGGTTCAAGAAAGAGGAGCAGAGACCCTCCTTGTGGTCTTATGGCCCCAAAGGCTGGACTCAGTGCAAAATCCCCAATAACTACACCTCTTTCATTGCCACCGTTCATCCCTAGGATGGCTTTCAAAAGTAACCCTTGACAAAGACAGCACCAGTGAGTGGGCCTTCAGGAAACACTATCAACTTCTCATGTCTATTCCCAAAGATCTATCTGACTCTGGTTCTATAGCATCCTTGAGTCCTTCTTTAACTGACTGGATAGTGGACAACTTTATATTGCTCTATACAACCACTACAAGCAACATTTACCAAACTCTGTTCCTTAGGGCTCGCTCTCTCTCCCTCTCTTTCACTCTAGCTCTAGCTCTCTCTCTCTCTCTCTCTCTCACACACACACACACACACACACACATATGGCCAACAGCATTGCTGCTTCTGTATTTAATTTTATACATGAATTTACTATATGGGATTACTGAAAAAAATGTATAAAGAACTATATCTGTCATACTAATTCTCTGGTTTTAAGAAATACATACCAGGACATCCAGAAGTTAAAAAGAAAGACTTTTAATATATACATCAATGCAGCCTACCACTTAACCCTGAGGCTGATGTGTGTTGCTGATTTGATGATCACTGATATACATTAGCATTTTACAGTTGAAAAATATTGTATGGTTTTATTAAATATTTGTTGTATATTAAAAATTTACACTTCATGATCCCATATAATTGAATGGGAGAGTATTAAATGAATGATCCATATAATTGAAAGAATATTAAAAAAAAAGTAATACAGGTTTCAAATTGTGTCTTAAAAGCACAAGTAAACAAGTAGAAAATCAGAATATTTCAAAATAAAGATCATGTAATCTCAATTTTTTCTTGCTTTGGACAAATAATTAGTGATTCCTGGAAGACTTAATCTAAAATTACCAAAATATCACAAAATATGCAATTCCAATTCTTTCTCTTTTGCTATACAGTATGTATATAAAAGAAGATTTTCATATGATGTAGCAACAGCAAATGAATATGCTACAAAGGATTATCTAATGTATTAACATAAAATGTAAATTTTTGTATTTTACTTAATCTTCAAATGGTTGGGTTTCTTATTACTAATAAAATAAAATAAATTATCTGAATTTTGTGGTACTACAAAGTTAAGACATACATATGAATAAGTTTTGGTCATTTTTTGAAGCTTCTAAATCAGATATGAAACGATTTTTCAGGTCCTCTTTCATCAAGGTATGTAATATATCTTAGGACATCCTATTGGAGTTCTAGTAATATATTATAATTTAAACTGTTCAGCATTCCTGCCCCAAAAGATTGCTCAGAGTCATGACCCCATCAAATGCACTTAATCCTCTACAGGGTAACAGTTCTGCCAACAAGGTAAACTTGGCCAAATCCTTTATTGCCACATTAGGGAAGCAAGCACTCTTCCCCTTCCCCAAGTCAGGGGTCAAGTCCTGTCTTGCCTTGACTATGGGTAAAATCTCACACTCTATGTTGACGTTCTGCTAGAATATGTCTGAGTGGAGCCTATTGTGCTTCAACATATAGTCTGAAATCCAGAATTTCAGATATTTGTGAAAAGCCTGCTCATATTTCACTTCATTTCTGGAAATAAAAATCCTAGGGACACACTCAGAGTGTTAGAGTTCCCCTAATGAAGATCTCTAAATACATGCCTTCTGTAGGTGTTTCCTAGAATAACGTTTCTTTGGACATATCTTTTTTTTACTGCTTAAAATAAAATATTTTCTTTGCAAAGAATAGTCTTATTCCAGCTTTTTCAGCTTTCTTTTTTATTTTCCCTTTTAGTACTTAATGACTTAATGTCACCATAGTGGGGAAATGTATGTGTGCATGTGTGTGTGCATGTTCTAATTCCTTTCTATAAAGTTGACTTTATAACTTTGGTTGGAGCATCTTGCTTTCCTGTAAAACTCTATGATCAGTAAATTAATTGCTGTGCTGCCTGTGGCATTTGTTCTGGCCTTCTTTTCTTTCTTCTCCTTTCCCCCTTTCCTAGGCCTACATGATTATGATTCTATCTTGTCTTCCCTGAACTGATCGTGGTTAGAGATTTAGATCCAGAACATATACAAAAGAATTTTCCATCAATAGACTTCACATGCACATTTCTCCTTTATCTAAAACATTATTCTCTTTAGTCTCTATAATATACAAGGTATTACCTAGAGAAGGATTTTCCTCAATTTATCCAAAGCTTTGTTCAGTTATCAGACCACTGTCCACACTTCACAAAATGAATAGCAAATGGCCCCCATTCATTTTGAACTGATAACTTGAACTAAAAGTCATTGACTTCAATGCTAAATGGCATGGAAAATTCCCACACTCCACCACCAAACCCTGACCTGAGAGATTTGTTCTAATGTTCACAGGAAGCCATAAATTGTAAAATACATTCTACTCTGTTGACTCATAATTTGTAATGGAATAATATACGGTTTACAGAGCCCTATTCTCCCCCAAAGCATCTTAAGGACACATTAGGCATCTAAATCCTTAACAAGGAAAATGCCTGACACAAAAGGCAGAGTGCCAGTAGGTATTAGTAGTTACAAGTAGGTCGTTATTGGTAGGTATAGGTATTTACATTACTCAGAGAATGAGAGACTGGGAAAATAGAAAGACAGTTGATTTAGAAATTGGAGAAGTTGATAAACTACAGTGTAATTGTAATAATTCACCTGCATTTTTTTTTTTACAACTTTCTTTTAAATGTATATCAGAGTAAATTTCCCCAAGAAAGCATGCTACATCAGAATATCTTTGAGATGTAATCCTGGCTGAAGAAAACAAAAGAGAGTACACATCTCTGAAGAAAGTTTGCTACTTATACACATAAGAAACTAGTCACCATTACCCATGCAATTCCCTTGTTAAAAATCTTGGGATCTTCTTCTAGCTCTGCTCTCAACCTTAACCTGTAAGTGATGGTTAACTATCTTTGTGTCTATCACCATAATTTCACTCTTAACTTTTCTTTCCAACTTCTCTCCATTTGGTCTGGCAAATAGCCTCATGATCTTTCCTAACTTCCTAACAGAACTCCCTGTTACCAGTCTCCACCTACCTTCTACATGGCCTACAGGAGTGATTCTCCTGAAACAAAATTCTGACTATGTCACCCAAAAGTGAAAATTCTCTGATGGGGATGCCTAGATGGCTCAGTTGGTTAAGCATCTGCCTTTGGCTCAGATCATGATCCCAGGGTCCTGGGATGGAGTTCTACACTGGACTCCATGCTCAGCAGGGAGCCTGCTTCTTCCTCTCCCTCTGCCTGATGCTCCTCCCTGCTTGTGTGCTCACTCACTTGCTCCCTCTCTCTGACAAATAAATAAACAAAATCTTTTATAAATAAATAAATAAAATTCTCTGATGGTTTCCAATTTCCTATAAAGCCCACTGAATCTCCTCAGAAATGAAGAATATCACCCTTAGCAATCCAGCCTTTTTATATCTTTTCAGATTCATACCTAGCCAGACTCCTCTTCTATCATACTTCACCTCGCCCCTTTCCTTCCCCTTCTGGAGATGTACAACGCACTCTTCTACGTTAAATTTAACCATTGTCTGAAACTTACCTACCTCTCTCAAACTGCTTTATTTGTTCCATTATTTCTTTGTTCATTTGCCTACTATATTTATTGAATTGCATATAAGTTTATTCCTTCTCAAGAAGAAGAGTCTTTTAAAGTCATAACCTCTATCTAAATGATCTTTTGATTATATTGCTTATGAGTCTCTTGGTATATATAGTACATGTTCAATAAAAAATTTATGGAATTATTGTGGTTTTGTACATAAAAAAATTACTCTTAGAAATTCTCACCCTCTAGTTTCCAAAATCTATAAAGAACTTATCAAACTCGACACCAAAAAAACACAAATAATCCCTTTAAGAAATGGATAGAAGACATGAATAGATACTTTTCCAAAGAAGACATCTAGATAGTTAACAGACACATGAAAAAAAATGCTCAACATCACTCATTATCAGGGAAATACAAATCAAAACCACAAGGAGATACCACCTAATGCCTATCAAAATGACTAAAATTAACAACTCAGGAAACAAAAGATGTTGGCGAGGATGCAAAGAAAAGGGAACCATTTTGCTCTGTTGGTAGGATGCAAACTGCTGCAGACACTCTGGAAAAAAGTATGGAGGTTCCTCAAAAAGTTAAAAATAGAACTACCCTATAACCCAGCAATTGCACTCTTAGGTATTTATCTAAAGGATCCAAAAATGTTGATTCAAGTGCTAATTCACAAGCACCCCAACATTTATAGCAGCACCATCAATAATAGCCAAATTATGGGAAAAGCCCAAGTGTCTGATGAATGGATAAGGAAGAGGTGGTGTGTACTTGTGTGTGTGTATGTGTGTGTGTGGACATATATATATATATATAATGTAATATTACTTGGCAATCAAAAGAATGAAATCTTGCCATATGCAACAACATGCATGGAACCAGAGGGTATTATGCTAAGCAAAATAAGTCAGAGAAAGACAAATATCATATAATTTCACTCATATGTGAAATTTGAGAAAAAAAAAACAGATGAACAGAGGGGAAGGGAAGGAAAAATAAAATAAGATAAAAACAGAGAGAGAGGCAAACCATAAGAGGTTTGTAACTATAGGGAATAAAGGTTTGTTGGAGTGGAGGTGGGTGGGGGGATGGGTTAAATGGTTGATGGACATTAAGGAGGTCACTTGATGGGATGAGTACTGTGTGTTATATGTAAGTGATGAATCAATAAATTCTACTCCTGAAAACCATACTACACTATATGTTAACTAACTTGAATTTAAAAAAAAAAAAAAAAATTCCCACCCTCTTCATCTCTCTTTCCTCAGTGGTCTCTCCACCTTTCCTAGAACATGATTCTTGAAGTATAGTCCCACCACCACCACACCCTAACTTCCACCATTGCTGAGTTGACTATTATCCTCAAGGTCCTGAATATTCCCCCAGTTTCCTTATTTTGCCCTGAGATCCCATTCTCTATAAAGATACAAACTGCACATTAATCAAGTATTTTGGCACCTCACATTGAAATTTAAAAGATCCATCTAGGGGCACCTGGGTGGCTCAGTGGGTTAAAGCCTTTGCCTTTGGCTCAGGTCATGATCCCAGGGTCCTGGGATAGAGCCCCATACCAGGGTCTCTGCTCAGTGGGGAGCCTGCTTCCCCCCCCTCTCTGCCTTTCCTCTCTGCCTACTTGTGATCTCTGTCTGTCAAATAAATAAATAAAATCTTTTAAAAAATAAAACATAAATAAATAAATAAAAGGTCCATCTAAATAAAGAAGAAATAGATGGGGCACCTGGGTGGCTCAGTGGGTTAAAACCTTTGCCTTCGGCTCAGGTCATGATCTCAGGGTCCTGGGATCAAGCCCTGCACTGGGCTCTCTGCTCAGCGGAGAGCCTGCTTCCCTTCCTCTCTCTGTCTGCCTGCCTCTCTGCCTCTCTGCCTACTTGTGATCTCTGTAAAATAAATAAAATCTTTTAAATAAATAAATAAATAAGAAATAGAACCTTTTTCTCTGCATTAGTATTGATCTATAAGCTAAGGAATGGTCATTTGTAGATAAGCACCTATCCACAAAGAACATCCATTATAGAATCACCCAAGGGTAAAGGAAATGTCAAGATGCTTTTAAAAAGAGCTATTTGGCAAGCTTTTAATTACAATAAGCCAATTAAATAAAACAATAACCATTAGAATACACTCATATAGTAATCCAGTCTTGGGTTGATTTTGTTTTGATGACTTATATAGTTGGAGAAGCAGCTAAAGTGGCTTTGACTTTGACAACTTTACTTATTTCAAGTATCACAAGTCATAATCAATTAATCAAAAACCTAACAGTTTTAGATTTTTTGAATTTTCTCTTCATATTCCAATCAGCTTGTCTATAAAGAGACCATTTTCACTCATAGCCTCTAATACTTACATAGATAATTAAAATACCATGCAATTCATTCCATTTGAGGTATTAAGTCCACTGTGTGTTTTTTAACAGCAGCACAACATTGAGTTCAGTTGTCTTTTTTTAAAGATCTTATATATTTATCTGTCAGAGAGAGAGAGAGAGAGAGAGAGAGAGAACGTGCACAAGCAGGGGGGAGCAGCAGGCAGAGGGAGAAGCAGACTCTCTGCTGAGCAAGGAGCCCGAAATGGGACTCGGTCCCAGGACACTGACACAATGACCTGAGACGAAGGCAGCCGCTTAACGGAATGAGCCACCCAGGCATCCCTGAATTATTTTGTCTTAAAGAAGACCAACACCCTCTTCTGCCAGATAGTTCTGTTTTCAGCCCAGCAAGACCTTTCTTCAATGATGAACAGAAATATTAATCACCATGATCTCTTGTTTTAACTCATTTACCTACGTAAGAGATTTGTCAGATACTCTATAATCCAGTGTATTCCAGAGTTCCAGAATCATCTGCAATTTATTTCCTTTTATGTAAAATAATATCTACTCAATGTAGTTAGGATCACAGTTTGTATTCTTTCATTTCTCTTTTCCGTAACTTTAAACTAGGCATACTGCGGTCTTTACTATATATCTCAGTTTCACTCACACTAAACCACTTTTCAAGTTTTAGAAAATGTCCCCCTTTTGAACATAGAGCTAAAATGTCTTTAAATGCAAATACTTGAAGAAATGATTGGAGAACTTAGCTTGAAGTCTCCATTTTCCCCGAAGCTTGAAGCACTTTGTACCTCACAAACTCTGAAACGTAGTCATTCAATTGGCCACAACTGGCTAGCTTCCAGGGTCTATGGATGATCCTGCCTCCTCCACCCCTGCCCCCAATGCTGACTGTGGTAAAGACAACCACCAGATGCTACCCACCTCCAGGCCCCACACCCTATACCACGCTACAGTTAAAACTATGATCAGCAAACTAAAATTACCATGGGCTATTCTTTCTTTTTATTTTTTTCTTTTGAGTCAAATAAAACTGGGCAAGTCTGTGAATGCATAAGAAAGAAATTTTCCCTTGTTTTTTCCTGATTGTTGTACACTATAGCTTTTTGCAATTCTTCTTCCTTTACTATGGTGAGACCAAAACTGAGATTGATTTGCTGATATGCTGTCTCTCTTCTAAATGCTGTACTAAGTTTTGAAATTATACATAACAATCATAAGTATAGTAAAGTTCTTTGGTTTTCTTAGATCCAGGGTTATTTCTTAATAGCTCTCATTTTCTACACCTATAAAGACTTGGGATTTCTTCTTAGATCCTAAAATACTTTAGCATAAGTTGTAATTGTCCTATCAGTGTGCTTTTTCCTTCACATATTATGGAATTAAGTTAAATGCCATGATTAAATTGTTTTATAAAATAAAACTTACAAATGAATTTGTAATTGGAGATAATCCAAAATAAAACATGAAATAAAAATCAATAGAAAATGTTTTGGTAAACCTTTTCTATTCATTAAGCAACATAAATATTTCATAAATTTCATAGATTAGACATGTAACTAACAACTTTATAGCAAATTTCTGTTTCAAAAAGTTGAATAATGGTATTATAATATTTTGCTATGAAGAACAGTTTTTTTAGGAGAGGTAGCTTATTTCTTCATATATGTAAACAAATGAGTACATATGCAGTAAAAATACCGTGTAATTAGCCAAGATGAAAATATTTTACAAGAGCTGCTTCCCTACAACAATAACACACAGCTGTACCCAGATGTGGCCTAAGGCAAATTATTTCTTCTCTTTCATTGAAATTTTGTTTTTCCAATAGTTTATGTCATACATAGGAAAATTTTCTAGGAAAGAAAAAAAGTTTCTGAATAACAACTACAATTCCTTATTCTTCACACCCACTCTATAGATAATCAATAAAAATGAATAACATATTTTGGTCCAAACTGTTCAGAAAAGTTTGGGTTTAAAAACATTTGCCTCGGGGCACCTGGGTGGCTCAGTGGGTTAAAGCCTCTGCCTTCGGCTCAGGTCATGATTCCAAGGTCCTGGGATGGAGCCCCATATCGGGCTCTCTGCTCAGAGGGGAGCCTGCTTCCTCCTCTCTCTCTGCCTACTTGTGATCTCTGTCTGTCAAATAAATAAAATCTTTAAAAAAAAAATTTTGCCTCTTGGGGCATGTGGGTGGCTCAGTCATTAAGTGTACGACTCTTGATTTCAGCTCAGGTGATGATCTCGGATTGAACCCTGTGTTGGACTTTGCACTCAGCACAGTCTGCTTGGGATTCTCTCTCTTCCTCCCTCTGCCCCCTCCCTGTTCAAGCTCTCTATCTCTCTCTAAAATAAATAAATAAAATTGTTTTTAAAAATTGCCCTTTTTAGGGATTCCTGGGTGGCTCAGTCAAACTTCTACCTTTGGCTCAGGTCATGATCCCAGGATTCTGGGATCACGTCCCACATCAGGCTCTCTACTGAGCAGGGAATCTGCTGCTCCTTCTCCCTCTATCTGCTGCTCTGCCTACTTGTGCTCTCTCTCACTCTGTGAAATAAATAAATAAAATCTGAAAAAAAAAAAGTAGCTATGTACATACTGATCAATTTAAAATTGTTAGTTCAATGTCTTTTCAGAGAGAAATGTCACATTGAAAGTTTTATCGGAAGGGAAAAAAAGACAAGCCATGAAGACTTCTGAAAACCTAACAGACATTGTTTGTGTGACTAAGTCATGTTGCTCGGGTACAAATAATCCAGGAAAACTATAGTATTTTGTGATTCTTCCTTTATAGCTTTCTTTGGAGAATCATTTGAAAGGAAATATACAGATTTTTAAAATAAACACTTGAATAATTCATTTGGGAAAACAAATTATTCTTCATGATCAGGTAAAAAAAGTGAAAATGAAGAGTTGAAATAGTGAAATCTTAATGATTCACTGTAGAGCTCACATGTGTGCTTTGAGATCTTCTTTCCTAAGGTTCTCAAACGTCCCCCTAGAATTTCCAAACAATTTCAAACAGTGATGGAGCTGTAACAGTTGAGCCCCTAAGGCCAAGTCTGTCACTCAAGGCCAATATGTTAGGAAACCAAACTCAAAAGATCTTGCTCTCTTAAAGTATGTTTTAAATCTGACAATAATCCTCATCCCCTAGGTTCCTTTTTCTTACTAGTCATCAAGAAGACCAGCTCTTTCCATCACTATAATTGCTGATCAGATTTATTTTGTTAATTTTGAGAAAAGTCCCTGCTTGTGTTCTAGTATTTTTCCTATTTCAGCTTTGTGTGCCAGGGTTTGGGTTTCGCACAGGAAAAAAAACCCATAAATAATTTCTTATGTTACCCCCATAATATCAATAAAAGTCTGAGATAATTAAAAGTCAGAGATAATCCTCAAATATGAATTTCTATCTTTGCAAATCAAACATTTTCCAAAAAACTAAATATCAACAGAATGAAGCAGTTTGTGGTTTATTTATCCATCGAATCGTATTTCTGTCAAATCTCCAGAAAACAGTAGTTGAGGATTGCTATCTCAGTAAAAGCAATTAGTACTGTTTACTGATCAATCTTTTATAAAACAATTTTTTCTTATGTCCAATATTCCATATTGTTAAATTTAAAGGTATTTTATTATAGCAGAAGGACTTTCTCTCCTCTTAACCATATCTTAACAACAGTACAAAGGACCAATTTAATCTTCTTGCAAATTCTGAAAGAACGCATACCATCCGGCCATATGAGCTGAACTAAAACCTAACTGTGGTGCAATTGTGAAAAAGTTATAAAGGTTATCTAATAAGACAAGGAAATTTGAATATTGCTGAAGCAAATATATCTTCCAATATCAACTGTATGATACAAATTGAAATATTTATAAGTAAAACCATACCACGGTATGCATTGCATTGGTATTAATGTTTTTTTAAAATACTCTGAAATTTTAAAATACAAAATGAGAACTATCCATTATCATATAATAACTAAATATTACTTCAAAAATTATATTTAAAATTATAGGCTTATGAAATTTAAAAATGTCACTCTCATGAGCCATTGGTATAATTGCATATATCTCTTATGATGCTCAAGAAAAATTAATTGCTTTCATTGCCAATCCATATTATAATATTAGGTATTTTTCTATACATACAAATCTAAGATTTTTATTGAGAAAATCTGATAACACAGGAAATGACCATAAAAACAAATTTAGACCTTCTTGGAAAAAGACAGTATGTATAAATTAAGAGCCAGACCCTTCTTATAAAGGAATGCGACAAGACAAATAATAAACTAGCAAAAAGTAGTTGCATTGGAAAGGCTCTACTATCTCTCATCTCATCTACTTTATCTCCAACAAATATAACATAACTATTCTAAACTAACCTCTGGACTTGTGTACAGCATATATATTTATCAAGTACTTCCTTCTTTTTGAGCATTGACTAAAGCTGTCTAAAGATATATTACTTAGAGATTTTCAAATCTAAGTAAAGATAGGGGCAAACTGACATTTAATAACAGAATCACTTTCTGTGCACATGCATTTTTCTAGGCTATAAACAATGCAGATATATGAATTATTTGGCAGTCTCCAAACATTAACCATTAATGTTCATCCCTATTGCTTTCATTTTGAAATCACTGCAATCAAAAAGCTCAATCTCTTCTATTTTGATGATTCTTGTTTTAGTGTTAAACCTGTCAACATAGAGTTTTTAACATGTAAAATGCTCTCTTGTCAGAAAACAATTATATGTTTTAGATAATAAGTGTCCATTTAAAGATTTATTTTAAAGGAGGCATGATAAAAAAAAATTTTTGATTTATTGGTATAAGGTATTCCACACTGAAAGCAACAAATGAACAGAACTCTGTTTCTCCAACAATATGAACATACAAGAGCCATTAACACTAAAGTGAGCTGTGTGCTCGGCCTTGAGAATTCAATAGGTCTTGCCTACTAATGTTTCCTTTTAATGCTTTAATACTTTCCTTTCAGTGTCATTCATATCCAGATGACCAAACTATCTTGGTACAAAGACTCGTTCATTTGCAATCTGGTCTGATATTAAATTGTTCCAAGATAGCCTACCTTTTAATATTTGGTATATATTTTTAATAAGGTGCTTGTAGTTACATAGGAAGAACATAGTAAGACACTGAGTTCTTAGGAATGAAGACCTAGGAGTCCCTTGACACAATACTTTTAAATTAGATATACCAGAATAAATAAATTTGTATCAAAATATAAAATAAGAGCAGACAAAAATCTTAATCAGTGAACACATTTCATTTAAGAAATTTGTGATTCATCATACTCGTTTACATAATGCTTCTTCCTAGGCACAGGAAAAGAAAGTATACTTTCTATTCAGAAATTGAATTTTATAAAAGAGCAATGTAAATGAATACCTTTCTACTCTACATTATAGATTGCATATTTAATTACTTAATGTATAAATAATTTAAGTTTGAAATGGACTTGAACTTTTCATTTCCTAGAATTTCGAGATATATGGCCAAGGGAAGTTTGACCCTTGAGTTAATCTATTTTTCTACAGATCCATCTACCAGAACTAGTTCAGACCTAGAAAGGGTCAGCTACGTGAGTTAAAGGCCTACCTCTGATTAGAGATTCTTAATTAAAGGACTCTCTAACAGGTATAAATTCCTTCAATTTTCTCCAAGCTTGGAATAATTTCAACCAAGATTTCAAAGCAGAATACTAAGTATATCTTCAAGAAAGTGGCGGTTATGGCAGTGAATAGCCACAAATGCTTTCATTTACTTCCTGCTACAACCTCTATAAGACATTAGGATCTAGTTACTATTTACAGATCCTTGCCAACTTTCAACGTGTGACTCTAGTAGTCATTGTACTGCTCAGACACATGCTCATTTTGCAAGAAAAAAACATTCTAAATATTTTTAAGATATGACATACAATTTAAGTTTTGCCCAAATTGCAGAACAAAATGGGCTAAAGTGTTGCTTAGGCAGAAATGACAAATAAGTTATAAGTTACATTTCTCCAACTTCCTTCCCACAGTCCTTCTTGATAGGAGAAGTCAGAAAGAAGAGGGTTGAACAAACATTTAGCTGGGCTGAGAGTGACAACTGGTTTGCTTAATGCTCTTAACATCCTGACTCAGTGGAGGTGATGCATTGGGTTCAGAGTTGAACATTTGTGACTTGAATAATCCACCAAAATATACCTGCTTTGAGAGAAGAAATGCAACCTTTTCTAAGACTTTTCAACATTTTCTTTATAAGGCAGAACACTTCTAAACTTTGGGCAAATTTTTGTACTTGTCAGATTTCCTCTTTTTCTACTCTCAAAAATCAGTTAAACAGACCATAGTCAATGAGGTGGCCTGCAGGGACCACATCTATAAAATCTGGTAGCAAAATATACTAGATAAAAGCACGGACTCTGTATCAGATTGCCTCAGTTAGAACTTCAGTTCCAGTAGTAACCCTATAAAAGCTACACAATCTTCAGTTTCTTCATCTGTAAATTGGGAATAATACAAGTCTGGGGATGATTAAATGGGTCAGTACCAGAAACAGATCCTGGCATACAGAATCACCACACAAATGGTTTTCTATTGTCAGCATCAAACTGTTTTCTCAGAAGCTAAATTATGCAATAGATACAGGGGTATCTCACAGATTATTACATAATCTGGCTGGTCAACTGCAATACAACATTCTTGAAATCACCCTAAATAATTTTTTCTATTTTAAATACTTTTTTATAAGCAAATATCTAAATCATAAGCAAATATTTAAAAGGACAAGCAATGTTAATGCCTTAAATAGTATATTAACATTGAAAACCTTTCTGAAGCTTTGGATCACAGATGTCATGGTCATTTTATTTATTTTTTACCTGGTATTATTTAACATTTTTGTGAAGAAAATTTCAATAGCTTTTAGAAGTCAAAGAAATTGGGAATAATTTTTTAAAAAACACAATAAAAACAAGAACAAGAAAACCATTTCTACTTGTCATTAGAAATAATTTAGATCAACAACTATTCCTGATATAAAGGTCTGATTTTCTGTATGTATGTGTATGTGTGTGTGTGTGTGATGCATATGCATCAGTAAAATTCACAACTTGCTTTAGGACAGCTTAAAGTAGAGAGTCCTTTGAAATTTGACTTTGACATTTGTTGAAACTGTCAGTTCTTCAGCAGTCTATAAGAGTTTCTTCAAAGATGTCACTTTAGGAAGACACTAACTCTAAAACACATGATGAAGACCAGCTGGGTGAAAGATGGGGCAATCACATATATCCTGCTGAGGGATACTCAGTAAGAACTGCCCCCAATCATCCTTCTAAATTCCCTAAAAGTCATGATTTAAATATTCTCTTGTGTGGGGCCATTTTTAATTTTCTTGTGTTCTCTTTTATAAGATATGCAAATTAATTACAGTTGTTTCCAACTCTGACTCAAATGAGTTTCAAAACTGAAACAGAACATGGTGTGGGAAAGGCACTACTGAAAAGAATCCTTTGCTCAAAAACATTTTCTGGACTAGTCAACTTCAGAAGGAAAATGGTGGTAGTGACAGGAGATATGCAGTGTACATCTATGCCTTTGGAAGAATTCTCATGCCCCTTCTTTTTTTGTTCTTTTTCCTTAAAAAAAAAAAAAAAAGGCAACAGGAAATTTTATCTACCTTCCACTATTGTGTAGACAATTTATAGTTTTACTACTATCTGAAAGAACAGAGAAAAAGTTGGCAGGCTTTGTTCTAGACTTTTTTAAGTATTTTTAAGTTGTTTTTTAAAATTAGTATTATTTTTGTATCTTTCCTGTCCATTCATGCAACTTAATTAAAAACCACTAATAATCAAGAAATCACCAGGTTCATTTCAACTTTAAATGTGCAAAGTAATGCATATCTTATAAAAACCCATGGTATTGCTTACACAAACACTTATATGAACACAATTCTTCAAAACTGCACATGAAAAATCACCTGACCAAGAACACTGGCAAGATTCCGTGTTATTGTCCTTAGAACTGCTCCACCCTAGTGTGCATAGTATATGGACGTTTATATAAATTTGAATATATAAGTCTTAACATGCCCCAGTGTTAAAATTTCCCCAATGGAATTTTAGCTTAAGATAAATATCTGAATTCTTTCTTATCAACAGTGTCAAGTAGTGTCATATATTAATTTATCTATTAATGAAATGAGCCATAGAACCTCTGCTCTTTGAACGAGAATACTTTCCTTGTCACTGTAATTATATATAACTTTTTTAGACACTATCTAACAAATCGCTGATGAAGAATACTAAGAAACCTAATGGCCTGAAAGAGTTCATAAGGTCCTCAGTATCTAATTTAAAACTAGAAAGTGTTAAGTTACTCTAGAAACATTCTGGACCTGGAGGCTTTATTTTCAGGATGAAACTTGAGGCAGTATACCATATCAGCTTTTCAAAAACAGTGAAGTGTTTAGAAATGTACATCAGAGTTGTGGCAGAGATGAACACTGAGAATCCAATAATCTATGATCCCATGGGTGGGCAGCCAGCTACCTGGTGGCAGGTTGATTACGCTGGACTGCTTCCACTATGGAATGCATAGCCTTGTGTTCTTATTGGAAAGGACCCTTACTGTGGATACAAATTTGCCTTCTCTGCACACAACACTTATGTGAAAACTGCCACTATTGGACTTGTACAATGCCTTATCTATGGTCACACTATGCCACACAGCATTGCTTCTGATCAAGGAACGTCCTTCACATAGCAAATCAATTGTGGCAGTGGGCCCAGCCTCATGGAGTTCACTGGTTTTACCACATTCTCCACCATCTTAAAGCAGCTGGCTTGATAGAACAGTGGAATGGCCTCTGAAGAATCAGTTACATTGTCGACTAGTAGTAATACATTGCAAGTCTGGAACAAGGTTCTTCTGGAGGCTATATATGTTCTGAATCTGCATCTCCCACAGCTGATGCAGTTTCTCCCACAGCCACAGATCCAAGAATCAAAGGGTGGAAATGTGAGTGACATCATTCACTATTACCCCTAGTGACTCATTAGAAAATTCTTTTCTTCCTGTCCCCAAAAACTTAAGCTCTGCTGGCCTAGTTCTTAGTTCTAAAAGAGGGAATCAGCATGGAGGTTCCTCAAAATGTTGAAAATAGAACTGCCCTATGACCCAGCAATTGCACTATTGGGTATTTACCCTAAAGATACAAATGTAGTGATCCAAAGGGACACATGCACCCGAATGTTTATAGCAGCAATGTCCACAATAGCCAAACTATGGAAAGAACCTAGATGTCCATCAACAGATGAATGGATCAAGAAGATGTGGTATATATACACAATGGAATACTATGCAGCCATCAAAAGAAATGAAATCTTGCCATTTGCAACAACATGGATGGAACTAGAGCGTATCATGCTTAGCGAAATAAGTCAAGCAGAGAAAGACAACTATCATATGATCTCCCTGATATGAGGAAGTGGTGATGCAACATGGAGGCTTAAGTGGGTAGAAGAATAAATGAAACAAGATGGGATTGGGAGGGAGACAAACCATAAGTGACTCTTAATCTCACAAAACAAACTGAGGGTTGCCGGGGGGAGGGGGTTTGGGAGAAGGGGGTGGGATTATGGACATTGGGGAGGGTATGTGATTTGGTGAGTGCTGTGAAGTGTGTAAACCTGGTGATTCACAGACCTGTACCCCTGGGGATAAAAATATATGTTTATAAAAAAAAAAAAAAGAAAAGAAAAAAAATAGCATTTTGTGTATTGCTGCTTATATAAATACACATTTCATGTTAATTTCTAAAACAATGACCTTGCTAAATGCACTTCCATATTTCCATATTTAACTATATAAATTAAACAATGCTTTATGTATATAAAAAAAAATTAAAAAAAAATAAAAGAGGGAATCCTTCCACCAAGAGACACAACAATGATTCTATTGAACTGGAAGTATCTGCCCCTCAGATACCTTGGACTCCTTATGAATGAATCAACAGGCAAAAAAAGGGCACTAATGTACTGGCTAGGATGATTGATACTGACTGCCAAGGGAAAACTGAACTGCTACTCCACACTCATGATAAGGAAGAGCATGTCTGGAGTACAAGAGATTTTTCTAGGGCATCTCTTACTATTATCATGTCTTGTGGTTAACATCAGTGTAAAACTACAACCCAAATCAGGCAGGACTACTAATGGCCCAGACCCTGCAAGAATGAAGGTCTAGGTCACCTCACCAGATAAAGTACCATGACCAGATGAGAGGCTTCCTGAAGGCAAAGGGAATACGGAATGAGTAATGGAAGAAGATAGTTATAAAGACCAGTTTTGGGGTGCCTGGCTGGCTCAGTTGATAAAGCTTGTGACTCTCGATCTTGGGGTCATGTGTTCAAGCCCCACATTAGGAGTAGCGTTTACTTAAAAAACAAAAACACACAAAAAAGTGTGATTAAAAAATAAATAACAGCTACAACCACATGACCAAAATGACGACTATAATTATAATGAGCATTTCCTCCTTATTTTGTTATATGTTTGTACGTGTGTGTATAATGTAACATAAGATATATTGATTTTATGCCATGGTTATTAAGTTACAGGGTATCAAGGAGAATGGTAAACACCATTCATGAACTTTGCATCCTCTTCCGGGGGAAGACTAGGTGCATTTTAGGTTGTACACAGGAGAGTTGTATCACGTTAGGCAGGAGTATGACTTTATCATCTTTAATTGGAGATTAAGTATCATTTTAGGAGATGTACATGATTGGCAAGCTGACAAGGGCTGTACATGTGATGATTACATGTACATGTTAACGTGGCTGGGTCATGAGGTACCTAGATATTTGGTCAAACATCAATCTGTTTCTGTAAGGGTGTTTTTAGATGCAATCAGCATTTAAACTGGTAGACTTTGAATAAAGCAGATTGTCCTTCAGGATGTGGGTGGGCTTCACCTGATCAGCTGAAGGTCTGAATAGAACAAAAGACCATCAAGAGAGAATCTCCCAACAAACTGCTTGGGACTATCTCTAAAATCAGCCATTCTGATTCTACATTAAATGACCTTCAGACTCAAGATGGAACACAGCCTGCCCTGGGTCTCCAGCCTGTTAGCCCACTCTACACAGATTTTGGACTTGCCAGCCTCCATAACTGTCTGAGCCAGTTTCTTATAATAAATATCTTTGTATATACATGCACACATCCTAATAATTCTGCTTTTCTGGACAGTCCTGACTGATACAGGGGGAAAATTAACTTTTTGTCATGACCAAGTTGAATATAACTTCCTTGGTCATCCTCCTAATTCTTGTGTTATTCAACCTGTCTCTGTATCTGTTTCTCTCTCCTGCTACTGTTATCCTTTTTTTTTTTACTTTACTTATTTATTTTTAATATTTTATTTATTTATATATGAGAGACAGAAAAAGAGAGAGAGAGAGAGGCAGAGGCAGAGGGAGAAGCAGGCTCCCTGTGGAGCACAGAGTCAGAAATGGGACTCAATCCCTGGACCCTGGGATTATGACCTGAGCTGAAGGAGATGCTTAATTGACTGAGCCACCCAGATGCCCTTGCCATCCTATTCCCTAAATTTATTGTGTTAACCAAAGAACCCTTTCCTTGGCAAACTCTCTTCCTTGACAATTTCATTTAATATTAATTTGAACTAATATTTAAATTAATTGTCAAATATATACTTCCAGCCTGACCTCCCTCTGAAGTTACAGATCCTCATTTGCAAATACTTAATAGTAGTCTCCATATGGTTCATCAGAAACGTTCCAAAAGTAAACTACTTTTTTCTTCTAAAAGCTACACCTATTTTTCTTATTCTGTTAATGTCCTATTTTCCTTATTCTTTTAATAACATAACTTTCCCCCCTAGTGATCCTCAGCGCAAGATCTCATTTATTTTAGACTTTCTCTCTTTTTTATACACAACTAGTTGGTGAATCCTGGCACATTTTCTTCTGCAGTACTGTGGCATCTGTTCTCTCTACTCCATCATCCTTTTTCACCTGCCATTCACACCTTGGTTCAAGCCGGAGGTAAGTCTGCCTCACTGGATTTCTTCAAGAACCTTCTAACAGGTTTACTTTCTTCTAAGCGTTTCCCCTTCATCCATTTTCCCTATGATACTGACATTATTTTCCCAAAGAAATGATCCAAAAATCTTCAGAGGCAAAGAAACAAGTGACCGGGAGCTCATGAAAAACACTTTCCCCCCAAACAGACTCCCATCCCTGTTTCTATTTGGAGATACTGGCCACATCATAAAGCCAACCCACACTGAGATAGCTGTGTTGTCAATGCAGTACAAAAGCAGTACACCACACACAAAGGATACAGGATGGGGTAAAACTTTCAGGGTGTAAGGCAGAGTAAAAAAAAAAAAAAAAAAAAAAAAAAAAAAAGCCAGATTCAAGATAATGGCAAGGGCTCAAGAGCCTGAAAGAGAGAAATAGGAAATGACAGTGGACTCAGAGGATGAGCAATCAACCTCAGAAACAGGGCTATTCCAACCAATTCATAGTCTTTCTCTGTCTCCCCCTCTCCCTCTTCATCCTTTGCAAATCCAAGGTAAAGGAGAGTCCTTGCTGAAGGCATTTACAATTGCCCATTTATGTTATAGTTATTCTTATACCTCATACCCTCCTACTTTTCTCTAAGTTCCTTGACAATAAATTCTACCAGAGTCATTTTGGTATGTCTCCCCTACAACAGCAGTTGTCTTATACACAGTGAACACAATAAATGTTTGCTAAAATAACGCATTTCAGTTAAGCTTTTTAAGTTTTTTAAATCTACAGTTAATATAAATATTTTTCATGACCTGGCACATCAGCAGTAAATACAACTTTAACAAATAAAGTTATTCTCCTTTTCTCTTTCCTGTCACAGCTTTCAAAGAACCCAATCAGATATGGCAATAGATCTGTTATCCACTATCTATGAAATCCTAATAAGGATAGAGACATTTTTGAAGAAGAAGAATGGTAACAGTTATGCATATATTGTCTTTATGATGTGCCAGACACCTATCTTTATATACATTAACTCACTTTTTACAACACATCTATGATTCCAGTACAAAAACAGAAACTGAGGTACAGAGAGCTTAAAGGACGTGCCCAAATTCACACAGTTAGTAAGCAGAAGAATCAGGATTCAAGTCCAGGCAGTCAGGACCAAGAGTCCAAGATCTTATGCCACTCAACAAAACAGAACTCTTATCATATTCCCATCACCACTCAGAAAAAGGCCCAAATGGAAGGGATGATCCCTGGTTTGAAGGGCACATCATCTTCCAGCTCACTCCAGAGAGTAACCCTTGAACCCCTTCTCAAGGGTGAATGCAAAGCACTCTAGAGCCCAGAGCCCATGAGGGATCAAGGACTCCACTGGGTATTTTTTAAATGGCAATTGTGCAATGAAAATTCTAGTAATGTATCTCCAGTGTCATTGTATAAGGCTTTTGGTACAGGGAGATATAGAAAATGACGTGTTTTAAGGGTGTTGCCTTTGTAGTAGCCTCAAAACCAAATTTTCTAAAAGGTAAAGTAGAATATATGTGAAGACTAGAATCACGAATACCCTTACTGCACACACCCTGCTGTGAGTTACTCTTTGAACAGAATTGCTGCTTAGACTTCAAACCACCACTGTGACCTCAAGAGGTTAGCAGAAAAGAGAAATTCTTTGGTTCAGAAACCATAACATGGGTATAATGCCATTTAAAGGCACAAGATTCAGAACTCAATGTGGCTTTTTGGAAAAAGTCAGTCAATCCTCTTGTGAAAAAGAGGAAAACTCAATGAAGTATAATGCTTTTAAATTCCAGATTAACATACAGACCTGAAAGCAGTAATATATTATTTCCCATAAAAATAGATGCTATGTTCTTAAACATCAAGTAAATCATATTTGTGAACTGATCATATCCATACTGGTGTATTTAAATTTTAACAATCTTTTCATTGTAAAATGGCAGTTATCTGTTAGTGCTCTGAAGAAAGAAATAGTGAAATATAGGCTACATGAAATGTGTTGAGCCCATGGAGAATATATGACATAGCAACTGGGGGAAAAAAAAAATCCAAAAGCCTGGCCAGGTAGCCCCAGTCTAAAGCACGAGATTTAAACCACGTATCTGTAGATTTGACTGATCATTTGATTGATCTGTATGAGCTTATGACTGAATTAGGAGGAAGAAAAAACCAAATACTTGTCAAGTTTTCATTACAGGAAGATTCCTAACTTGCTTCTCACAGATTCACTGGGTCATATTTTTATTATGATCTCCAAGCTTCCCCCCTCTAAATTCAGTAATTTTTGTCTTTAACCATCTAACCAAGAAGGGATTTTCTCTTTGTTCCAGGATACCAGAAAATAGCTAATAATTACTATTATTGTTGTTGTTATAAAAATAAGGAAACAAAAGGGGAGAGAATGGAAGGAAAATAGTTTTAATTTGTATGATTTCTTATAAAATATATCAAGTTACATTATCTCCTTCTCTCAGATGAACTTATCAAAATAACACCTTGCTAGTTTTCTCTAGTGTCATTCTAACTATATTCACTTATATAATACAAACATTTTGTTACTAGACTGTTTGGTATATAATGACTAAATCTCTAATACTCATAATAAATACTTGCTCAATACAACAGATGCTCTTAGATCTCCTTTAATGGACTGATTAACATAAGAGTACTGGTAGGAAAAGAAAAAAAAATTCTAGTCACTTTTAGTATATGTGCTGCCGAAGCGAGCACAAATTCTAGTCACTTTTAATGGAAAAACTATTACTATAAGACTTACATGATGTTCACAGCCTCAAGTGAGTGATTTTATCATTCTAAGCTGTTTAAAATAATCAGCCTCATAAAACTTTAATGACCACTACTTTCTCTCTGTATTTATAGAGAAGCCTCCTCATTCATTTACAAAGAGACAGACTAAATTCTCAAATACTTGCATTATTCAATTCTTACATGGCATGAGCTTTCTCTGTTCCAAGTCTCAAATGTATCCAAATTAGTTTTAACCCCATAATACAAACTGCATGATCTGTAGACTTTTCTATACAAATTTCAGATTGTCTATTGAGAGGATTTAAATATTGTTGATTTTTAATCTAATTTAATTAACTCACTATACTGAGTACACTGCAATATAGCTTCACTAGTATTCCTTAGGCAAAGAGATTACTATATAATTTATTGGGATGTTGCCAAGAGCATATAACTAATATATCATCTATAATAAGCAAAGTAGAAAAGCATATTCCCTCTGCACAGGTGGATGATAGTATTTGTGCCAAATAATATAGCATTCCTCTCCCTACTTGGTATTTTAAACATGCATTTTGTTGTCAGGCTCCCTGCCAATAGGCTGCATGGGTTGCAATGGAGTCTAGCTGATAATTCAAAAGGTGAGTTAATTAAGGGTTGCAGTTTGGAATGTTATCAAGCTGCTGCTTAGACATCTATCTGCTTTCCATACAGGTGTGAAATATTGACAGCAAATTTTAGAAGTGTGGTGACATTTTTACCTCTCACTTACTTGATTAGATTTTTATATGGCTCATACTTCAAGGGGACTATGAACCATATCCTTTTGTTCAAGTAGGTATCTATCATGAGAAAGTACTTAGGGTGTTCAAAAGAAATACAGTATTAAATATATATATATATATATATATATATATATTTTTTTTTTTTTAAAAATTTTTATTTATTTATTTGACAAAGAGAGATCACAAGTAGGCAGAGAGGCAGGCAGAGAGAGGGGGAAGCAGGCTCCCTACTGAGCAGAGAGCCCGACGCAGGGCTTGATCCCAGGACCCTGAGATCATGACCTGAGCTGAAGGCAGAGGCTTAACCCCCTGAGCCACCCAGGCGCCCCCAGTATTAAATATATTAACTAAATATTCTTGAGACCTCATACATTCTTCCTTTATAGCACAAAGGTTGATTTTTAAAAATATCAGTCAAAATTAACCATTTATACTACCATATCTTTCATTCAAAGGTTCTAAAACTATGATAACCCAGAAGACAGATCACAATGAAGCTCTGTTAGTTTATAATATTGTATTTATAGATAATATTTCCTAGACTGATAATAGGCCACAAGATAGAAATGATTTCAACTTCTAAGGCTATGCTTTCTTTAATCTCCTATCAGGAGAAGACAAGACTATAAAAAGACCCAAATCTTGATATGCATCTGGGAATTTACCTGGATGAGAATTAGGTAAAGAAATTTAGCCACAACATAAAAAGATTTAGCTACAACAAGACATAACATTCTATAACATAGGTTTTGCCATCTTAGCAACTCCTAGAAGTTCAGTTTTTTAAACGAGTTTATTATGACTAATGAGCTTTAAATTCTTAGTATCTAAATACCCTTTTAGAGTTGCCCTATTTTTTCCTAAAATACTAGGAAATAGGCATGATCAGGAGATAGAGCAAATAATTGTGAAAACAATTTCTATATAACTGATGTTTCCCTTTTTCGTTTCTCCCAATCAAAATCAGACACCAACTTCCATCATATGTCCCAGTGTTGTTCCTTTATTTCTTGATTTCCCCTAAATAAAAGGTAATTTTGCTGAACTCTTAAGTTTTATATTTATGGAATTCTAGAAAACCCTTTATATATGACCGTTAATTATGTTTTCATATTTAGTTATGTTACTATGATAAAGATGATGATAATCATGATGATAGAAATGAAAATATTTAAGGATAGAATTGTTTTTTAAATTGTTAAACCTAAAAAAAAAAACACCTTATTTTTTCTTAAGATTTTTTTTTAATATATAGAGAGACAGTGAGCGAAGGAACAGAAGCAGGGCGAGGGGGAGAGGAAGAAACAGGCTCCCCACTTAGCAGGGAGCCCGGTACGGGACTCGATCCCAGGACCCTGGGATCATGACCTTAGACAAAGGCAGACACTTAACAACTGAGCAACCCAGATGCCCCAAAATCACCTAATTTTGGTCCTTTTATGTATTTGTAGAAAGTAAGTATCTTGAACTGGTTCCACTGAAAACTGAACCTCAGAGAAGGATGTGAGAACATGCAGTTTAACTGGAAAGCCAGCCCAGGAAGCAACAGTGAGGGAGTGAGGAGAGGGGCAGGGAAGTACAAATGCAAACAGAAGAGGTTCTTATTGTTTGTGCATCTCTCAGGGCTAATTCTGTTGGGACTTCTGAGGAGTTTGCAAAATGCCTTCTAATGCTGTCCACCTGAAGGAGCTACCAGGTCCTCTTTTTTTTTTCCATTGTTCAGGGTTTGTCCCCTGAGAGCAATAAATATCCCACACTTAAATAACCCACACTTCTCAGCAGTGCTCATTTCAGGTAAGGTCATAACTCGGAGAAACTCCAGAGAATAAAAGCTGAAAGATACACATCACATGCTTGAGATGGGACACCACCAGTTGGATAGAAGTCTGGGCTCAAAAGAACCATGCAACGCAACTGGGACTGCAAGTGTAGGTGACTAATGTCGGCTAGCGTAGGAATGAAGTTGTTTTTCAAACAAGTACTTCCTATAAGCTCTGTTGTTAAATTTTTTTAATTCAGTTTCAATCAAAAAGTAATTAAGCAATGATATGCTTTAGTCTATTTCTGTAGGAAAGGAGGGGATTAGCTAAGATTTCTTGGCCCCGAGCACAGACTGGTACTTTTTATTATCATAAAAACTCGGTCTTCTTTGCTAAGGTAGCCTGAATCAGCTCCAGCGAAAAATGATAATAGACCTTAAAATCATCAAAATATACATGGCAAGAAGAAATGAGGGGGAAAAAAGTCTAAGGCAATTTGGAAATTGTGGTAAATGAGATTACTGATTGGCAAATATTCATCACTTCTTTCTCCAAACCTATCATAGACTGAATCATACTTCCCAGATGATCAATACTTCTACGTAACGGCTCTATCACTGGCTTTAGCCAATGGGACACTGCCAGCTATGATGCAAGCAGAAGCCTGGTAAACATTTGTACACTGAAGCATATCATTTTTTGAACTCTACCCCATGAAAGGCAGGCAACACATAGACACTCTACCATAAAGAAACTTGGGCTAAACTACTAAATGACAAACCCTAGAGGAAACCATCTTAGATTTGTCTGTCACTGACTGAGCTCTCTTCTTAAAGCAGATTTTTAAATAACTCAGATATACCACATAAAGCAAAAGAATTACCCATAAAATCGTGAAAAATAACAAGCATTGTTGTTTAAGCTACTTAAGGCAAGTAGTTTGTTTTGGAAATGATACAGAAATTGATGCTGGAAACAGAATTGTACACAACAAACCTAAAATTTATGGCATTGACCTTAGAAATGAGAAATGAGTTGAGAACTGAAAGGTGGAAAATTGACTATTAGTAGAGCTGAAAAAGAAGGAAGAAAGTGCAGTTGAAGGTTAGAGAAAGGGGAAATTTTTTTTAAAAGATTTTTTATTTTTAAGTAATCTCTATATCCAACTCGGGGCTCAAACTTATAACCACGAGATCAAGAGTCACATGTTCTTCTGACTGACCCAGCCTGGTGCCCGAAGGGGAACCTTTTATTAGTGGAAAAGTAAATGAGCCTGTTGCCTGTGATAACTTTAAAGATAGAAAATTTACTGGAGGAACTTACGGATATCTCTTTGTACAGCATGTTGAATGTGGCAGTTGATTCCTTTTACCCTCTTAGGATAAGGTATTGCAAGAGAAAGATGATCTAAAGATAGAATTGGTCAATTTCCAAGCAAAATTTAGAGAGGATATTTCAAACCCAGCGTTTCATATGTGGAAAATGAAACTCCTTACTTTCAGTCTTCCCAGGCCACAAAAAAAGAAGGCAGGGGAGGGGAAGGGAGAGAAGGGGATGGGAGAGGAGGGGAGGGAAAAGAAAAGAGAAAAGGGGAAAGGGAAAGGGAAAAAGAGAAAAGAAAAAAAAAACTCAAGTGAAAATGAGCTCAAAACAGAGGTAAAATCCAGAGTGCTACCAAAAACAAGATCAAATCAAAGATGAAGGTATAATAGGCTTTGTTAAGACTTAAAAGATTTATCTGTCCTGTCAGCTGCATAAAATGACTTAAATTTTCAGGGCATTGTGCCACAGCAGGCAGCCTCAAATAGAGAGGGACTGGTTTGGAAGAGATTTATGAATGTGGTTTTCATCTAATGGAGTAAATTATAATTTGATATATAGAAAACCCATAAGTTGTTTAAAGGAGTTGAATCAACTGAAGACAGAAACAGTTCAAATTAAAAGATGTCCCCAACTCTGCAGGCTGAAACAGACTGGGAAGTTTACTTAGCTGCAAACATACACCATTTCTTCTGGGGAAAAAAAAGGATGAATCAGAGAACAAAGTCAAGCACTGAGAGGGCTGAAGCTTAGGGTCATGAGTATGTAGCCATAAGCAACAGATTGGAGAAGCACTGGATTTTTTCCAAGAAGCATTGGATCCTACATCAAGGAAAAGTCCCTGAACCCAGAACACAGGGGATGGAGGACATGTGCCCAGAAAGAGTACAGGATTGTTATGGACAACAACTACCAGGTGCCTTCAACTTCTCCCCTTTTCAAATAGGAGCCTCTACTTCATTTTCTCTGTTCCTGTTTCACCATTATGTATCTATTGGGTGTGTATGGCACAGATAGCTTGGGGTCTTAGTTTACAAGGCTTAGCTACCCAAGAAGCCATGTCTGGGTACACATGAAAAGGAATACAATTGCTCAAATGGTGCAGTTGATGTGGTGTTGGAGAAAATGGTTTGGATTAGGATCCTGTCTTTTTACTCTCGAGTAAGGAAATGAAGTTCTATGTGCCATGATTTTCTCAGCTGTCAAAAGTAAAATGTTGAATGGGTGATTCTTGAAGCTGCTTCCTCTTCTAAGGTTTTATGACTTTGTAACTCTAAGTTCTAAGACATATAGTTGTCTGATTACTTGATTTGTATCACACATTGTCATGTTATTTGTCAATGCTCTGGCCTAATCCTAGAATGTAGCCATGATTTTTTTTAAGCCTTGATTTTTTTTTTTAACTGTAAATATCTGATGTTCATTTAAAATAAATCTACAAATTAAGTGTAATTTTTCTTAGAAATTTTGAACATGAGAAAAATGTACATCAGTGCTACATAATTAAGTACCATTTATTTTTTGCACTGTTTAAGCAAGCTACAGATATTCAATTGCCATTGAAATATTTTTGTAAACCATGCAACCTTTTACACAAAAGATAATTATGAAATAGCTAACATTCATTTGACCACAACCAATAAATAATTTATGAACTGGGTGTTTGAAATTATGCAAATATTCTAAATACTTTTTGTTGCCTGTACATCTGAGTAAGTATGATTCAGAAGAAAGTGTGCAATGGATTAATAGATTCAACATTGAAGAGATTTGCATTTCTACAGAGTTCTTTTCTTTGCTGGCTCCTACTATCTTTAGTATCATGGCTCAGAAAACAAGCTTGACAATACTGTCTCTAAATGTATTTGAATATCCTGGCATCCCTATTCATCAGCCTCTTTGATGCTTTAAATGTCTTTTGCTTTCTTTCCAGAACTCTTTATGAAGGCAGAGAGATATGCTTTTAGTAGAGTATCCAACTATCTTATAATACACACTAAATGGAGGAGAAAATGGGCGCCTTTAAATATTTGATATATCTGTGATGGCCCACAGCAGAGTTCTGTTAGAGTAACTTGCCGAGCAGGCTCATTATTCTGAATACTCCACACATCAGGTGTCACACGCATCACAGCAATGACCAGGAACTGCCAACTTCATAAACTCCCTTTGCAAATGGAAAGTTTCTTGACACCAATAAATTGTGGGATAAAACCTACTGGCAGTAGTATGCATGGTGCCTTATGGTATGGACTAACATTGAGTGAAGGAAATGTTTCGGACTCCGGATTATAATCAAGTAAAAGAAACTTACCACCTTCACAGTGTATCACCCAAAAATATTTCTTGTAGAATTCCTAAGAAGTCTGGAGGTCATTTATTTTCATTTCTTTCCAAACCCGGGAGTGGGGAGTGGGTGGCATTTCTGTTCATAAACATATTTAGAAGTCTTCAGTTTTATGAGTCCTGTCAATGTTACTATACTAAGGAAGGGTACAAAATTTGTGTTGCTAGTTAATGTACTATTGTTTCATCTCACAGCTTTCTTCACCCAGGCGCACCTTAGTCTCTGACCAAATTCCATCAGACAAGGTACTAAATACATGTATTGATAGATGGGTACCTTCCATTGTTTGGTACGTTCAATGAGTATGTGAGCATAAAGACGAGGGAACCATACTGCACCAACAGCTATGGAAGGGTATAGACACTTGAGTACTGTTTCTCTTAAAAAGCCTTTTTCCTGTAATGTCAGATTGCTTAAGAGCTACCTAGCATTTTGCATCCTAAAAATAAAATTCACATCATTTGAGTTCATATCCTCACTAATACTGATGCTTATTTTCTCTGAAAGAAGCCATTTCACTAAATGCTACTCAGTATTTCGCTTTCACCAAAGTTCCTAAAGCAGCCATTAGGTTTAACTGTTAATCTAAACAAGCTTTTCTTCAGTAATTCTGCTCTGTTTGCCTTACACACATCCTCACTTATCTTCCTCTCCATCCAGCCAACATGTACCTCCTTTTTAAAAGTGTTTACTTTGGTGCTTTTCTACACTGAAAACCCAAACCCCCAAACCGACAACTGGAACAAAGAACTCACTCTTCCTTAATGCCACCATATGAATAAAACTTGCTTATTTTCTTTTTATTCAGATGTGCTATGTCTTTTGTCCTGCAGTTGCACAGCACAGAATTGCCCACCTACCCTACTCTCCCAGAAAGAGAAGGTGGCAATGTTTTCTTAAGTTATCCATAAATAGTGAAGCAACAGAACACATCAAAAGCTACACACCCTGGGGATTGCTTACTCTGTTCTACATAGAATTCAGCTGAGTTAACTTTAAAACATTCCTTTTCATTTAAGTACTCCCTTAAAACAGCATAAAGGATGGAGCACTATATAAGCTGCTTACAATTTCTACTGCACATTTTATCAGGAAAGCTATCTATCCCAGATTTCTTCTCTTCAGAAAAATTTTAATGATCTGAGGTCACACCTCTTAAAAAGAATGAGGTCTAGTTTTACATAAGAAGGTCCAACTTGTAGGGTTTTATTTTCTTTTTATGCTCAGACCTCACAAACCGAGGACCACAGTCTTCAAATAGCATTCCTTGTTAAAATTGAACTCAGAAAAGAAGGTTATTCTACCTCAGAATTTTAAATAAAGCTTCTACAACAAAGTTCAGTGTTCCAAAGCTTTAAATAAATCTGAATTAAAGCAGCACTCCAGCACTAAAGTGTTTAAATCAGGTTGCTAATCCCCTTACTCTTGACACATGTCTGGTGCTTTGGGGGAGAGCAGTATAGACCTAGGATTGCTTCTTACAGGGGGGGACCTCAGAACAACTGCACCACAATCACCTGCAGTGTTTACTGGAAACAGAATCCTGGGCCTCTCTCTCTTTGACTGAATGAGAACCTCTGCTGATGGGCCCCGAACCTGCATGCCTGAAACATTCCCCAGGTGATTCTCAAGCACACTCAAGCTTAAGAACCACTGTGGGAACCCATCACTGCTGCCGAAGAGACCCAGTGCACACCAACTCTTAACCTGCTGAATTCTTCAATTTCAGGAGAATTAGCGCTGTCAAGTTGAACCTCACGACCACCACACTGAGGCCAGAATTATGTTAGGAAGATTAAGGTCTTTCCGGATATTCAGAACTTTTGTCTCCCTGCTGTCAGCAACTAAGGAAGCTGGCAAACGCTGGTCTCTCACAGTAACATTTAGTGCCGGTCAACACACCGTATGGGCTAACATCTGAGCCCAGAAATAGGAAAGGAGAGTATAAATAGATTTGAATTGGGGTTGGACAAGGATTTGGCAGGCAAAAAATGACTGTGTGTTGATGGGGTGGGAAAGGATAGCTGCCAATTCAGGGATCCGTGGTCGAGGAGCTTCCTGACCCCCATCCACCCCAGAAGTTCCTGTGAGCTCTCCGGACTGCTAGCCCTTGGCTATAATTAGGGGGGGTGCTGCTTTCCCTGGCTGCTTCCATATGCATGTTAGTTGTGTTTGGCATTCAGCAGCAGTATTTGAAGAGTGTCTGGCCCCCACCAGCATTTAGTTGAGCCAGTCAGTGGAAAAAATGACAATGATATCTGGCATAGAATTCAGGTGTTAAAATACCTTTATTAAAATAGAGGAAATAGCACCTATTAGGAAGTGACCCCAAGCTACCAAATTTTATTAGACTGGGAGGAGGTGTTTTTCCCTCCTTTAAAGCATACTGTAAATTCCCTTATGTCTTTCATGGTATTTAACTGCAGAAATGGGTGCATTCAGTAATTTCAGATTTTCAATGCTATATTTATTGCAACTCACTTTGTGTAGTATCAGGGAATACCGAGCTGGGACTTGGCTCATTTCGACAAAACTTTCTGTACATATTTAGCTAAAAAAGAAAATTTGATGGGGTAGGAGAGAGAGTCAACACTATTGGCAGTTTCCCATTAGCAGTGCAGGAGGTAAAAGTCAAAAATAAAGCCTGTGGGGTAAGTCTGAACATGGCATCCAAGCTTAAAAGAAATGCCATTTCTCTTTTTCATCCTGAGGTGGGAGAAGAGGCTTGACTGAAATGAGTGAAACCTCACTCCATCATATTCGTCTGAAGCCAGCCTGCCAGCCCTGATGTCAGTGGTGAGTATGCTGATATGCTGAGCTGTGGATGAAGCGGGCCATGTCTGCCCTCCGCAACTCTACAAAACCGCTTGAAAGTCAGCACGAGGTGCCGCCTCTCCCCTCTCTCAATGAAAAGCATACTTCTTGATTAAAAATGCATGTTTCTACTTCATGCCAAAACAAGAGAGTATTATTTTCAGGATGATCATAGAAACCAAGTTAAATGTGTTTCTTATTTCAAGAGATAAAAAAGCATCGCAACTTGGTGAAGAAACGTTTCAGTGCTGGATGTTAGTTTAATGTAGCACTACTATGCACGTAATTTGTTTTGAAACTCGGTGATATATGAAAATCTTCAGCATTTTTGACAGAATGAGATTACACATCCATCCCCCTCTACACTTTAAAGAAAGAAAAACCTTGACTTAGCCTGCCAATGTTATAGACAATATCTGCGTGTGTCTGCATTGTAACACCCCTCTTCTTATTTCCACTTTCAGAGATAGGAATTCCTGAGATAATTTCATTCATAAAAGGTTCCCACCAGAGTCAGATGGATGGTCAGGAAAAGATATTGAAGATAATTTGTAGCCCTGTTGGACAACTTCTTGAGTCAGTTTGATTCTTCCTTGCCAGTCAGGAGACTCGGGACAGTTTGACTGTGGATGGGAGACTGAGTATGTAAGGGATTCAAGCACCTCCTCTCCCAGAGGATAAACTGTGTCACAGGCAGTCAGGCTCAAAGGGAGTGTCTACGTAAACACAGAGGCTCCCTCCTGGCTTGAGAATAAAAAGACCACTGTCTGCCCCTAGAAACTGAGTCACCAGAGCACATGGACCCACACCTTGCCTTGTCCAACATGAAGCAGAAGTTATAGGTGAATGAGAGATGCGGTGGGCAAAAGAGAGGGAGACATGAAAAGGGACTAAAAAATACATAAAGAAGATTTATTGAACACAAGAGAATGGGGCAACTCCTACATTTTGGCTACCTGCTTACTCTAGGAACATTATTAACAATGATTATCAAGTTGATATTCTTGACCTTAAGAATCTTTTTCAAAGTAAATTCATGTATAAACAAAATGTGACCATATTCCTTTGAATGTTTTCGCTTCAATAAAACTTAATCATCTTAACCAATTCACATAGTAGAAGCTTACTCATCTGTCATTCTATAAACCAGAAATCTCTCCCAGCAGATATTTTTTTGTTTTTACTAGTTTGGTTGACCTAGACCCAAGAGGTACCTCTTAAAGCATTAACATTTAACTTTGTTTAATTTAGGTTTAGCATTAAAATACATGTCATAGCAAAAAAACTCTCTTGAAAGTTATTAATCCATGAATAATATTCAGAATAAATATTTATTAGAATACTTGATTAGACAGCATATGCACAGCACAACCATTCCAGGTAATATATTTTTCTATGATAATGTACTAAAAAGACAGATGGTAGGGAATATTAGAATGTATAGCAAGAACAGCTAAATTGGGGATGCCCGGGTGGCTCAGTAGGTTAAACATATGCCTTTGACTCAGGTCATGATCCCAGGGTCTTGGGATCAAGCCCCACATCAGGCTCCTTGATCAGCAGGGAGCCTGCTTTTCCCTCCCTCTGCCTGCCACAACCCCTGCTTGTGCTTGCTCTCTCTCTGACAAAATCTTTAAAAGAAAAAAAAAAAAAAAAAGAATAGCTAAATTGTAAAATTATGTGGAGCCAGTAATATGTAAAACCTTATAGATATGGAATTATTTATTTAATTAATTTAGTATCTATTATATGCCTTGTAACATATCAAATATTAAAGGGTATCCAAGCAACAAATGACATTCATTGCTTCTTTCCTCGAGAAATTGATAACATAGATCCAATATTCACACGAAGGACCAGAGAAAAGCACTATGGAATATACACTTAAGAGAATGAAACATAACACCTAAGCAATATAAACAATGATACCAGCAGATAGATACCCTGATTAAGGAAGAAGGGGGAAAACAGTTGTTTCATTACTTCAAAACTAGCAGCATTCTTGTTTTCAAACCTTCAATACCTATTAATCCTGGGAACTCACAAATGATATCTAAACGTATGCCTGTCATGTCAATATGTTCTGAACCTTTGAGCAGCTCACTTTTAGTTCAATTTCAGTGCAAAACTATAAGGCTTATGGCATTATACATAAATGGTCTTTAAAATTTCACATCCTGAAAAATCATAGATATAAAAACCTCACATTTCTACCTCCAAAAACAGCCAACCTATTTCTCCGATTGAGTACCCTGGGCATGGAAAATTGCTAGACTATTGGTTTGGAGTATTTCTGGGACTGGTGCTGTGCTACCACTACTACTACCCAGGCATAATTGGCACTGCTAGTTCTTTAGTTATTGTTACAGCTGCTAGGGGTCTTTTAATAGGTTATTTAGAAAAAAGAAAAGAGGACAATTGACCCTGGGTGGTTCTCAAATGGTGCTATTATTGGTTTGTTTTCATAGATTGGCAGTACCCTACAACAGGCAATGTTCGAGAAATAAAATTACAGTTGTATTAACAGCTTCAAATTAGGGGTATTTTTTCAAATCATTGTGTGGGGTTTTAGTGGTGCAAGAATGAGTGGTTTTAATTGGGCCTTCTTCCTTAGATGGCTTGAGAAAAACTCTCCAGCCCAACAACAGAAGGAAGGGGGAACCAGGACAAGAGCCACAAGGACAAGAGCCACATTATCACTTTATGAAATGGCTGGTCAGGATCTGACAAAATATTTTTATAATTGATTCAAAGAATGAAAATGCTAGGAACTGGTCCTTTGCAGTAGAACACATTATGAAGTTGACAGATCCCATTTGGGGGGAAAAAATCTTCAGAAGCTGCATTGCCCCAGGTTCCTGCATAATAAAATGATCTTCTGAAAAGTTGACTAGCATATTTTGGCTGTGAGCACCAGAAAATACCACAAACAAAATATTTGTATAGCTTATAAAACACTCAAGCTGAATATTAAAAGCATCTGTTTCCAAGGAATATAATTATAAAGTACTTGAAGTGAATCAGGAGGCAGGATTCACAAAACATTAAACATGTCGTAAACAAGCCATTTGACTCATCCAGATACTATGGATAGTAGATGGACTGCTGATTTACAAAGGAATACCTTCATTGAAGATTCTGAATCAGAAAGCATGACAGCAAGGGTCAAATGTTTCCTGATGTCATTGTGGGATGAATAATTCTGGGCTATTTACTGAAGCATTTTAGAATTCTTCCCCCCCCCCTTTTTTTTTAAAGAAACATGTGGACAAAGATAGCCTTAATATTTTGTCTTGTGAGAAACATGTAATCTGGCCAATTTGTGTAGTCAAGACCACTCTGACAAAGTATGTGTTGATAGTGAACATAAGAATGAATTATACACCCGTGAACTGTGGGCATGCTTTATCTATAAAAAGGCATCAACTGTCACTCAGAAGTGTAAGATTTAAATGTGCTAATACGCAAACTCTTGTTTTTATGTGGTCCTATCAAGAACAAGAAGCTTCACCATGGACATTACGAAGTCAAATGTAATTCATAATGGTACTGCTGTTTTGTAAAAAGACAGCAGACAGAATCTACTTTCTAAGATTAAATTGAAACTTCCTTCCCCAAATGTTAAGCTAAAATTACGGGCAAAATTCTTTTCTCACATTTGCATCATGGGACTTAAGCCTATTATTCTTTCCTCCTACAAGACAGGCTCCTGGGAGTCCTGCATACTTATCAGGAGCAAAATATTGGATGTGACATCTGCAATATACATCTTTGTTGAATGTTGTCCCAAATCAAAATAAAAGCCTGTTTTATATTGTTCTCCTGAGGTCTTTGGAAAGAGTGTCTTTTTGCAGTCTCAAAAATGATATGAATTTTCAGAAAGATAGTCTCTGAAAGCATCAATCCTATAGGAACATGTCAATTAAGATCACTTTACCCCATGTCTACATGCATAAACTTTGTACTACTTAGAGGAAAAGACAGCAAAAGGAGGAGAAAGAAGGTGGGAGAATGATGCAGAATAAAACATTGTGAAAAGAAGAGGTCGCCAGGTGTAAAAACCGGGTGTTTCTAAAAGCCATGGGATTCTGAGGTCAGCACATCCTGATGTGTTCATCGGAAAGTTCACAGGGAGCGGTTGCTAAAATGGTAAGAGTCTGAAACAAGTGTTGAAGTTTTATGTCCTCTTTTGTAAAACTCTCACTCTCCTTTTTTGTGCATTTAATGGGCTTTATTTGACTGCTGATTGGAGTATTCGACCCTGACAGTTCTCTTCACAGACTGAATGTGAAGCCTGAGAACCTTTAGCCAGTCACACAAGACCAGCCTGGGGACCCAATGACATCTTTGAACTGTGGCTCTTTCCTCGAGCTTGATTAGAGATTTTATCCTGACTGCCGAAGGGAATGGGAACCTTTAATGAGAAATGGTGTTTTGTGCAGGAGCCATGGATACAGGAAGGAGAGGGACTCTACAAATTAGAGGCTAGCTTGGCTGAAAAATTGGGTTGAAAAATCACTTTAAAGAATTGCACCATTATAAATCACCATATAATTAGGCTTGCAATATATAAAAGGAGCATATAGCATATGGAGGACAATCTTTGTAGATATTGTTAATATGAATCTTAAATGCCACCATAAATGTTTTGCTACCTCAAATTCATAGTGTTATATGAGTTAGAATCAATGAAAATTCTACCATTTGGAAAGAGAAAATATATATTACCACATCTCTTGGTATTTGATGCTCTTTTCACTACAAGAACACTTTTTCGGTTTTGGTATACAAGAATTCTAGAAATAATGCATTTCCATCAGGTGCTATTTTATTGTACTATTTTCTTGATGTTATTAATTTATAGAATAAGTGAAAATGATTTTTTTTAAAGTACAAATGCTTTCTGTAAATCACTGCCCTCTAAACTCTGGTAGGTATCTTATTAAATATGAATTTACCTTGTTTAGGTGGTATTTTCCCCCTGGGAAACAGTAAGCTTATAATTAAAAATCTGAACTAGAGATCCAAAAAGCCAACTAATATCATAAATATTACTTTAAAAATTAATAAACTATTGATTAAAAATTAATAAGTTATTAAATTCAACCCAAATTTTTCAGTAAAGGAAATCCATTACATTATTCCACAGGTCTCTATCAAGTTGTCCCTGTGTCTCTTGGATACAATTAGATGAATTATCTGTATTCATTGTAACATTTAAGTCACAGTCACAATCTCCAAATCCCGCATCAAACTACTCAGGGGAAAGAAGCATTCCTGGGTTCTAAAGCTTTTTTTAATGGCTGCTAATATATAAGACAAATTTAGAACTACCTTATTTTTATCTCTGTCAGGATTTCAGTGCTTTGATCCATTCAGGAAAACAAAGTTCAAAGTTTTATATAAGCTCAGGCATAGATTATACGGCCTGCAACATGACAAACCCTGCAGGAATCTGTCAGGAGACAGCATGGCTCTTTCTCACCTGGGCCATTATTCTAGCAAATTGATTATCCCACCACTGCATGGAAGGCAAATTTGAACTGTGATCTCTATCAGTGCCCTAGTTTTTCTCTTTTCTCTTTCCAGTGTTTTAGCCATTCAATGTAAAGCACTACTGAGACCCTCTGCCCTTTACCTTTCTTATAAGTTGTTCTCTCTTTGTTCAGAAAGCACAGATATGCTCCAAAATACTAGATGTTTACAGTAGTTACTCATGCAAGCTGTGTATTTTTAAGACAAGGAAACTATTGTTTTAAAAAGATCTCTATTTTAATACAATCCACCTCCGGTGCTAGAAAAATATTTGTTTTAAATATTTTAACAGTTACCAGTCAAACTAAAAAGTAAGGTTCAGAAATTAAAGATATAAGCTTGATAGCATTTTGAAAAAACATAATTAATTTTAACTTTTAATTATAGTCCAATGTGGGAGTCCCACACAATCATAATTCAACAGTTCACAACATTTTATATGCCCGACCCCATTCACTTTAACTGTTCAAAGCACTAAGCTCGGAATTCTTGAGGGTGTTTGCTTGTCACCCAACATATGAGCCATCTCATCCAGCTTTGTGTGGTATGGAAACTTCATCAGTCTTACATCAACTTTTTTTTATAAAAAGGAAGCAAAAAAAAAAAAAAACCAACCACCAGCTAAATGATTTCTATGCATATATGTGTGTATACACGCTTACAAATATACATATTCATCTAAAGAACTGCTATATGTTTTAAAGCATTTTTTAGTCAGTTGCTAAAGGAGAGAGGTCAATTTTTATGTTCCTTCTTTTGCTTTTAAAAATATTGAAACTTTGTTATTACAACACAGTATAAAAGATTTTCTTTTTAAAAAAAAAGTCAGAGAAAGACTTTTCCCATCAGAGTCTCCATTTCAGAAAATATACTTATCCCAATTATGGTAACCTTGTTTTTCTTTGTTTGCTTATTAGTTTTTGGACCTGAGGTACACAGAATGGGATTAAGCATAACAGTTCATAAAGCACTATCACCATTTATTTATGCATGGCCCTTCTAAATTTTGTTATTTATTGCAATTTCTTATATAATAAAATCAATGGACTCGCTCTTCAAGCCAAGAAATAAAATACTAGCAATATTTACATCTGTTGGGATGCTCCTCTTTCTCCCTTGCCCCACTGAAATCACGCTGACCCTGAATTGTGTCATGCTCATCCCATAGCTTTATCACTCACGTGTGTTTGCCAGAACAGTACACAGTTCACTTTTACTTAACTTCAGACTTTGTAAACAGACTCACCCTGTCTGAATCTTTGGAGACATGTTTTTCACTTAAGATTATGTTCTTAACAAATTTTTGCATGCTACGGTGTGTAGTTGTACACCAATTCATACTTCCTGCTGTATAATATCCTATTATGTGACTACATGATATATTTTATTTATTCTTCCACTGATGGTTATTTGGAGGTCTGGGGTTTTTTTTTCTTTTAATTTTTTTGCTTTTATGACACTTCATTATAAAAATTCAAGCATGTGTAGAAGTCAAATACCTGGGTCATAAAATACTAAATCTTACAAGATAAGGCCAATGTATTTTCTAATTTCTTGACACCTAGTTTTAAAAATTGTTTTTATAGTACGGTGCCTAGGTGGCTCAGTCAGTTAAGCCCCTGTCTTCGGCTGAGGCCATGATGTCAGGGTCCTGGGATCAAGCCCTGGCATCAGACTCCCTGCTTGGTGGTGAGTCTGCTTCTCCCTCTGCCTCTGACTCTCGCCACCGTCTCCCCACCCCCAACCCCACTCCTGCTCTCTCTCTCTTACTCTGCTCTCTCTCAAATAAATAAATATAATCTTAAAAAAAGATTTTCAATATCAAAAAACTGACCATGAATTTAAGTTTTCTAAGAGATATTTAGGACCAACTTAAGGAACAAGTAAGAAAGACAATTTAGGGGTATTTTATGTCTAAAAAATAATGGCTCAATGTGATAAAGAGTATCTATGGGAAAATTACAGCTGACATCATATTTAACAGTGAAACACTGGATGTTTTCCCCTGAAGATTAAGAACAAGGCAAAAGTGTCCACTCACAACTTCCAGACTAGAGAGCATATCCTGTAATAAGATGAAATGGTTGGGATGAGGATGTAGGGGAGTGAAAATAGGAGAAGAAGGAGTAAGACTATCACTACTTACAGATGACATGAATATTTACATAGATAATGCTAAATAATCAACAGGGGATAAAGTACTGGAACAAGTGAATTTAGCAAGTCTCAAAATGAATGAATATATATATATATATATATGTATATATATATATATATTACATTTCTACATAATAGCAGCAAACAATTGGAAAATTAGTAACAAAACAGTTCCATCTGCAATAGAATAAAGTACCTAGAATTTAATTTCACCATAAGATGTACAAAATCTGCATCCTGAAAACTATAAAACATTGCTAAGAAATTAAGGAAGACATAAAGAAGATGTAATATATCAATGGGATAGAAGATTCAATATTTGAATGTGCAATTTTCCCAGAATTATAAACTTAACCCTATCCCAATTATAACCCCAGAAGGCTTATTAAAATCAAATTCATGTATGGGGCACCTGGGTGGCTCAGTGGGTTAAAGCCTCTGCCTTCGGCTCAGGTCATGGTCTCAGTGTCCTGGGATCGAGCCCCGCATCGGGCTCTCTGCTCAGCAGGGAGCCTGCCTCCCCCTCTCTCTCTGCCTGCCTCTCTGCCTACTTGTGATTTCTGTCTGTCAAATAAATAAATTAAAAAAAAAAACCTTTAAAAAAAATCAAATTCATGTAAATTTATATATCTATGCAAAAATACAAATGTCTACAAATAGCCAAAACAACTTAAAAATGAAGAATGAAACTGGAGGATTACATCACTTGGTTCTAATACCCACTCTAAAGCTATAGTAATAAAATGGTAGAGTATTGGCATAAGGATGTACAAATAAATTAATGAAGCAGAAGAGAGTCCTAAAATAAATACAATTTTATAAAGATTTTTCAACAAAGTTAGCAAAGCAATCCAATGGGGGAAAGGAAAATTTTTGTAACTAATCATGCTAGAATTTGATATGCATATGGGAAAAAAAATGAACCTCAACTCTTACCTCACACCATATATAAAGTTATTTTGAAATGGATCATAGGTTTAAATGAAAATGCTGAAATTACAGAGTTTTTAAAGAAAACATAAGAGAATATCTTTGAAACTTAAGTGTAGAAGAAGATTTCTTAGAAGGGACACAAAAAGCAACAATCATAAAAGACAAATTTATAAATCAGGCTTCATCAAAATTAAAAACATCTGCTCATCAAAAAAAAATTTAGAAATTGAATAAGCAACCACAAGCTAGAAGAAAATATTTGCAAAAAATATATATCTGACAAAGGGTTTGTAACCAGAATATACAAGGGTTCCCTACAATAACTCAATAATTAAAAAACAAACAACCCAAGTTTACCATGTAGGCCAAAGACTTGAACAAACATTTCACAAAGACTGATATATGCATGACCAATATACACACGAAAACACATCATCAAGGAGATGCAAATTAAAACTACACTTACAGTCTATGGCCATACCACCCTGAACGCGCCCGATCTCGTCTGATCTCGGAAAACTACACTTACAGCCATTCTTAGAGTGGCTAAAATTAGTAAGACTGACCATGTCAAACACTGATGTGGAGGTGAAGAAAAGGGCACTATACACTGCTGTAACACAGGTAAAACAGTATAATATCACTTTGGAAATTTTTTTGACAGATTCTTATAAAACTAAACAAATATCTCGTCTTTGGTCCAGCAAATTCTACTCTTAGGGTTTTATCTGAGAGCAATGAAAACATAGGTCAACAAAAATACCTGAAAAAATTTAGCCAAAACTAGAAACTAACTCAACTGTGTAACAGAAGAATAAATAGTATAATACAATGGAACACAAACTCAGCAATAAAAACAAATGAATTACTGATAACCACAACAGCATCAATGAATCTCACAGACATCATACTTAGAGAAAAAGAGCCAATCACAAAACAGCACAAATTGTACAATCCCATTTATATACAAAAATGAATTGGGGAGACAATTCCTCATTGCTGGAGGTAATCAAGAATAATCAAGGTGATCATGATAGGGACACCATGAGCTAAGTTAGTCTAAATGACCCCAATGGATCTTTCCAACATTGATCTTCTACAATTATGTTCATTTGAAAGAACTTCAGTTTCATAAACCTTAAGACTTAGACAATAGTAGACAAATGTACATAATTGACCAGGCAGTAATTATTCCTGCCATGTCGACAAATAACTGAAACATGTTTTTGAAAAATCTGCAGGATGCTGTTTTACAAGAAAAGGCAAACAGCCAAGGATTAAAGTGTGTTGACTAATAAACAATAATGCCTTATAAATTATAATAGTAATGTTAACACGTTCATTAGTTAGGTCAGTCAAATCCTAATACGGACAAAGAAAAAGGAATGTAATCCTGCCTAGCACCTGCCAAGGAGAACAAATTTTTCTGGCTTTGTAAAAGACAAGTGGAGTTTCAAATCTCAACTCTGCATGCAATCTCCTGTGACATGTTCTTCTGGTTAAAAATGAATAAAACCTAGCCTCAAGCAGGTGTGTCTGTTTCTAACTATGGACAGGTATTTGGAAATGGGAGGTATGTTTTCATAACATTTTTACACAGTTAAGAATATCCTTTGCTTCTACACCCAAACTCAACAAGTGGCAATTTCTTAATGGTTAGTTGCAACGTGGAACCTTAATAAGCATTATCAATGAACTTATTCCACTCTGTTTTGTTAAAATTAATTGACCTAGGTTGCAATTTGAATGGCTCTGTTAACCATAAACAATTTTGTAACATGATACACTGGTCATTTTGAAAATCTTGGTCCAGTGAGTTATTAATATCTCCAAATATTGACACACTTCATTATACAACATCTAAAAAATGTCATCTCTATACAGGCACTACTATGTTCCAAATGACAGGATTAGAAGAGCTACATGGCAGCAAAGTTTCTGTCACTCTAAGTGAACTTCCAGGGTATTTAAGTAACCTGGCCTTGGAGAAGATAGTACTGAAAAAGATAAAGAAGCAAGTCTGAAGAACTGCTTGATACCCATTATTATCACTGCTGAGGACAACAGAAAAGTCTAAGTATTAAGAAACTTCCAAGTTCATGGTAGTGAGTGCAAATTTTCCAAAACTCTAATTTTTACTTGAAATCTCATATTTTGTCATTGACCATAAATGTTGTTATTGATTGACATTTATTAGAAAATAACTGCCAAAACCCAAAATAATCATAATTGTGTTTTTCAGTCATTCTTTCAAAGACCAGTGGTGTTCCACTATCTTGCAACTCAAAGCACAAATAGTTTCCTAAAGACAATCATGATACTTAAAGAATATGGCAGAAATGCTTCATGTGTACCGATTTTGTCACACAAAACATCA
The DNA here is from genome assembly GCF_022355385.1 of Mustela nigripes. Taxonomy (NCBI): domain Eukaryota; kingdom Metazoa; phylum Chordata; class Mammalia; order Carnivora; family Mustelidae; genus Mustela; species Mustela nigripes. The sequence continues at coordinate 112,186,698 of NC_081568.1, read as the reverse complement.
TAAACATATGTACTCAAGGGTGGAGATAATAATAAAATTAGTAATTTAAGATGCTTCATCAAGAGCATTATTAAAGAGATATCGATCTATTTTTCTTGCAAGTATGCAGAAGTATTTATATACAGTATCTACAGTTTGGTGCCACTGCCTTTCTGCTAAGATTTCAGCAGTTTTCTCACTATTGCATCAATGCAAATGCTTCATAATGTTGACTATGAAAAAGGCAGTGACATCTTACTATTATTATGAAAACAGCTTTAAGTTTGCTGTCTGCCTGAAAGAGTCAGAGAGATTCTCTGGGAGCCAGAACACTTTCGGAATTATGGGGGGTGAAGTGGTGTTGAAATTTAATTAACTAAATATCATTCAGCATATTTTAAAAAGCTATTACTATGTATCCACTGTCTGAAGAAGACCACAAACTGCCCACCCAATCTCACCCTACTTTGTTGTAAAAATACTACAATTTTCCATATTCAAAATCAAGTAGAAACAAAACAGATTTTCATAACATATACATATATGTATATACTTAATTGTATATATATGTAAGTATATACCTATGTAGATACACACACACACAACACACACTAAACAGAGAGCTTGAAATTTGTCATCATGGTCTTGAACACAGCACTTTAATTCATTTTTCTATCTAGTAAGATGGAGATGCAGCTGTAGTAACTAAAACCAGTTAAGACCTGGTTTTTTACTGCTCAAAAGGTCAGACAGCCTAACCACCCGAAACCCTGTGGCCTTACTACCAAACATACTACTGTTGTCATACCTAACAGTGCTATAGCCTATTAATCAGGGAAGAAGGAACTATGATATTTACCTCTTCAATCTCTTAAGTGCATCATTTTATAGGACAAGATGTTAAAGGAGAGGAAAATTTGCCAAGAAGTTTTAAAATGACAGTAATTAGCTAGAGACATCACTCCTCCCCCAAGACTAAAAAAAAAACCAGCATTCCTGGGATATTACATTGGGCGGGGGGGAGTGCCCTTTCAAAACACTGTATAACATAACTCTGAACTTTCTAGCTTTCATCTGCCAGCCCACATAATAACATTCCTTCCCACACATGTCCACATTAGGTCAAATATCGATTTTGGAGCTGGATGAATAAAATAAAGTATTTGTGAAAGAGCAAAATATCAGTCATATCCAGCCAGCCAGATACTATCAAATATCAAGGAGCCAACATTTAGATTCTTTAATGTTCAGACTGTCAGTAATAGGACCCCTATGAATTTAAACCCAGACTCTTCTCATAAGTTCCTTTTATATCTGAGGAAATTAAAAAAAAAAACACTGATATTATTATCTTCATTTTCCTTTGAGGTCACTAGTTTTCTTCCCTCCTCCTTCCTTTCTTCCACAAAAATTTTTTGAGTACCTACAATTTTTTGAGTGCCAGATACTGAATACTGCATTATCTCAGAAAATAGCATTCTGCCTCAATATGTTTGGCTTTTTTAATCTATAGAAGTGATTACAGAATCTTTGAGAACTAATGCAAAAGAAACTGTACCTAGAATACACAATTATCTAAGACAGTAATAGCTTATTCCCTGTAATTAGGAGTTCCCCCCACCCAGTCTCTGCTATCTTTCCTTCTATTGTATCCCAACTTCTGTGCTGATGATTGCGTGCTGGGTTGTTTTTTTTTTTTAATATCTCCTGTAATGCATATTATTTTGGGTGTGGATAATTTCCTGGCTTTGACTTTTACTCCCTTCCACTCATTTTAGCAACACTGACTATTCACTTTGTAAACAGCCTACTCTTTCTTGCTTTGCTGTTTTTATTGCTGTCACTGAAATTTAGACTTCTTTATCTTCTTCCATATTTATGAACTCTATGGAAGTCAGGGATGACAGTTTATCATGACATTTAAGTAAAATCTTGGGCTCTGAAGTCATACTACCTAAATTTTGAATTCCAACTCAGTCATGTCTTGGCTTTGGGACCATAAGAAAATCACCTAACCTCTAGAAGCCTCTGTTTCTCAACCACAAAATGGGGCTAATGAGAGTAACTTCTTCAATGATTGCTTTGACACTAAATGAGATAATGCACACAAAGCTCTTATCATACTACTACAGGGGCGCATAGTAGGAAAACAACAAATATTGGTCCAATAAAATTAACATGGTGAACAGATTAGATTCTCCCTAAATTCACATACTATCTTAATTGCTACACTTATTTAGTACATGTTCCATTTTCATTGAGGATGTTGCCTTGTACAAGGAATTAAAAGTAACTGTCACTTGTCCTTGGAATTTGAATACTCATTTGAAAGTTAAATAGCCATATTAAACAGTATATGACTAAAATGCAGTAAGAGTGACCCAAATGGAAAGTACCATGGTATTTCAAAGAAGGGAGATATCACTATGGTCTGCATGGTCAAGAAGACTTCACTGAAGAGAAATAAAAGGGGTGAACTTAGTAAATAAGGTAAAAATCAGTGGACCCTTCATGGTACTGCAGGCAAAAGAAAAAAATGACAGAAGCAGGAGAGTGCATGGCCTTTACCAGAATATTCTTTGACCCGATTTGCTTACTCCTCCTTTATGGGAGATCAGGTTGGAAAAGTACATCGAGGCACAATAGTAGAGAATTTGGGATGTCTGACTAGAACATCCAAACGTATTATAGAATAGCAGTCACATTAATACATTGATTTAATCAGTAAATACATACTAAATGACTATGAGAAGTGCTAAGTGCTAGAGATGGTGCAGTGGAAAACAAATCCCTGTCTTCATGGATGGAATTTATATTCCATCCTCACACCTAAATGCCTACAGAGGTACAGCAGGTAACAGAAGTAAGCCAAAGAGTTAGGGTAAGTCATGGCATGCTTTGAAGTTGAATTCTGTGTCAACTTCAGTGGGCCACAGGGTGCCCAGATATTTGGTCAAACATTATTCTGTGTGTGTTTGTGGGGTGTTACTGAAAGAGATTAACATGTGAATCGACTGAGTAAAGCAGACTGTCCTTCCTAAAGTGAGGGAGCTTCACCCAATCAGATGAAGGCCTGAATAGACCAAAAAGACTGAGTAATGGAACTGCTGTGTGACTGCCTTGGAACTGGGTCATTGGGTTTTTCCTGCATTAGGATTCAAACTGAAATATCAGCTTTCCAGGGACTTCAGCCTGCTGACTGCATATCTTAGGACTTACCAGCCTCCTTAATCATATAAGCCAGTTCCTTATAATAAATCTCTTTATACACACACATATACACCCACACTTAACAGCGAGAAACAGAACCAGTGGGATGTGTATATATATACATACATATATACATATACACCCACACACCCTATTAGTTCTGTTTCTCTGGAGAATCCTGACTAATACAGGTAGGGATGAGGGAAAACTCTAAAGTGCCTGCCTGGGTGCCTGGGTGGCTCAGTTGGTTGGGCGTCTGCTTTCAGCTCAGGTCATGCTCTCAGGGCCCAGGGATCGAGCCCCGAATCAGGCTCCCCGCTGAGCCGGAAGTCAGCTTGTCCCTCTCCCTCTGCCCTGCTTGTTCTCACTCTCTCTCAAATAAATAAAATATTAAAAAAAAATAAAATAAAGTGCATGCCTTACTCCAGCTAACTGGCTTCATGTGAGAATGGGACCTACTCTGCTAGACCATTATTTATCAAGAAAAGCCAGAAACCTGGAGATTTTTACTATCTCAATTTTAAAGTACTGACAACAAAGTTTAAAAAAAAAAAAAAAAAAGTACATCTCATCAGCTAAGCAAAAGCTATCTAAAAGTTATATGCATCCCAAGGACCCAACTCCTTACTTCAGCTTTAGAAAATTAAGAAGCAATAGAGATTTTCTGAGCAGGATCATTCTTATGTCAGTACATGTTAAGAATTAGAAGACAAGTATACTAAGGACTCAGAGACTAGTTAAAAGGTCCTTGTTAGGGACGCCTGGGTAGCTCAGTGGGTTAAGCCTCTGCCTTCGGCTCAAATCATGATCCCAGGGTCCTGGGATCAAGCCCTTCATCGGGCTCTCTGCTCAATGGGGAGCCTGCTTCCCCCCCCTCCTCTGCCTGCCTCTTTGCCTACTTGTGATCTCTCTTTCTCTGTCAAATAAATGAATAAAATCTTTAAAAAAAAAAAAAGTCCTTGTTATAACCAAAGTTCAAATGACGAGAGGTCTGGTATAATGTTATCATATTGAGACGAGAAAAAAAGGAACACTTGAAGAAGTGGTGCTAACAGACAGAGATGAGGAATGAAACTTGTCATTCTAAGAAAATGTTGATAATTAGGCCAATGGCAGAAGTATTCCTTCTCTGATGACAATAGCTACTTTTAAGTTTCTGATTTAATTTCCTTGACAAAAAAAAAAAAAGGAAGCTCACTCTGCTATGTACTTTCTTGTTAAACCAACACTAGTTAATTTATTAGGTATACTTCAAAACTCCATCGGCCTGAGAAGTTGACAATTCACTCATGGAACAGCCTTCCCCAAAGATTCAGAAATCTAGACTTCATTCTCTTGAAGATATACTACATCAGAGGGCCTCTGAGTCCTTCCTTTGCTCTGGGTCAGTAGAAGGTAAGGAGCCTACAGAATTGATCTGGGAGTTCTGATGGGCCTAGTCTGGTAGAAAACCACATCACACTTCATCAAGTAGAACTTAGTCACAAGGCCTGACCCAACTGTAAGAGGTGAAGAAGTAATTTGATGGACAACTAGTGAGGGTGTCCTACTAAAGGAATAGGTATTTATTCTTTTTTTTTTTTTTTTTTTTTTAAGATTATGAGAGAGCTCACAAGTAGACAGAGAGAGGGGGGTGGGAAGCAGGCTCCCTGCTGAGCAGAGAGCCTGATGTGGGGCTTGATCTCGGGACCCTGGGATCATGACCTGAGCGGAAAGCAGAGGCTTCAATCCACTGAGCCACCCAGGTGCCCGGTATTTATTCTCTTTGAGCCTATTTTCTCAACTATAAAATGAAAGGTTTGGATTTGGTACTTTCTGAGATCCTCCCAGTTTATTAAGTTTTGTGTTGTTGTTGTTATTTGAGTGGTTTCTTAACCAGTAGTGGAAGAAAGCAGAGCAGAAGCCAGAATATTTCTACCCTTTATTTATTATAGGATACATGCAGAATAATGTCCTATGCCTTCTTAAGACACCTTATAATATTATTCTAACTGATGAAAAGCAATGTTCAAATGATGTATTTCATGGCATCTTATTAGCAATTACTATAACACTGATCACAAAGGATTTACATCACATATTTCTTTCCTGTATTTCTAGATAACCACAGATCTTTCTGTAGTAATGACAAAGAGTATATACAAAAGGATAATGTACTTCCTTAGACTTTTACTTAATTAACACTGAATGGAATTATGCTTAGAATAAATAAAAGATGAACAGCTCTTCTTTTCATTCTTATTCTCTCTTTTCCTAACAAAAATAATTTATAATTTCAACTTTTCCTGCTGCTTTTCCAAAATCCTAGTTTTAAACCCAATCAAAAGATGCTAACATATTCCAAAGTGAGAGAATGCTTTGGATTCTGTACTACTCCTGTCTTCTTCATCTTTAAGAGATTTTAAGTCTTTTCTTTCCCAAGCTGCCAGTTACACTGAATTGTTCTGAAATGTGAATGAATTTTTTTTGTGTAAATATGAACTTCCATCGACTACAGCAACAATAAGAACTTCACACTTGTCATTTACTAAAACCTGCCTTTTGAGCCCTGTCAGTCATGGGCCTCTACATGTGTGTTTCTTGGTTGGAGCAGTGTTGTTTTATGGCAGCTTCTGTTTAGGAATTCATGTTGCTACTTGGCATTTATGTAGTTCAGCTGTTAGAGAGTCAGAGTAAAAGGAAAGAAAACATGCAGGAGTGAAGATTTCAGGAGCGAAGAAGGAAATAAGAAAGGGCTCTGGGTTATGAAATAACAATGCCAGCCATGTGGCAGCAGTAAACCACAGGCACACCCCCCTGGTTTAGGACAGACAGGGTAGCAGAGCAGACACAGCTCACATCCATCCTGTTGATCTGGGTGGCCGAGTGCTATTATAAATATTATATTATTATTATTTATTGCATGAAATATTAGCAGTTACATTCAACTTTCCAACTTTTTCATTCCTTTACAACACTGAGCTTGATTACAAGTGCCACTGAGTTTAGATGTGCTTAACGCGAGACAAAGAGACTCTGGAAAAGACAGGCATGCAAATGAAATACTAAATACCAAAGTATTCTTTGGTCCCTAACCAGAGTTGACAGAACTATGCAAGATTCATAATGTGGGCTCAGATATGCCCAGAAGATCAGATATTTATCCAACATTTATCTGCATAAAACCATATCCCTTGGGGGCTCTTGCTTTTTAATGGGAAGATAATAGGAGTAGGCTTTCTCTGGGGTTCTCAGACACTTTGAGCTTATTAGTCTTAAGTCACTAGGAACCTTGCATCTAGAGATTTGAGGTTCAGGGAACAAACTTTTTTAGAATACGTAAACAAAAAACAATGTAAATTAAATTTCACCCCTTTTCCATGTAACTCCCGGAAAGGTAATATAGGTTCTCAATCTGGTTTAATGGACATCTTCTATTTGTGCTTGCCAAGGAGAAAATATAGTTTTCTTTGGGTTCTTCAGAAGATGTAGCTTATAAAAAGAGCTAAATAGAGGTAAAATTAAAAATGTATAGAAGTTAACAAATTTTCTTAAAAAAAAATTGCTTCCATTCTACAGGTGCTCTACATCTTTAACTAAATAATTTGAGACTTGTGTGTAATGCATTTTTTTTATTTGTTGTGAAGTCCATACCATAACATATCCATGTTTTATTAGTATTTTAATACTGGTATATTAATATTTTCATATTATCTTTGTAGAAAACCTCTCTAAAACAACCAAATGCAAATGACTATGAATAACAAATGATACCATCAGACTTTGAGATATAAGGACAACATATTTATAGCAGATCTCATTCATTTTCAACTTTTCTGGCACATACATATATTTTACCTTCATTTATGCTCACCCATTTTAGTTTAAAAAAAAAAACCTTCAATCTAATAACTGAAATGGTATATCCATTACAGCTAAAATTATCCACACACCATATGTGTATTGATAGTGCCCAATAGTAAGAATGCTTTGTATTTGGACACAAGGAATAATTTCTTATACCTAATATCTCTTCACTTAAAATGGAAAAAAAATGACAACTAAGGGTATATACAGCAATTTTCAAGCACTTACGGTTTCCTCCTTTTAGTAATTTGCCAAACCAGAAGAGTAAATTAAATTGCCTTGCTTTTCTCTTCCACACTTAAAAATGTATTTCCACAACTGTTAGACTTAGTACTTTATTGTTCTAATATAACTAAGTGGTTAAATGAGGCATAGAGTCAATCAACTTTGTGTTTCAAAAGCTCAGTAACAGAAGTATTCTTTTTTTTTTTTAAGATTTTATTTATTTATTTAACAGACAAAGATCACAAGTAGGCAGAGAAGCAGGCAGAGAGAGAGGAGGAAGCAGGCTTCCTGCTGAGCAGAGAGCCCGATGTGGGGCTCGATCCCAGGACCCTGGGATCATGACCTGAGCGGAAGGCAGAGGCTCCAACCCACTGAGCCACCCAGGCGCCCCCAACAGAAGTATTCTTAAGGTAACAAAATACTAGATGACTTAAAGAAAAAGTTAATTATCAATTAACACCTCGGTGATTCCAAAAGAGGTATGAGTTAGACATGAGACTAGGACAGGATCTCGAGCACAGTGTTATGACAAGCATGGTACAATAGTGGGGATTTACGGAGTTTTCTTTTCCAAAAGGAGCTGATGGTATAGTTCTAATTGACTATTAGAAATAAAATCTTAAGAGATTTAATACATGAACACTGTAAAAGCGTACAAACTAACATGTACTCATAGCTTACTTTTGAAACTGGCTAGTGCTCCGGCAGCACACCTACTGCGGTAAGAACAATCTTAAAGAGGATGAGTGTGGCCCCTGCACGGAGAACATGTACATTCGTGAAAGGATCTGAGTATATCAGTGAGTGCCAGGGACTAGGGGAAGTGGTGAAAATACTGACTACAAAGGACCACAGTGGAACTTTCAGGAGGGTAACAAAAATGTTCTGTATCATGATTGTAGTAGCGGTGATATGACTGTGTTCATTTGTCAAAACTCATCAAATTGCAGTCTTACAGCTGGTGATTTTATTGTGTGTGAGTTATATCTCAACAAAGCTAAAAAAAGAATTCTGACTCTTTCACCCCATGCACTAATTTGGATAATACAATTTCATGAAAAGCACAGGGACTTTTCCCCTCTATCCTTCTTTGCTTAAGGAATTCAGGCATGGCAGAACAAGCAGATCTTTTAACAATTTATCAAACTCTTCCAATCAAGTACAAATTCACCATATTTAGATATTGAAATAAGTCATTATTTCAATGGGGTATCTAATAGCTGCTTATCATTAAACTAAAGGAAATAATGAGGAAACATGGAAAGTACTTTTTTTCTTTTTTAAGATTTTATTTTTAAGTATTCTCTACACCCAGTGTGGGTCTTGAACATAAAACCCCAAGATCAAGCGTTGCAAGCTCCACAGACTGAGCCAGCCAGGCACCCCTGACTAGAAAGCAGAATGATCAAGCACTAGTCATGTGCTGTTCTCAAAAAAAAAAAAAAAAAAAAAAAAAAAAAGAGAGAGAGAGAGACTTTAAGGACAAAGTCTTTCTTCAAGATAAAGATTATTCACCTTTTGATCACACCAAGATCTAATTTCCTTCTCTAATCATTCAAGTTAAAACTCTGAAACAAATATATATGCACGTTATGCACATAAAATGAGTATGTGTTTTTCTGTCTCCAATACATGCGTTGAGGACAACAGAAGGTTGTTTGATGAAATCAAGAATGTGGAAAGAGTTACTTTTGTCTTTTCTCCATCCAGACTTTTTTTTTTTTTTTTTTTGGCAGACCAGTCTGAAGAGGTGGGAAAAAATGAAGCTTGAAGAAAAGAAAATTGAAGCTAAAAACAACAGAGAAGATTGATTAACCCCATGTTATCAGGTTAAGTGTCAACAGCAAGGAGCTACTGGGCTTCTGCTGTGTTTTCCTCTAAACTTTCAGCCTTACATCCGTCAAACCTCAAGATAACTATCCATCATGGAGTCAAAGTGGCGAACAACTGTGTGGTCCTTTGATAAAAGACAGTGTCACAATTTGTCTCCTTCTCTTCCCACAGATCGCCTCTAACGGGGTAAAGCCAGGCCACAACAGCTGCAAAAAGCCCAATGACATTCTTCAGTATAAAAGAAATTCTCGGAAAATACGTACAGCAGGAATCTAAACAACCTTCAGAAAGTATCTAAGCTCAATGATTATTTACTTGTTCTGACAATTATGTTTGTTCTTCCTAGACACTAATGTTGATAAACCACTTTTTAAGTATAATTAAATGGCAGGATTGTGATACACTTAAAAAATGTGATGATCTTAACAATCCCCTGAGAGCTACAATGCAGCATCTATATAACTAAGCAACATTTAAAAACTATAGATGGACTATATTAGCATTTATGCAATGCCTATAAAGAGGTAATTCATACATTTAGATGTACAACAGAATATCATCTATGCCATTCAAAAATGGAGAGCCCCATCCTCTCTGGGGAAAAAAAAAAATCAGCCTAAATAACAAAGAATGCTTAGTAGTATAGAAAATGACTACATCATAATATTAGGAGAAAGAAAGCAAACTTTTAAAATATGAGTTATGATTACAATTATGTTCCTAAATATTCATGGGAAAAAAGTGTTTGAAGGTTTATGAAACATACCAATTGGTGTACTAGAGTAGTGAGGATATGAACAATAATTTTTTTCTGCTGTGTTACTCCTTGACATTTTTTTCTCTACACACTTGAAAACTAACCAGGTTTACAGTAAGACTCCCTTCCCTAACATTCCACATCTGCAAATATTGGTTTTTAAAAAATCACCAGCTCTGAATCATCACCAGCAAAGAAGAGGTCATCTCAAGCTGACCTGTAACTATCCTATTATGGGCCAACAGATCTCAGCTTCTTGAGTAGGAATAGCTCTATTCAAGGACAGTGAGAAAAAAGTAATCCTAGGTAACTGTTCTGACACTTCGTCTTGCCACTCAGTCTTTCCAGTGGAATGCAATTAAGTGGAAATGAGGGAAGAGAATTAAAGATTTATGTAATCAGTTCAGAATCTCATGGAACACCCTGATGACCAAGCAAAGGAGTTATTCTGCTCCATCCTGAGCACATTTCTCCCCTTAAGTTATAATATAAATTATTTTGCCTTCACATCTGCTCTTGGAGTTCATTTTAGACTGATTTTATGTGCATAAAAATATTTAAGAGGGAAACACTGAGTTTCCCTAGGCTTCATGCCACCTTCTGAGAAGATAGCCCCTTAGCCCATATATGTCCCCCAACATTCTCCAGCAGTCAGGGTATCTGAGGTACATTCTTTATTGTCTCAAAGGCATTTTAGTGTATTGGGTTTTTACCAAAATGCAGATATCTATTAAGGAAGTATAATTAGCTAATATCATTCTCAGTTAACATTTTTCTTGGGAATGGAAAAGGATATGGGGAAAGAAAAAAAAAAAAAAACCTATGAGAATGAGACAGCAGCTATGAAGAGGAACTGCCAAAACGGAGAGAAGTTTATTGAAGGGGAAGGGAGGAACAAAGCAAATGAAATCTGCTGCATTCACCATTTGATCGTGGGCCAATCCTGTTGATCCTTGTTGAGTAAAAAATGTGAACTTTAGGAATGGAACAATTTGGATTCAAATCCTATCTCTACTGCTTAGTAATTGTGAGGACATAGACCAGTTACCTAACCTGTCTCAACAGTGTGTTTTTCCTTACCAGCCAATAAGGAAAGTAACATATACTTCATGAAAATATTTTAAGTAATAAATGAAATAATTATGCACTTAACCATGTATAATCAGAACTTCACATATGTTCATTACTATTCCCTTTATTTTCCTTTCCTTCTCATTTTCTTCTGCCAATTAGGGATACAATATACTCCCTAAATCCACATTTGCAGTGAGTTTTGAAGCCCTACTAAAGATAGTTAACTAACATAAGGGTCTTCACGGCAGTCAAGACCAGATATCCAAAGGCCATGCTGGCTCCTAAGGATTCTACTTTCTGTCTCAAAGAGAAGATCCAGGTCTGTTTTCTAGCTCTTTCAGTAAACGGCATAGAAACTCCACTTATGTACATCTTGGATGAAGAATTCAAACTGCCTGTTCCATACTAATCTGTTACAGAACGTAATGAGCTTCCCAGATGTGGGCTGTTTGAGAGAGGAGCCACATGCAGAGATCAGTAGAGAAGAGACTCTCATCAAGAGCCCCCAGATGAGGCCTCTAAAATTCAGAGGGCATCGCAAAAAGCTTTGAGAAGCCTGGCTATGAATGTGTAGTGCCCACTAACTGTCCCAAATCTAAAACTTTACTGAACCTGAAAAACTGACAAAAGATGTTGGTTCTTAATTAGCAACACATATACCCTGCAAACTGAGGGAAAAAAAACAGTTCTAATTGTAGTGTCTTTGGTTTGTCACATACAAGCTGTTTGGAAACCCCAAATTCCAAAGCATTATGAAAAAAATCTTCTAAGGGTGTAGAGTTAAGACATAACTAGAGTACAAGCCAGTTGGGTTTATTTTTTAATTTTTTTAAATTTTTTTTATTTTTAGGATCTATGGGTTAGAACTAAAAACAGCTCTAAACAACAATCTGTGGCATATTAATTGCTTTGTACCTGATCTTCTCATGAAGTCAGCAGGAGTTTTGCCATTGAAGAACTATGAGAAAGATGGTTTCTGCTAGAACCAAAAATTGCCACCAGCTATTCCAGTTTGATGGAAAAATAAAGTCCATATTATGTGTAATAATAATCCATAAGCATGCTCTAACACAGTTAGCATGCAAGTATTATTCCTGAGTGCTTTCAAATAAAAACAAATGTGACTCAACCTTTATACATGGATAATGATGAAATCTGGGTCTATTAGATTAGAAATAGAATGAAATTCCTAACTAAAAAAACGAGGGATACTTTGCATGTCCTTTTTCTTTGCTTTACATTTCAAAAGCAAAAAAGGAAAAAAAAATTATTTTTACTGAAGCTTTTCCATCCATGAGGAACCACTTCACACACACCCTAATACATGAACGTATCTTCTGAAGTGCTAAGCATGTGATATACATGATAAAGCATTGCTATTCCCAGAAATATGGCTCTAAAATAGTCATATGTGACTATTCAATGAAGAGAGTGTTTAGGATAGCCCAATTTGAGAAAGCTGTGTTACAAGATCAGATTCTATTTTTAGGCTGGATTTTTCTAGACAGATGTTGAAAACCCATAAAGAGGATTTTAAAAGTGTTATTACTGGTAAGTTATTGCACCCTTAATGTGGTCCGTACTGTGGCAATAGAAGCTTCAGGAAAACATCTTTTCTTTCTGTCTCTTTCTCTCTTTAAACTTTATTTATAGCCTTGCAAAAGACTAGCATTCACATAACCCGCCTTTGCAGGCGTGCCAGAAGATTAATGATATCGCAGTGTTCTTGAGAACAAAAATGTGTCTACCACTGTGTTGAATAATCTCTCCTTTCACACATTAAAAGTGAGATGAGGCCTACTTTAGAAAGCAAGGACAATGTGTCGCAAAGAGTTAGTTGGCTTAAAGACATACCCGTATTGCTATCCTGAATCACAAATTGTTTTCATGCATGTTATCTCGAGAATAAGAAAGCTTTTATCACCCACCCTTTTTTTTTAATTTACATAGAGCCTCAAAATCTGACTTTTTCCAGCATTTTTTACAATCTGTTGCTTGTAAGAATTGAGAATTTAGAGAAAATTGTTCATTGTGACCTCTTTTATGTCTACTCTACTGAAATTGAGCTAACAAGAGCGAAAACAATTTAAAGATTTAAATATGATAGATGTAGTCATTTATGTTAAAGTTACTTTTGCTTAGCTTATAGTAATAATAACTCAATTTTTATTAGAACTTTTTCTGATGCCGTGCACCATGCTAAGTGTTCAATATATGTTATCTAATCCTTGTGAAAATCAAGAGATAGTTACTACTATTATCACCCCTGATGGGGGGACAATTTATGTTTAGAGAGACACAGGACTCACCCTAAACCACTCCTCCAATAAATGACAGGACCACAATTCAAATCCAGGTTTGGGGAACTTCAGTGTCATGCTCTTAATCACTATGATACACTGTCTCTTGGGCAATATTCGTTTAACTAAACTTTTATTCAACCAGGTAATACTTAGAGACTGCTTATAATGAATTTTCAGAAAATTCACCACTGGTATTTAGATATATGCTATATACCAGTCACTGCCACTAGCCTTTGGCATCATAAAAGTGAGTAAAACAAAATTCTTTCTCCCCAAATGTAAATGGGGCCAAGAGAGCCAACTTACTAATAATCAGAGTTTTCTAAATCCACCTAACCTCATATAAAACATTAAAATGCACTCACATTTCACATTTAATATAATCACATAACTACATAGGAGTTGTGTTACATTTGCTTGAGATTATTTTTATGGGCATTTTAATAGTCATTAATTTTTCAGGACTTATAGCCAATATATGTTTTCTCCTGAGTCCCAGACATTTTTACCCAGGTTCTCTGTGTATAGTACCTTGGCCCTACTGGGAAAGGCAGAAAAGCAAACTAGGAAAGTGACATAATGTGGTAGGAAAATAATACAGGTATGTGCAAAGAATTATGGGAGCCAAAAGGTATCAATTCACAAATTAAAACTCTGAAGGAAAATCTTGGGGTATGAGTAGGAGTTCATCAGGTAACAAAACCCTCATTTACAAAGCTATCAAGCTACAAAAAATATGATATATCCAAGAAATGTCAAGTAATACTATATGAATTAAGAATAGTACTTAAGCAGCATGACACAGGATAGAGATGGAGACTTACAATTCAATGTATTTTCATTGTACATTTTCTTTCATTGGAAAGAAATTTTAATATACATTAAACTGAAAATTCTGTTTCTTTACTATACTGAACTCAACAGCTTCGTATCCTCTAAACATAATATAAATTACAATTTTTTTTTGCTGATACTATTTTATTGCCAATTTCCCTAAGGGAACAACACTATTTATTAAGAATATTGATTCATCAGTATTTATAAATCTGGGCTACTATACTATATATATGTACATTCATGCTATTTATAGTTTATATCATATATCCAATATAAATATTCATCATGTATGTATACGATGTACCATAAATATAGTATAGATAAAGAATAGTAAGTACAGTGGTGCATGGGTTATTCACATGGTTTAGCGTCTGCCTTTAGTTCATGTCATGATCCCAGGATCTTGGGATCAAGCCCCACACTGAATTCCCTGCTCAGTGGGGAATCTGCTTCTCCCCTTGCCTCTGTCTCTTCCCTGCCTTATGCGTGCTCTCTCTCAAGTAAATGAATAGTAAATACAGAGTGTGTGTGTGTGTGTGTATATATACACATATATATGTATACATATCAGGGATTATATATAAGCTTTATGTCCACAACCTTAAAATTTCTTTCTTAAATTATGGAATATATCTAACAGAACTGACCAAATCCTTTATTTCCCATTAAAATTTTTAGGTGAAAAACCTGACCCCCCCCCAAAAAAAAAGTCTTTGAGGGTGAAACCATCTGTGCAAGTGAGGAAAATCTTAAGTTTGTAAACTTTTTTAAGTAGTTCTCTTGAAAATATTATGTTAAAAATAGGTGTTTTCTTTAATAATTTAGTTCAGTAGAAGGGGAAGATAAAAGAAATAGCTCAGTAAAGGAGTCACTGAATTGAGTATCTTTTAAAATGCTGTAGTAAAGATGCTATTATATATTTGTTGGTAGTTAGAAATGGGGGGAGGGTTCTGAGAACAAGACCAACTAAAATAATAAGCCAACCAAACGGAATACTACTACTACAAATTCAAAGGTGTCATGTGAGAACTCTTGGTCTAAATGAAAATGAAAGATTATGGAATTGGGAGGTTATCAAATAAATGAGTTTTTACCTTGTGAAGTAGTAGGAAAAAGGGTGAATAATCATTTTAAAACATAGGCTGAAAAAAATTAGGACACACAATGTAAAAGAAACTTAATATGAAAAAAAGTCAGAGAACTGAGAAAAATTCTCCCCTTAAACTACGATGTGAAGGCTTTAGACCTATGCTTACTAAAATAAATTGGCTGAATAAAATACAACATGTATAACTATTACCTGACAAGACTTGGATTGCTTCCCAATGCCTAGACACTTATCCTGAGACTGACCCCATATTAAATTATGTTATAATGGCATCAAATGGGGCATCATCCCAAGATCACAAAATTCTGGGCCTTAAAATCTTGCTCCCAGATTACTCTTTGTTTATTTACACTGATGTTCTAATAAAATTCTTTATTTTCTCTTTTTTTAAAAAACAAAATTATGGGGGCGCCTGGGTGGCTCAGTGGGTTAAGCCGCTGCCTTCGGCTCAGGTCATGATCTCAGGGTCCTGGGATCGAGTCCCACATCGGGCTCTCTGCTCAGCAGTGAGACTGCTTCCTCCTCTCTCTCTCTGCCTGCCTCTCTGCCTACTTGTGATCTCTCTCTGTCAAATAAATAAATAAAATCTTTAAAAAAAAAAAAAATTATGAGCTTTAACTCATTTCTTACTATTCTTGTTTGAAAGTCACAGTTTATTATACATACACATATATTTTTATCCTTTACATTCTAAATGACCAACATTAAGCTACATGTTAAGGATAGAACCTTGAAAAATATGGACATGAGGGGCGCCTGAGTGGCACAGTTGATTAATCATCCAACTATTGGTTTCAGCTCAGGTCGTGATCTCAGGATCATGGGATTGAGCCCCATGTTGGGCTCTGATCTCGGAGTAGTTTAATTGGGACTCTCTCTCCTACTACCCCTCACCTCTGTTCTCTCTCTCGCTCTCTCAAATAAATAATTGTCTTTAAAAAAAAAAAGAAAAATATGGACATGATCCTGTTGGAATTTAAATCCAACAGGGGCAGAGAGGTAAATAAATAATTGCAAAACAATATAATACACGTTATAATAATAATAATAATAATAAAAGTAAAGGGGTTATGAGAAATGTCAAGAGAAATTATTTGGAAGAATCAATGTTTTGCTTCCTAGAAGAAATAAGATCTAAAGTATAATTATCAACAGAGACAGAGAAGGGTGGGGAAATTGGGGAAAAACCCAATTTCTGCTATTTCAGGCAGGACAGGAGAAACAGCATGTACAAAATGCCAGAGGTAGGAAGGCATGGATTCTACTGAGGTGTGAAAACTGGAGATAAGCAAAGGCTTGTTCACACACAGCCTTATACAGCATGTCAAGGAAACTGAGTATTTAAGCTGAAGTAGCTAGTTAGTTAGGTTTGTTCTGTAAAATCATCCACTATCTTGTATATAGAGAATGGAAGACAAGACTAGAGGTAGGGAGAGCAATGGTAACAGTTGGCGTAGGTCAGGCAAGAGGCAAATTAGAGGACAGATAGCTGAGATAAAGATTAAGGAAATATTTAAGATGAAAAATATGTAAGACCTAATATCATATGTGATGAGCAGAGGGAAGAATGAAAGAAACAAACATAACCCTCAAGTTTAATGAGCAGCTGGGTAAAGGATAGTACCATTTAATGGGTTGGGGGGCACCTGAGACAAGGAAGATGACAAGTCCAATTTCAACATGTTGAGTGTGAAGTTCATGAGGGATGCCTAGTAGGCTGGTGGATATAAAAGTCTGATGCTCACTACTGATGTCTAAGCTAGAAACAGAAATTTGGAAGTAATCAGATTATAGGTTCTGTAATAACTCAAATCCTAAAACCAAGAAAGATTAGCCAAGGGAAATGGATAGACCAAGAAGAACTAAGTGACAAAAGTCGAGCCCTGACAAAGCCTAACATTTAGGGAATGAGAAAAAAAGGAGCACTCAAAAAGGACTATAGAATTGATTGCAGAGAAAACTTGATGGAAACAAGAAGAGTAAGAAAAGAAAGAGGAAGTGCTCAAAAGTGTCCAATATGGTTGAGAAACCAAGCAAGGAAAAAAAAAGAGAGAGAGAGAGAAGTCAAGCAAGGCAAGGATTTAAGAGGTGTCTATTCTCCTTGCAGAGATTGTTTGGTGACAAAGAAGATAGACTCTTAGCATATATAAAAATACATATGTAGGTATATACATACATATACACATGTGTATGTCTTTATACACACTCATTCAATTATCATAATAACATCATCTAGTAGGTACTGCTAGTATGCTTTTATCAAGATGAGAAAATGGAGACACAAAGAAGAGACAATTTTTCCAAGGTTACACAGCCAGGAAGTAGTAGAGCCAGAAATTGAAATTGGTTGAGGACTTGAGTGGGAGGTGAAGGAATATAGATTGGGAGTGCAGATAACTCCTTCTAGCAATATCACTGATTTTCAAAGATAGTTTTGTCTGGGCAGATTGTCTCTGCTTATCAGGTTCAAACTATGTGGTGAATACTACCCAAATTGCAGACTGACTTTTGAGATAACAAATGGCTTGTGGAGAAATGCTTTTAAAAATCCAATGTGTTCAAATGGCAGTGATAACAACATGAAAAAAATTTTTTTTCCAATGTACCATCTCCATGAGTTTCGAAAACAGTACACTATTGTTGCTTCTTAAACCTAAAACAAGTGAAACCCTGCCTGGAGCTACTCCAAAAATCATTCCAACACAGTTTTTCCAATGGATCCATCAAAATAACTGGAATCTTGAACAATTAGTTTTAATTGTTAGTAGGTCTTTATGAAGTACCTATTACCTGTATGCATTGTCTGTTTAGACTGTTGTCCTTCCAGAAACATCTTTAGGAAGCCAGGACCCATTTGGTCAATTTATGCCACCATAGGAAATTAGTTAAATGATAAATTGTCACAAAGTTGAAATTTCTTAATATGGGTGAAATACCACTGATTCGTGTGGAAGAGAAGAAATTCCTCCATAATTTTCTTTTCATTTCCAAATATTTGGGGAATATTGCATAGCCACATTCATCATCTGCTAGCATCTTATTATAAACCATTGTCGGATGAGAAACCACATTAAAGTATTTGCTATTCACAGGATTTACTACTCTACTATAAGTAAGTTTTAACATGGTATGACTGAGAGCATAATTATAATTAGAAAATCTCTTTTTAAACCAGATTTAGAAACAGAGTGATCGTTGGAGTTTTTAAAAAAAAAAAGATATTTAAGTAAAATTATTTAAATTATGAGAGGCCAGAAGTTTTTGGAAAGTTTAGGAAATCATCATTCAATTACAATATTCAAAATTTGGTAGTCTGTTTTCTGTTTCTTCATTTAAAAAAAAAAATCATATCCGGAAAAGAAAACCAATAGTGTGTATGGTTGCCTCAAGATTTTTCTTTGGCCAAACTGCTTATTTTCCATAACGGAATTTCCCAGTGATAGTTTCATGAACTTTATTGCCAGGTTGACTAGCCAAAGACACTCAATTGTCCCCCCTCCAAACGAAGACTTGAAGTAATGCTGAACACAATGAACATGAAATTGGGAAAGACATTAATTTGGTTTTAACCACGAAAGGCATAATACTACTTAGACTAGCCAAGATTTTGGAACAAAATAAGTTTGTTTCCAATATTCTAATATGTTACATTGGCCATGTCAAAATGAGGTTACATTGTCCCTAGGACAACCCTGAGATTCCTGAGGCACTCCTCCAAACCTCACTGTTCTACTAAACATGAAGTCTATCCTGCCACCTCGGAAAGAGATTATAGTGCCCTCCTCCACTGACAAGAGACATTTTAGCAGTTGTAGCCCTGTGCTTGGCTGCAGGCCTTATTTTAGCATTAGACACTGGATTTTCAAAGGTTATCTTTCCTAAATTAAAGGAAGAGTGAGACTGATGTGAGGGCTCCCCTATGCTGACTGTGGTCTGCTTACATAAAAGATTCTGTAAGTTTCCCAATAAGAAACCATACCTTCCAGGTGATAAATGGGTCAAATTCACAGAATATTAAAAGTGTGGGAGGCAGGCTAGGAGAAAAGAAGGCTTTCCTGCTTTCTATTTCCAGAGTGTAGTTTAACTGGGATACTCACAAGATTTGGTCTAAAGAAAGAAGGAAAGCCATGAAGTAATAGAAAAGTGCTAACATAATAACTAGGAAATACCTCTGTGATCTCTTTCTTTTTATTTTTCTACTACTAAGTGTTTTTTGTACTTTCTTCTTTATTTTTAGCCTCTTCTCCACTCCTTTCTATTTGTCCTAACCTGTCCCCTCATAATGTGAAGTACACATAACTGTCACTGTGGTTATGTGATCCAGTGCGAGCTGTACATAAATCCTTTGATTCAGACAATTACCATTAGATTCAAACACAATTACCCAGTAGATATCTGCCTTATATGAACTCCCACTACCCACAGCACAGAAAATTCACTCTTCCTTTATTCCAAGGGTTATTTCTAGGACCAGATAAAAACAACCTCCCACACCATTTTCATTCTAGAATCAGGAACCCTCACTGAACATACTTGTTTCCATTCTATTCCCAATTCTCTTTCTCTTCTGGCTGATAAAAAACTGAAGTCCTGGGTCTCAGGCCAAGTTACAAGGAGTATAAAAGAACACAAAAAAGAGGACAATTGAAAAAACAAGTTTCCATGTTAGTCTTGATAAAAGAGGAATTGCTATCTAGCTTTCTTGCCTCCTAGTCTCATCTCCCTCTTATGTTAGTGAAGGAGCAATCTCCTTTTTGCTTTCTCAGTAATAACCATCAATCTTACCTATCAGAACCTTTCTGCAATATCCTAAATTAGCTTTAGTTTTTGTAATAAAAGTTGGCATGAAGTCTCTTTTTTTCTTCCAGAAACGGTATATGCAACTAGAAACCAGGTATCCTCAAGTCTACATTCCTCACTCAGTAATGACAATTAATAATCCACTTTGGCTCAAAAAAGCTAAATGTTCTATCATCAATATCTTCTTCCATTTTCTTTTTTTTTTTTTTCTTTTTCTTAAAGATTTTATTCATTTGACAGAGAGAGATCACAAGCAGGCAGAGAGGCAGGCAGAGAGGCAGGCAGAGAGAGAGAGAGGAGGAAGCAGGCTCCCCGCTGAGCAGAGAGCCCGATGCGGGACTCGATCCCAGGACCCCGAGATCATGACCCGAGCCGAAGGCAGCGGTTTAACCCACTGAGCCACCCAGGCGCCCTCTTCTTCCATTTTCTAAACAGACTCTTGAAGACACTTAGCACACTAAGACTACAGAATCAGCTGATGCTAATGCCTTCATAATGGTTCATTACCTATTTCCCTTTTCTTCTAGCTTACTTTGTCAATTTATTTAAAGCACCTGTTTTTTTCAACCAACTACATTATATTGTTGGTTACAGCAGCAAGACCAATGTCAGAGACAGGTAGATTCAGGGTGGCTTAGTTCTGTATCCTGACTGATATGACTTTCATTCTTTGTCATTTTGTCAGAAGCATCTCAAAACCCAGAAAGAAGCTATAGAGACCAAACAATCTATCCCTCTGTCTTCATACTGTTAAAAGATTACTTTTCATATTTGAGGCACTTGAGGTCCAAAGAGGTTAAGGGACTTTATGGATGTTCCTCTGTTAACAGTAAAAGGCAACAAATAGTCCATACCTCCACACACTGTTATGGATAATACTGTATGCTATTTACTGCGTCCATGAAAAACAACGTAAAATAGCCTATTTTATGCGGTCTGTAAGTTTGTAATCTTGAAAAAAATCCCTCATCTACACATAACACCCAAACCACTATATTCCAATGAATCAATCTATCAGCTGTGTGAACTGGAATGAAGGAACAACTTCTCTAAACATCAAACTCCATTTTCATAAAATGAAGAAAATAATAATTATTCTCTTAGAGTTTTTTGAGAACTAAATAAGTTAATACAGAGAAAGCTCCTAAACAGTGCCTAGCATGTATTAGGCATTCAATAAACAGTAGCTATTATTCGTCACCAAATCCTGGTGGTTTAGATATTAAAATAATTTCCCTTACAGCTTGAATGAGATGTATTTAGGAAAAATAAAGGACTGCTTTAAACTACAGGTAGTAAACATGGAATATTAACCCAAGAAACCATAGAGGCTAGATACATAAGCAGCTACCTAAAGGGGTTTTATAAACATGGCATTAACACTTGACAAAAAAGAAAAGAGATTGATGTGAGGTTCCCTGCTTCAGGTTGACAATAAAAGATGAAAACTTTGTTCTCGGGGCGCCTGGGTGGCTCAGTGGGTTAAAGCCTCTGCTTTCGGCTCAGGTCATGCATGAGTCGGGGAACCTGGGATTGAGCCCCGCATCAGCATTTAAAAGACCTGAGGGAGGCCCGTTGTAGCATTTGCGGCCGGAATGAGGGAGCCTGCTTCCCCCTCTCTCTCTGCCTGCCTCTCTGCCTACTTGTGATCTCTGTCTGTCAAATAAATAAGTAAAATCTTAAAAAAAAAAAAAAAAAAAAAGTAAAGAAAGAAAAAGAAAACTTCGCTCTCTTACCAATGTACTTTGCAGTTATTATCAGATTAAGCATAACATGGCCCCATTAGGTAGCAAGGCAGCTTCTCTCACACTGATTGAAGGCAGCCTATCCAAAATCCCGGACTTCGTCAAAACACAGGTAGGAATGGTCAAAGCTGAGAGGTGGAGACGCCTGTGGTGCAGGAGGGGCAAAATACAGCGGGGCCTGGCATGTGCAGTTACGGACGTTTTAAGACATTGCTTATGGGGAACAGAGAACGGGAGGAACAAAATCCCTCTGCTACGCTAGTCGTTTCCCCAGTGGCTCAGCGGAGGCCTCTCAGCGTGGTGCCGCACCCACCTACCTGCGGCAGGAGCACTGCCGTCCCTGGGTAGCCGCTTCTCTTACCTTCCTAATGCAGGGTGTCCGGGTCTCTGTGGTGCAGGAGGTGCTTCAGCCTCACCCCCAACTTCTGGGATTCTCGCAGTGGGGCCTAGTTCATAAATAGTTGTTGCTTGTTCTTCTTGGGAGGAGGCGTGAAGTCAGGGACCCTCTGTGGCGCCATCTTGGTGACGTCACCCTCCCTCATTCCAGCCGCAAATGCTACAACGGGCCTCCCTCAGGTCTTTTAAGTGCTGACTTCGCTGGCATTTAAAAGCGCCACACCGGCTACTCATTTTGCTTTGGAACCATTCTAGCTATCCAATTGTGACTGTCCAGGGCATGCCAATCTTACTCTTTTAAACCCCAAAAGAATAAGCCCCATCCAACGACAAAGTGTTTAACTATCTTGGTAAACGAGATTCCTTTTCCTAGTGGAATTGGGTTATTTCTACGTTCTACTAACACCAGGACTGAATTATAACAATGATTAGCCGGAATTTACAAGACTGCTTCTTTACAATGACACCATTAGCATTGTAGATCAACATTCCTTTAAGAATGAAGATTAAGGGGTGCCTGGGTGGTTCAGGTGGTTAAGTGTCTGCCTTGGGCTCAGGCTCAGGTCTTGATCCAGGAGTCCTGGGATTGAGCCCAGCATCAGGCTCCCTGGTCAGCAGGGAGTCAGCTTCTCCCTCACCTCCCTCTGCTTGTGCTCTCTCTCTCTTTCTTTCTTTCAAGTAAATGAATAAAATCTTTTTTAAAAAAATTAAGATTCAGATTGGTTTTTAATTTTGTTTGAACTCCTTCACTCTTTGCTGGTTAAGTGTACTGGGCAGAGTGGTGAACCAGTGAGTCCTGGAAAGGCTAATGCCATCATTCAGTATTCTAATAACCATTTTTTTCCCTCATATCAGCTCTTCTGCATGTAGAAGAACAATTCATACACTTGCTAAAGCTAGAAAAGTGAAGCATCCAGAGATACTGCTTTCCAATAAAGTAATAATGCTCCATTAGCTGTTTTGCTGTTACATGTTTTACCACAGATGTCTCTTCTTTAAGCTGCCTTCCCATATGTGGCCCTGTGATAAATTTTATCAGTGGTCAGCGGGACAGGGCTGCAGGCTGGGCAGTAGCACAGTGGCTTTTTATCTAGCTTAGTTCCCCCTGCCATGTCCCCCACCCAAAGCAGCATTTTCTTGGCGTAATTTATGTTGTGGCCTTTCTGTCAGTAGATGTGGTGTCAGCAATTTGTGTTCCTAATGGAAGTTTACATGGAAATGAGATACTTAGCCACAGAATAACATTAAAGATGGGATAAAACTAATAAAAATTGTAATGCAGAGGTGTTGGTGCCTGCTCATATATTTTTTAAAATTCTGAAACAAGGATTGTCTTTTGCCAGAAAAGTTTGTTTTCCAAGTCTAAAATACTGGCATATAAGTGGTATGTATAGAGTGCACCCATTCACAGTTAAAGCTAAAATTGTGTCAGCACATATATTAGAAGCTTCTACATTCCAGAGGCCTTATAGTACTGTCATAATATTTTAAAATAGGTTTTCACACTAAAAAAATAAAATAAAGTTTTAAAAAAATACAATAAAAGTTCTCTTTCTTTCTAAATTTAAAATTTTAGAAACCTGCAGGTTTAACCAAAATCTGTGTTGTTGGTACCTTGGGAAAAATATCCATATATGATGTATATTTTTGTAAAGTTAAAAAACTCAGCCTTTTGCAAGTTTTATTGGAGAAATCATTTCACTGATTGAATAATCTTTGTCCCTATACAGTTTACCATAAGATTTTCAACTATTCCATGGCAGGATATTGAGAGCATTTAGAAATAGCTCTGTGTTGCATTAGAAATGAAATAGAAGCATTGTTTAGACTCCTTAGCCAAAGGCCCCTGAGATAGCCCAAACTCTAGAGTTATTTAGACTGTCAGCTTCTCTAGCTTAAAAAAGGCTTTTACACAAATATAAAATCCTTATTCATTCTGAGTTGCTACAGACAACAGAAGCAGAGGTAGTGCTATTTCATGTATCTACCACCTCTGCTACTAGCACCTTCTTTTCCTCACAAACAACATGTTTCCCAAGAAGCAAAGAAGGAACATGGACATCAGGAATCCTCGAGACGGAGTTAACCATGTTATTATAGGGAGCTTCCCGCTATTGAATCAGCAACAAGCAGATTTTATCACTTACATTTTCATGTGTTTTAAAGTATTGTAAAAATAATGGGTTTAAAGTATTTTTAAAATATCTTAATGACATTTTCCCCTTAACTAAATTTCATGGTTGACCCATCCATCATATGGAGTCTATCTTTAAGTATTCAGTACTATTCTGAGCTGAATGTGAAATGATAGTTCTTTTATGCACAAAGATGTTCAGAAGGGGAGATTTGCTTCTGAGAATGATGCCTGCTTTTCTGAAACAATTTTCCTCCAGTCAAACTGGCAAGAAAGACCTGAACTCCATTAGTTGAAAATTTTCACCCTTTTGAAGTGATTTAAGGACCTGTCCTTAGTCATTTTTATTAAAGATGAATGTTTTGAAATTCAGTCCCTATATCCAAGGTGTATCTACCAGAGTCCTGCTAGAATTTTGAATAGACAGCAGAGCAGCATACATACACATACCAAAATGCCAATATATGTATTCAGTTTTGTAAATACACCTTTAAAAATACTTCGCCATATTTAGCCACTCCTAAATATGTATTTACACAAGTCTACACACTGTAAGTGTTTACCTGGGAGACAGGAAAGGTCTCTCTGGTAAATAATATGGGTTTTATAGCCTTTCATGAAGGAATTTTTTGTTTGCTATGTAAAAAAATCAGCTCCTCTCAGTTATAATTTAATAAAATTTTTCTTTCCCTGTAAATTTACTGCGTAGCTCTCGAGGTAAAGCCCTGCAATGTTTAAAAAAAAAAAAAAAAAAAGACAACAGTGGTGTTATCTTTGGGTACAGAGTGGCTTTGATTCATTTTGCTAAAAACTACAGAGGGTAGAAAGCACGAATATAATTTCTGAAAACCAAACAAATAAAAATAACCTGTCAGATATATTTTTGAGCTAAGGCTATTGAGTAATCACCTATTTTTTCAGGTTAAAAAGAAATCAAAATCTTTAGGAAGATCAAAATGATTTAAACTACTT
The DNA here is from genome assembly GCF_022355385.1 of Mustela nigripes. Lineage (NCBI taxonomy): Eukaryota > Metazoa > Chordata > Mammalia > Carnivora > Mustelidae > Mustela > Mustela nigripes. Next base: position 112,161,479 of record NC_081568.1, on the reverse strand, counting down.
TGTCCTGAATTTTCTAGATCATTGATTTAATTTTATACTTTATATTACATGAGTGGGTATAGGTTAAACGTTTTCAACTGATAAGCAAAATTGTGTTAAAGCCAATAGATGAACAAATTCTTAAAGAAAAGCAGCATTGCCCAGTACACCAGTCCAAGGACAGGAAATGTTCAATGCATGCTCTTAGCTTGCAAATACATGGCCTTGAGCAATTGAGTTGATCTTACTTACGCTTTTGAATTTGTAAATTAGGTTGTGATCTACCTAAAGCTAAAGAATGATGGATCTGTATTCATATATTAAGTACTGAATATTAATAGAGGAAAAATATGTTTTTAAAGAAGACACGTTTTCCTTTTTTTAATTGAAAGATACAAAGTGAGATAGAACATGATGCTTGGAATTAAAGAGATGCCCTGTTATTTGATAGATTCTCACAATTTATTCAGCCTCACCTTCCCCATCTTTACTCTCCCCTTAGAATCTTAAGGCTTTTGAAATCACCTAACATTAATCAAGTGGCCCCTGACTTTCATGAGCCACTTTAGGGTCCCAGAAATGGACCTGGCTTAATTTGGAGTCCTTTAAAGTTTGGGGGGAGGTTCTTCCAGAAGGGACCTCTATCCTAACCAGCTCACTTCCTCCTGGAAGATAAATGTGCAGGATTTCCAGCAGCTTGTCTCTGGAACCACTGAAGATTTTCCTGTCATCAGTGGACTTAGAGACCTACAAGAGAAGAAAAAAAGAGAGAGGCCCCTTACATGAATTCTAAAGACACTTAATAAATTACAGCTTTACAGTTAAAGGACTCCTCTTCTCTTTCTTTGTTCTGGGTCTTTCAAGAATTTTCTCTTTCAGAATTTTTCTGTGCATGGGTGCTTGTGCACAGAATATATACGAGTTTGATTTACACTGAGAAGGTGGGAAATATGGCCATTTGGGGAAAGTCCAGATATGGAAATATTGCAAGCTTTTTTCAGGATAGAAACATATCAATTTTTTTAATGGGCCCAATTATTTCACCCTCACATAAAATGCCCATTGAAATTTGTCAATACAACACAGGTGCTTCTATGCCTTCCTATCCTATCTCATTTCTAAACACAGCTTTGAGGAGATCAAGTTTACACACACACACACACAAGCAGATGAGAAAATGTTTATATCTCATATGCAGATATCTTAAAGCACTTTACTTTTAAGACTTTTTCTTCCACTATTCTTAAATTGTTGAAATATGTGCTATCATATAAGATTAAAACAATCCTTTAAAATGAAAATATGATTTGTTTTACCTTTAAATGTACTAGAAATTTAAATACAGTGATACCCTTGATGAACATGGAACAGGGGGTTTTACAAACTAGGTCACTAATTCAAATCTGATTCAGAGAGCACATAATATCCTAGAGCCATCCATTAGGAGTATCTAAACTGAATTCAACAAATAAATATCTGATTATCTTTTTACACAAATTTTATACCTATTCTACCAATTGAAATGGAACATAATATACTACTCGTGTATTCAACTTACACTTTTGAAAACCATTCTGTATCATCTCACATATTCACAAAACAAACAGAAAATCCATTGTGTGTCAGTAATACCCACACATGTGCACTAAGAGACACAAAATATTCCCCACCTTCTGAGTATGAATTGGCGGGATATTATTCTCTCAGCTTTCACCCTAGATCCTCACATACCTATGGACATGGCAGGTTAGAAGGATGACTCCTGCGTACAGCAAATCCATTCTGGCCATGGTGAATTATGTCCCAGAGTACTGCAAGAACTAACAGAGGAGCAAAATCACTGACCCTTACATTGGAATCACAGCCTGTTAGAAGAAGCACTGCCTTCTGTCTCTTAGTATCTCTTAGACATTAGAGAAAATACAATTTCTGTTCAATTACTTCTGACCTGTCACTCCACACCTTATCGCCATTAAGACTCAGGCACAAGTTTAGAGAGTCAGAGTACATGACAAATACCTCCTATGCTAACAATGGCCTCTCCATCTCCTTGCCTATTTTCCTGGAAACCAACATATGCACTTTGACCCTCTTTTCTGAGGATTCCTTTCTGAAGCTATGGCAAGATTTCAGAATTCCTGAGTTTGGACAGAGGCTGAGACCCACATCTCTTGGGATGAAGATATATTGTGAAGGAGGCTCAGCTAGAATTAAATCACAATACTTTGTGTGGCTGACGAATGTAAAATTCCTAGATGACAGTCCTAATCCAGTCTGTGCTGGTTAAATCAGTCCTGATGCCGTGGTGCTTAGTTCTTAATGCTACCTTGTAAGACTGCACAGTATTCACGGAAGAGAATATGGGGTCAAAAAAGAAATACAACCATATTCTACAGAGTGCAGTTGAAAGCACCGGGACTGCTCAGAAAAAAAAAAAAAAATAGAGGGAATTTGGAATTCTTTTCAATATTTGAATGACTGTAACACAGAAGATGGAGTAGGCTTATTCTGAAGCTTATTCTGGCCGAAGATAAAGAGCTTCCTATGAGTTTGTGCTGTCCCAAGAAAGAATGGACTAGCCTGCCTCAAGAGAACCTAGACAGCATCCAGCACAGGCTCGACAGCCTCCTGGGAGTTGGGCTGGATGACTTTGAAGCCTCTTCCCAATGCTGAAGTTGAGTGAATCTATAAAACTAACCCAGCCAGGAGAGTTCCAAGACGGCCCAGAAAGCAGTTTCAGGATACTGTCACACAAAGTCATCCTAGGCATCCTAGGCATAACCTCATTTTGGCTGCTTCTAAGTCCAGAATTTCTTTCAAGGAGGCTGAATTCCCTGCATTGAGTGTGATTGTAAAAAGGACACGGATTCTCCCATCAAAGAACCCCGGTTTGGAATCCTGGCCCTTCCATTCTAGTAGTTGTATAAATTTGAGGAAATCAATGAACCCAAGAATCTCAGTCACAAAATTTAGGGTTAATATTCCCATCTCACAGGGTAGTTGTGAGCATATTAAACCATCTGTATGCTACCTGGTGTTTGCAGTAGGTATTAACTGTTGTAGGTATATAAGTAAGAACATGGTATAGGTATCAGGCCTGAAAAGCCCACCTCTAGATCTCATGGTAAAGATGGTCATATTGCAGTAAGCTCTGAATGCAGTGAGATAGGGTGCTGTGTGTCAAGTACCTGCTTCTAAGAAGGTTCCCTTTTCCATCCAGAATACACACATTTATGTTAATCTGGAAAGAAAAAAGATCCTACTGTGGAAATTGTGCTATAAACATATAAAATGTAGTAAATGAAATAATAATCACAGTGATGAACTTTCTCAAAATTTACATGAGATGAATAATGCAAAGGCAGAGGAAATTATTCTCTACTAGCAGCAGAAATCCTCTACATAGCTCCCTCTTAATTTCAAGATGCTTCTAGTAATGCAGTCTTTCTGATTATTGTTGCTCCTTTATCTTCTTAAAATCAAATCACCTAAGGATAGAAGCGTTGGTCACAAAGACAATGAGATTTGCTAGATTTCTTTTCCTTTTTTTTAGATTTATTTATTTCTTTATTTGAGAGAGAAAGGACCAGAGAGTGAGCCTACAGGCACACTAGTGGGGAGTGGGGCAGAGGAAGAGGGACAGAAGTCCTCCTCAAGCAGAGTCCTTCCTGAGCCAGAGTCCAAAGCGCTCAATCCCACGACCCTGAGATCATAACCTGAGCTGAAATCAAGATTCAGATGCTTAAGCAACTGAGCCACCCAGACACCCCGCCTGATTATTAAAGAGATTCTTTTAGCTTTCATCAGAGGACTCTTAAATTCCCAAACTAAAAGTTGTGATTTTCAACTAAAGGGATGATTATTTTCATATATAAATAGTAAATGAGTTTAAAAGTGGAATCAAAGATCTCTGATTTGGTCAGTCTTCACAACATGCATGGGGTATTTTTTGATATAAATTTATACTTTTACCATCCTTTGATAGACACTCACAACCATTTCTGAGTTCTTTTCAATTCACGCTGAATTCGTAGTATTAGCTACAATTCCTACTAAGATGATTCTGTGTGCCCAAGAAGGGATGATTAGATTTGATGGAAACATTTACTCCTGACTTAGGTTGGTAACCTTAAACACACAGCTACGCTAGGCGACCTTTTCAATGGTTGAATTCCTTTAGGCAATCTGGTTACAATACATGACAATGTGGCATCCAAAGATGCTTGGATTTCAACTCGTGAGAGGCTGGCAGTAGGGAGCTCCTGTTCCAGGAACACAGTTCTCTAGCCCCAGCATAAGTGCTCTTGTTCACAGGAGAGAAGACAAATTATCCAAAGCAAAGACTTTGGGACAGCCCCTGGCTTCTTGCCCTACTTTCATGTGGCAGTAATTTCCCTACACAAGAGGCTGAGGGCCTGTCTTTGACACACAGTGTCTGCCTTGCCTCCCACACACAAACCCACAAGAAAGTCTGATCCAGAGAGTATTAAGAAAAAAAGCCCTGACCTGACCACACAGCAATTCTGGGACATGAGCAGTAGCCACCGCCATGCCCAGGCAAGGGTTTCACTGTATCCAACTAAAAGTGAGCACAATAAAATTCCTTTGTCAGAGTCCCAGTGGAGTGTTGGCAATTGAGTGCATATTGTCCCCTCGGTAGGAACGACTATGAACAGCATGAAATCTATGCTTTGGCAGCAAGAGAACTTGGTGCTAGCATTCGTCTAAACTGAAACAAGACAAATGAGTTGGCCTGATACTTACAAGTTATCTTATATGTTAAATCACCTCTAAAAATAAAATTTAAAAAAAAAAAAGATTCGAAGAAAACTGTAAATCTTACGAAAGGAAAAAGATGGTTAGATAAGCTTTATGCTTGTAAAGAATGATTTTAAAGCATGTTGAGAAGCATGAGTTGAGGAAACAAAGAATTGTGCACACCTCAGTTGTTTCAGTCTGTTTGGAATTCAAGGATGGAGGGGCAGGGTATGATCAGACTCCTGCAATAACTCGGAGAGTATTTATTTGTAATTAGTCAAGAAGTTCTCATACCAGTAAGTTATTAAAAATTTAAGTAAATACCAGGTACTGAACTTAGGCACTGAACAAACACAAATATAAATAGATGTTGCCCTCACAAAAATCAATTCACAGACATAAGGCATAAACCCTCTGGATAGCAAAGGATATGCAGTAAAAACTAGAAAAATTTGACTAAAGCCATTAAAAAGAAAACTAAATATTCTAGGGAAATATTCCTATACCTTTTTTCCCTCCAAAATTTCTCAATGTGCTACTAAGCCTTCATTTTCTTTCCCTCTCCAACCTGTTAGATTGCATTATTCATCAGAGTCACTGCCTCTGTTTCCTACAAGGTCTAGATCATGTTACTTCTCTTTTTCCTAATTGGCTTCCGACTTATTGGCACAAAGAAGACAGGCATAGCCCTAGAAGAGGTTCACGTTCTAAGTAACACAAACACAATGCTTCTTCCCAAAGGAATGTTTCGCGATTTCTTTCGTGGGAGTATCATATGTCTTAACCCAAATAAGGAAGAAGACATCTTTGCTCATGGTCACCTTTAACCTCGGGGAGCACAGATCCTGGGAGCAGAAGAATGGGGGCAAAGTTTCTACTCTCTAGGTTCCTGATACAATGTGATAAACCAAATCGCTTCATTACTTGTCATCTACTTCAGTCTCAAACTGAATCTGGTGTGGAAAGCACAATGCTTATTAGATCAAAAACCTGGCCATGCTTTACAAATACAAGACAAAGATAGAGATGTATGCATGAGCCATGCATAGTGATACTTTAAAATAGAGCACAAAAATGTATAAATCTTTTCCCTAATATGCCCAAGAGTTTAAAAGTAAAATGAAGAATCTGTCAATGAGTCTGAAACCGAACCACTCAAACCAGGCTCAATGTTTATAGATGATGAAGAGCCAAACCAATAATAATATTGTGGCATTGATTCTTTATGGTCTCAGTCACACCCACCTCATCACTTAATATATTTTTTCTTCTAATATGTGTTCAATCCTTTTTGACGGCTTGGCTCAGAGCTTAGATAATGGAGCCAAACCATATCCCTTTGGTCGGTCTCAAGCTTGGCTGGACTTCCAATGACTTCCACATTTTAAGAGCCACTCTCACAAAAAGCTTCATATAATAATAAAGCCACCTGCCTAACAAGTAATAAGAATAAGCATTTCTTGATTAGTTGTACAAGCTAGTCAACATGTTGAGGACTTTACACACAATATGTCATTTAATCCTCACAAGAACCTGCTGATGTAGGCAGCATTAGCTCCATTTTACAGATAAGGCATTGAGGCAGGGAGGTTAGGACTTTCCCAGGGTCACAGGGTTAGCAAATGGTGGGAACTTAATCCTGTCAATTACGTTAAAATTGCCACAGGTCCACACAGTGTCATTTAGCTACACTTTGAGGCAGATTTCCGTACTCACTTTTGGAAATGTATAAAGCTTTCCATTGCTGCATCATGTGAAGACTGGCCAGCATTTCTGAAGTGTCAGACTGGGAAATAAATTGCTCAACTTCAGGTGGTACAGAGCTCTAATATTCACAAACACGCAATCAATGACTAACTCCCTACCCTCTGCCACCATCACCTCCACCAACAGCAGAACTGCTACACACGAAAGATTATTTTTTGTGACTTACAGGTTTTTTTTTTTTTTTTTTTTTAATTTCTTTTGATGTCATCAATGGAGCATGGTGTCTCCCTGTTTGCAGATACCGGGGGCAGTGTTACACAAAGTGTGAGCTACCTCAGGCCAAACCAGAAATAGCCCTGGTCCTCCCATCTCTGAACTTCAAAGCCAGCCCATTCTCCCGGCCACTGCTGTGGTGACTTCTGCAGTGGTCACGGGTGTACAGCCTGGGTGGTCCCCCATATCCAAGCATTCCCTGTGCCAGGGAGCAACCACATGCCCTGCTTCTGGGGACGGGAAGGCAAGGGTGGAAAAGACAGAGCTGATAAATACACCCTGGCCTCCCCCAAACTTTCCCTTGATGAAAGTCAACTATATATGAGCCAAATGTGCTTATACAAGGCAAAGCTTTTCAACAGTACACTACCATCCCACACTGCCTAGAGTTTTTCCTTCCTGACTACCGCATGGCAACATGGGAGGCCACGTGGCACCTCATAGGGGTGTGGGAAGACCATGAAACTAGAAGAGACCCAAGTTCTGATTCTGTCACTCACAAGCTCTGTCACTCATACGCCTCAATTCTTAGCTCTCTGTGCCCATCGGTATTCTTCATTTAATGTTCCTCTAGGTGCTGGGCACTGGGGCTTATTTGTTTATTCATTTCCTGAATATAGGAAAAGCATAAAGTATTTCTCCCAAGTTTCCTCAGCCCCTGACTCTGTTAGACAAAATTAGTAATTGACAGTATGAAAGTTTTAGTGTTCAAGAGTATTCAACTGGAAATCAACTTTTGCATCTTGGAGATAGCAGACAGGAAGTCCCATGGAGGGCCTAGACTCACCTCAGGTATATCTCTTCTCAGGAGATTGCCACCTGCAGGGTAACTTTTCAACAGAAGCAGGAACTGAGCAGTAACACTGTCCCCACTGAATATTTGGAGAAACCTGTTTCTCCAGCCTGTTATGGGGCTTTAATGTGAGGAACATTATCCAGAAGGTCTCGTAGAAACAGGGGAACACTAGCCTATGCAGCTCTGGGAGAAAACTGTTTTCTTTATGAAACTCATAAAGGAACCAGTCCTAGCATTGGGAAGCATACCAAGGTTCCCTGAACTTTAAATAGGTAGATAGATAGATAGATAGATAGATGTCTGGATGTTCAACAACCATGGGCCACAAGGTGGGGAGGAAGAACTGGCTTTTCTTTGAAACTAGAAATTCCATTTGGTATGTGTTCAGTAGACACAAGGAGCAGATCCCATGGTCACAAGTTGTTTTATCTAAATTTTTTGTACCGGTTTCCTTTTGTTGTGAGTTCCAAGCTGCTTTGCCCCCTTCCATCCTTTACAACTATTGAGTCTCTTCTACAGATCTATACAAATAAACAGGCCATTTCCAGACTACCAACCAGTGGCACCACATCCTGTGTTAGAGCTAACGATAAATAAGAGTGAGGCAGGTAGTCCCCCAGACACATCTGGGAAGCATCCTCTTCTCTGAACAGAAGCACACAGCATTCAATTCTAGCCAAAGCTTGTTTGGCCTTGTGGTCTGCTGAGTTGAAATGGTTATGCCATTTTTTCTGTGTGCGAATCTAAAAGATCCTGTTTTTCATCTGACATTTTTACCTTTTTTTAAATGTTGGTATATAAAAAGTAACCCCCGGGGAAAACTTCTACTGACTTTAGCCATGAATCCCAGGTGTATCCTAATTAGCTTTAAAACTTATTAAAAAAAAAAAAATAAAACCAACTTCAAGTTGAAGACAGCTAAAGAACTAGAAGCTACTGTTTGGGCTAATTAACTCTTCTGGTAACATCTAGTGACTGGAAACTGTGGTCTCAAAGATTCTGTGATAATGTAGCTACCCAGGATCTTATCTGCACTTTTAACTTCTTTTAAATTAATCAGCTTTATCATGATTAACAACCTGAAATTATTTTTAGCTCTGGTTCTTATTTATTCTCTTCCCCTACTCCAGTAATGTATTCCCCTTTCTCTCAGCCAAACCCTCCAATCTCTCCTTAATATATAGAAATTTCATGAGACCAGCATCACTCGCTCTCCTCCCAAATATGTGTAAACATACACTGGAGGTAAGTGTAGGAAATACTCTTTCTTTCACATCCTGCATTTAGCAGTCTCAGAAGCATGGGCCGATTGAGGATGGGCAAACACAAAAGTATGGTTAGAATCCACTCAGAGAACTCTGATTCTGCTCTCTGGAATCTTAAACTGCCCTCTCCATCTTCCCTAATGCCTCAAGGGAATGTGTTTTCACTTGGAGCAGTCTCTTGGCAGCTGATCTGCAGTAAAAGGAAAACCACACCTGTGGTTATATGACAGCCCAGGGAGGGACTAGTTATAGATCCATTAATCCCAACCATCCTTCTGGACTAGACTGTGACAGTCAGCAAATGGGCCAGGAAAGACTGCAATGAAAACACAATCCTACTGTCACTCTCCCACCACCTTGTAAGGACAGGTGTCCCTTCTGGAAAACTTGGGTTTTAGCCAGCTTACAGTTTACATAGCTTCAGAAGGCTATTCAGAAGACTTAGACAAGAAATTAAAAAAATCTCTAATCTTCTATTAAGAAAAGGAATATTGGCCCAGAAATCAAAAGAGCTGGCCCCTAAGCCCTTCTCTGCCATTAATTAGTTCTGTGACTTGGGAGAAAAGTTTCTTCACGTAAACATTATTAAGCCAGAGGATTCTAAAGGCCCCTGTCCAGATATCAGGCAGAGGAATAGACTCAAGGAAACCCAGATTTACATTCCATAGAACTCCAAGAGACTTTTCAAAGACAAACGTTTACCACTCTTTTCTGAAATCACAGAGCTTTTGCATGCCAATGTTAGTTATAAGACCTACATGAAATAAAATGTCATTTTTTCTGATGCATTGATCACCAGTCAGAAGGGTAAATTCAGATACCCTGATGAAGCAATAAAGGAACTCTAAAAGATGAACAAAAATAAATAAATGTGACTACAACAATACAAACACCAAATGAACATTTTACTCCTATTTTGTGCCGACTTTGAGCTAGGAATTTCTGCCTGTGTTATCTCAGCTTAGTGTTATAAACAGGCTCAGTCCTCTCATTATGTTCTCCAATTATCACCCCCTCTGCCCTGGCCAGCCTACCATATGCCCGCTTCTAGCATAGCAAACATTGTATAAAGCAAGACCTTTATACACAAGCACACCCAGGGAGTCCCCATCCTATGGGCTTCCAGAGCCGTCTCCTCAAAACATCACTTCCTGAAGGAGGAAAAGAGTACCCTATTTGTCAAAAAGAAAAGAATTCTCAGTGTCTGCCTTTTCCTGGTATACTTCCTTCAAGTCTCTGGGAGTATTTTATCTACACAAGGAGGGCCACTCTAATGTCTAGATCAATATCTGCAAAAGCTTTTAAGCTGTAATAACCACGATCTTCAGCACTCAACATATCCTGACAAGACCCCCTCCATGTCAAGTGAAGTGGGTAAACTCTTAGAGATTTTTAGACTCACTCTTTGGCTACCAGTACTCTTAGTAGAAAAGTCCATAACCATTAAGCCAAATGCAAGAGAACGGGCATTCCCAATGATATAGTCTTAATTTTCTTTAAATCCAGCCCGCACAAACTTCATCACTACATTGTTGTTAACTAATGAGTTGAATTTTGGCAGCCCATTAATCTTAATTTTGTAAACATTGATTTTTTTTTTCCGTAGATTTTAAATGGAGCTAAAATTAGCATGGGTTTTTGTTTTGTTTTGTTTTGTTTTGGGGGTCTTTTTTTAGTATAACCTCCTTTTCAACTTCCTGCTACTGGGTATTTTATTGCAACAAACAGCTCTATCCTTGACCAGGGTCTAAAAAGAAGTCAGAAGAGTTCTGGGAATAACGGTCCCACCTCTCATCTCATTTTACACACTTCCCCTGTCCCTTCTGGGACATGGAGCAGCCATTGACTTCTAAGGAAATTCACTTGAGGCTCAATTAAATCTATGGGGCACTGAGAAGAAGCAGCATGTCCTCACCTTTTCCTCCCCAGTAAGATCTGTTTCCAGGACCAATCCTATACAGGAGGACTTTGAGGGTTTGTGGTACACTTGACAACTGCTGGTTCATCTCAAGTTTCCCTCCTAAATGCAAATGCCTAAAGATTATAATTGAAAGGCTCTCTCCCACCAAAGGCAATGTTCATGGCTCCCAACCTTTCCTTAGCTTGCTCTGGCTTCTTAGCCACTGCCATTCAGCAAACAGTTTAGGTAACAGCAGTTTTATTAGTGTGGAAGATGTGTGGTATGAACTACATTCTTTTCAGTTAAACTGAGAAGGTCATTTCATATCAGCCATTTTCTCATTATGCCTTTTCTTTAGCATGTTTTCACTTAAAACAGGCTACCCATCTTTCCTTTTTCCTTTTTTCCTCTGTGATAACCTATTCTAGGTTTGGAGCCCTTGCCCCTTACTTTCCTCAGAACTACAATATTATATTCTCCAAGAGTTTCTCTTCCCTTCTCTATTATTCCCCTACAGTCCATTGTGATTGCTTCATATTTCTACTGATAAAATACCACTCCAATCTCTGTGCATCATATGATTACTTATAATAAACCAACCACATTTCTTCCTTTGAAGCACCATGACATTATCACTTTCCTTCAATTTTTTATATTATTCACTAAAATTCAAAACTTGTCAATTAGTCTTGGGAGAGGGAGAGCATCTTCCAGGCAGAAGGCTGTACTTGAGGATAAAGTATGAATTTCCCATGGTTAGACAGCAGATAGCCAGGTAGATATCTTAATGCTGCTACACATCAGCTGTAATTCCTTGGCCATGTTAAGTAAGCTCAGAAACAGAGGCCCAGAGCAGAAAAGAGCATGTTTACCAGACAGTTGGGTTCTGAATTTTGCTAAAGCAGAGCAGAAAAATTTCAAACCTTTATCCACTGGAAGATAGAGTGGGATCAGCTTACATTGACTTCATTGGGCGTGGGCTTTTCACTCTGGATTTCTTGTTGTAGTCCAAGTGTGACAAAGAAGTTTGATCAAAACTATCTCTTAGCAATTGACAGCGGTTCATTAGAACTCTGTGTTGAGAATTCTGAGGCCACTGGCTCTAAGAGAAACAGAGCATGATTGATTATTAATGTCTTCCACGAAGGAGAAAAAGGTTGCTTATGTGTTTATGTCTGCCGCCCAGGCAATGTAAACAGTGGAGGTCAAGGAGGGCAATTTCAGCCAAAGAGTGACATGATAAAAGAGATGTTTTGAAGATTAATTTGACAACAGATTATATAGGATGGGCTGCTGAGAGAGAAGAGAAAGCAAAAAAAAACCCAATTTGATCTTTTACCAAAATCAGGACAGCAACCATGCAAATAGAAAAGAAGGAATACATTTAAGAGATTTTAGGGACAAATTGATATACTTAGCATGACTCCTAAAGAGCCTTTAAACTGAGGGCATTTTTTAAATATTTTATTTTGTTTTTTCAGTGTTCCAAGATTCATTGTTCATGTACCACAGCCAGTGCTTTTTTAATAGATTTCATTTTCCAGAGCAGTTTTGGGTTCTCAGCGATATGGAACAGAGGGTACAGAGATTTCCTGTACACCCCATACCCCCACACTTGCACAGCCTCCCACATTATCAAGAGCCCCAACAGACTGGCATATTTGATACAACTGATGAACCTGCACTGACTCATTATAATCACCCAAAGTCTATAGCTTATGTTAGGGTTCATTCTTGGAGCTCGACATTCTGTGGGTTTGGACAAATACATAATGACTTATATCTACCATTACAGTATCATACAGAGTAGTTTCAATGCCCTGAAACTTTTCTGTGTTCTCCCTATTCCCTCCCACCAGCCCCTAGCGACCACTGATCTTTTTACTGTCTCCATAGTTTTACCTTTTACAGAATGTCAGAGTTTGAGTCATACAGTATATAGCTTTTCAGAATGCCTTCTTTCACTTAGTAATATGCCCTTAATTTTCCTCCATTGGAATGAGATTGGCAGCTCATTTCTTTTTAGTGCTGAATAGTATTTTATTGTCTGGATAAACCATAGTTCATTTACCTACTCAAGGACACCTTCGTGGCTTCCAGCCTCCATGGGCTGGTTTTCGTATGGATGTAAATTTTTAACTTTTGGGGGTACATTACCAAGCAGCACAATTGCTGGATCACATGGTTGGAGTATGCTTAGTTTTGGATGAAAGTGACAACTCGTCTTCCAAAGAGATACAACATTTTGCTTTCCCACAACCAACGAATGAGAGTTCTTGTTGCTCCACAACCTCACCAGCATTTGGTGTTGTCAGTGTTCTGGATTTTGGCCATTCTAATAAGTGTGTGTATTCCCATTGTTGTTTTTATTTGCATTTCCTTTTTGACATGTGATCTGGAGCAGAGTTCATGTATTTTGATTATTTTTTTTTTAAGATTATTTTTTATTTACTTATTTGACAGACAGAGATCACAAATAGGCAGAGAGGCAGGCCGAGAGAGGGGGGAAGCAGGCTCCTTGCTGAGCAGAAAGCCCGATGCGGGACTTGATCCCAGGACCCTGAACCAGAAGGCAGGTGCCCCAAGGTATTTTGATTCTTGAGAAGAATTACTATATTAGCTAGTTCTTAAATTAACAAAGATTCATTCATTTCATTCAACCATTCCTAAGCACTATCACCTAGCAGACAGCAAGATAAGAGGGCATTTGAAATATAGTACAGGTAAATTTTTTTTTTAAGATTTTATTTATTTATTTGGCAGAGATCACCAGTAGGCAGAGAGGCAGGCAGAGAGAGAGAGAGAGAGGAGGAAGCAGGCTCCCCACTGAGCAGAGAGCCCGATGTGGGGCTCGATCCCAGGACTCTGGGATCATGACCTGAGCTGAAGGCAGAGGCTTTAACCCACTGAGCCACCCAGGTGACCCTAGTCCAGGTAAATTTTGACAAATGACAGGTAAGGAAAATTTTGGATGAGGTGTGTCCCTAAGGTTAGTGAGTATTTCAGTAAACACAGTAAGGCTTTACACTGGTAAAGCAGTGGCCACCTAGAGTGAGTCAACAACCTTGGGTAGAAGTAGAAGATACTCAAAATAAATCTTGTCTTCTTCATAATTTTGACCAGCAGCTCTGGCTCTTCCTTAGTTCATTCACTTTTGTGAATAGGTGACTGCATATATAAAGTACACAATGGTGCTAATGCCAGAAGTAAAGACACAGACTGACACCAGATCTCATTTCAAAGACAAGTCTCTTGAAAGGTCTCCTGGAGCATAAGGCAGAGGGAAAAAGAAGACATTGATCATAATCACTAACACTGTAAATGTACTTATTTGTTAATTTGCTGAGAGATAACTATGCATGAAGCTCTGAATTAAAAATGATGTCAGAGGGGGCACTTGGGTGGCTCAGTGGGTTAAAGCCTCTGCCTTCAGCTCAGGTCATGATCCCAGGGTTCTGGGATCAAGTCCAGCATCGGGCTCTCTGCTCGGTGGGGAGCCTGCTTCCTCCTCTCTCTCTCTCTCTGCTTGCCTCTCTGCCTACTTGTGATCTCTGTCAAATAAATAAAATCTTAAAAAAATAAAATAAAATAAAATAAAAAATAAAAATGATGTCAGATGAGACAGGGCACATTCAGGATGGTATGACCATAGACACATACTTTGATTAGCCATTTGCTTTCTTATTTGGCCCACTGCTTGTGCAGTAGAGTGTTTAATATTTACATTAAATATTTAATATTTGAATTGCAGATTTTCCAACTCTGTTTTACTATTGACCCTTAGTTTTATACCACTGTGGTCGGAAATATACTTGGTATGATTTCAGTCTTCTTAAATTTGGAATATTCATTATGTGTCCTTTCATGTGGTTTAACCAGGGGATTCTTCTGTGTGTACTTAAAGGAAGTGTGTCTCCTACTTTTCTTGGATGGAAGGCTTTATATGTATCTTTTAGAACCATGTATGCTTCAAGTATGCTTCAAATAAAAAATGCTGTGTTGGAAAAAAACATCATTTGAACTGAGGACACTCCTTTAAAATAAAGCATATAGAGGTGAGTAGAGGGAACAGGTGAAATAGGTGAAGGAGATTAAGAATACACTTATGATGAGCACTGAGTAATGATCTATGGAATTGTTGAATCACTATATTGTACACCTGAAACTAATACAACACTGTATGTTCACGACACTGGAATTAAAAATTTAATAAAACATAAAAATGAAAACATTTCAAAATTAGAAGAATGATGTATATCCTCCAGAAATATACATTCTACTTAGGAGAGAAGACACACGTGTGTTAAAATTAAGGAATAGGTTAAGAGATGGCACAGGCCATAGAGGACAAATGGCTCTGCCTTATAATAGTGGTAGTCTTAGGTATGCTACAAAGTGAGTGAATGATTTGGGGAACAGGAATAACCATTCACTGTAAATGCTGAATCACAGAGATTTTCCAAAGCTAGACAAATGTTAGGCAAACGGGTATAACCAATGAGGAAGGGCTCTTTGGAGAGGACTGGCCCTGACTGGGGCTCCCTCCTTCCTGCACAAATGTGTTGATTATTTGAATCCAACTAAGCTGGGGGAAAGATGACTGGAACATTTCCTTAGACAATGGCCCAATTGAAAGGTCACTTCCTGCCACTTTCCATGTCCCTGAGGGGGAATCCCATACTGGCTCCCAGTAAACAGAGATGTCTATGTTGAAAGTCAGGCTTCTAAACAAATCCTGCCTGCCACAGTCATAGGCCTCCACTTTGGGGTTTAGAGATGAATTAAAGATAAGTATTCATGCTTAAATGTCCACTCAAATATAATGAAATCTGTACAGTTTTCCAATTTACAATTATTGCAAAGTAACTATGTTTTCCTCTACTTTGTTGACTCTATGATTTTTCATATCATCTGAGAAACAGAAATTCTTCACTCCCAAATGAGCAACATTTTGAACTCAACCCTGACCCTAACATGATAAAAATCTGTGCCGTTGAAAAGAAACATAAAGTGTTTTGTTGTTTTGTTCTGTCTCTTCCCCTGAAAGGCATCCAAGGGCAGAATCCTGTTGCCTTTGTTCACAATAAATATGACATAGAAAGAACATGGTATTTTAGACAGAGCTTTCAGAAAAATCCATATAAGGGCAAAAAAGAAACATTTGATGCTGAATTCTTTCCTAATTTAAGACATTTTGAGTCCAGTTTTTATTTAAAAAAAAAAGGATAAGAATTCCAGGGCAAATCTTCCTGGGATTTCTTGTGTGCGCTGACAGTAGTAATCAGCAGACATTGTCCAAGTCATTGAAGGAATCCCGGATAACCAAAATGTCTCCTCTGTGTGCCTAGCAAGCACCAGCCTGCTCAAAGATGTCCTCCATTCCCCCGTCCGCATCTTCACCCCTGGAGTCCCGACATCCTTCAAAATAGAGCATTTTAAACATGCTGGTGTGTTGTTTTGAAATTGTTCTCAGGTTACTCTTTGGAAACAGTGTATGATCCAATGCAGTGCTTATCAAAGCCGAAGCTCTGTATCAGAATCACCTGGGGTTTTACTAATATGTAGATTCCCGGGTCCATGCCAGAAATTGCTGAATCTGGAATATCTGTGGGAGAGACCCTGGTATCTGTATTGTTAGAGACTCTCCTGTGGTTTGAATCTACAAGGCAAAGAATCCTGAACTTTGAACTCTAGTCTTAGTTCTACTATTAAACATTCATGATACACTTTCAGCCAGTCATTTTAATCTCTACAACTCAATTTTGCAACTGTAACACGGGATTACTGTGACGTAATAAATGCAGAAGTACTGGTACAAATTAAAAAAAAATTCATATATGTACTTGTGAATCTCTTAGGTAGATGATAAAATCTTTGACATCCAGGAATCTCTTTATTGTATTTTTCTTAGTGGTAACATCATATTTCTAGCTGGATTTCAGTAAATAGTTGTTCAAAATACATACAGGAAAAGAGTTGGAAGCCTTTGAAGCCTAATGCTTACAGAAAACAATTAGCCCCCAGGAGTCCACCTCAGAGGAGAATTTACTTTGGGTGAATTTACCATTGAGCAGGGTCTTCCTTAAAATTTGCAAGTTAATTGGGGCACTTGGGTGGCTCAGTCGTTAAGTGTCTGCCTTCGGCTCAGGTCATGATTCCAGGGTCCTGGGATCAAGCCCCGCATCAGGCTCCCTGCTCAGCAGGAGGCCTGGTTCTCCCTCTGCCTGCTGCTCCCCCTACTTGTGTGTGTGCTCTCTCTCTCTCTTTAAGAAAAAGAAAAAAAAAAAACTTGCAAGTTAATCATCTATCAGAGTTAATTAAAGTTAATATGGCTGTTGTTTGTTGTCTAACAAAGCTCCTAAGATGGACATGTAAGACCTTCTTGCTAATTTGTTTAATTTTCCAGGAGAAAAAGAACTCAAATAGCTTGGTAAATCCTGTTGACTACCCAACATGGTTCAGAGTAAAAGTACCATTTATGAGGCACATTATTTTACTGTTTTTCATGTCAATACTTTGGACACTACATTATATCCCTATTTTACAAAATGAACAAACTAAATCACAAAGAAGTTAAATGGCTTTCTCTGACAGCCTAAAATGTCTGTCTCCAAAGGAGGAGACAAGGAAAAACTTGTCAAAGGATCCAGCTGATCACTTAGGCCTGGTAGGACATCCTGTACCCACTGAGGGCCAAGGTTGTCAGCTGACATTCGCTGAGGTGTCTCACTCCTGCTCTGTCCTCAGACTGACCAACTCCCTTTTTTTAATTGACATACCTATTACTTTATTTTTTTTTTAAAGATTTTATTTATTTGCCAGTGAGAGAGAGAGTGCAAGTAAGTACACACAAGCAGGCAGAGAGGCAGGCAGAGACAGCAAGAGAAGCAGGTTCCCTGCCAAGCAAGGAGCCCGATGCGGGACTCGATCCCATGACCCTGGGATCATGACCTGAGCCGAAGGCAGCGGCTTAACCCACTGAGGCACCCAGGCGTCCCAAATTGACATACCTATTACTTTAAATATGATAAAGTCTCCATTCAGATTTAGGTCTGCTACACTTGTGAAGTCAGTGTTTCCAATAGGCTCGTTTTACATGGTTAAAAAGATGAGCATTTCTTTGTATGAATAGTTACACATTCATGATCGTGACTATTAGAAAAAATACATATAACAAGGATATCAAATCTTAATTTCAATAATAGGATTACAAAGATGAGGTTAAAATATTTTAAATGGTCAACTGATATAAAGTTAATTTAAGAAAAACTCAGGGGGCACCTGGTGGCTCAGTCAGTTAAATGTCTGCCTTCAGCTCAGGTCACGATCTGAGAGTCACAGGACAAAGCAGGAGTCAGGCTCCCTGCTCTGTGGGGAGTCTGATTCTCCCTCTGTTTCTACCCCTCCCCTAGCTCGTGCTTTCTCTCTCTCAAATGAATAAATAAAATCTTTAAAAAAAAAAAAAAAGAAAATATTACATAACACCTTAAGTATTGGGCAGATTTGACCATTTTGTGGAAGGAGTAATAAAGACAATTTGGGAAAGACAACTTTAAAATGACTTTACTCACCTCCCTCATTCTGAGCTCCCTCATTCTGAGTTGCTTTTTTTTAATCTTAAGAAAAAAATACTAATTTCCCTGTTTTTTTCCCCGTTTTTTCCGTTTTCAAGTTTTCCAAGAGCTGCTTCAAAGCAGCCTCTTTTGAACCAACAACATATACGTACTTCATTTGACTTCAAGCTGCTGTTGATAGGACTTCAAATTACACTAAATATAAACATAGTCAGGACAGCTCCTTTTATTGACTTTGGCACAGATTAGCCACTGTTCTTGCTATCGCATGTATACTACTGCTAATTAGCAGAACTCCTGTAGGTATTGTTCTCCCCAGTTCACAGGGATGCAAACTGAGATTGTGGAGCTGTAATAATTACCTCCAGCTCCCTTACTACATGGAGGGACCAAAAAATGAACCCAAATCTGTCATGCCCCCCAATTTTTCTTCTTCCCCCTATATATGTTACCTCTCTGTACTAAATTTCCTAAAATTTATTGCTGCCAAAATATTTTAAAATGTCTTACACAGTAAAGTTTCAGTGAGTACATTACAGTAACAGAAAAATTATAGGCTGTATCTATGTGTGCGTGTAGGTGTGTCTTTAAGATAATTCAACTGATTGTATTTTTCATGGGTTACCTTTGAGAGGTCTGTCACTTATTACAACTCCTCTTCTAGAAGTCAACATTCCCCTGCTTCCCTTGGAGATGAAAACCTGGCAACTACATTTGTACACGAGATGCCACCTTCTATGTAACTAGGAGTCAACACCTTTCCTAAGCCAAAGTCAATCTGATTGATTTTCATTCCTCCAAATCTGTTCTGAGGACCACTTTGCTAAACAAAGGACAGGTAAATTTGGGAATCATGGGCTAGGAGAGGCAGAGAGAAGACTGAAAGAGAAGTGCACCTAGAACCAGAGAATCAGGGCTTGAGGAAAGAGAGTGAGAAAGAGAGAGAGCAAGAGCTACTACCATCAGGACTCCTAGCTACGGCCTGTCTTGAGCCCCAGTTATTGTATTTTCTCCCCTTGTGTTATGTGAAGTATCCTTAAAATAAGTTTTTATGTTTTAATTAAGGTAGTCTGACATGGACTGCTGTTATAACTAAAAAGGTGTTAAGTAATACTCGATGACAGAAAGAAATCTCTCCTTAAAAACACTCTACAGTGAATGATTCTGAACCATTCCATCTCTTCCAGTCATTTACTGGTAGTGACCATATGACAGATGATTTCAGTTAGTTCTAGAATCCAGTCCATTTGACTGCATTATAATATACACACTTAATATGCAGATAAATGACTCGGGTTCTTTGTTGGGTTTGATTAAATTGTCCAAATACTTTTTCATCATAAGGTACTCAAATTACTTTCTCCCCTAAAGAGCACAATCATAAAAGATGGACTTTATTTACCAAATAAACTCCTGTTCATCTAGTTTAGGTCCCTTTTAGCTGCTGTTTCTACTCATCCTGTCTTAAGCATTCTTACTAGAAATTCCAGAATAGTTTTTGACACAGACAAAACTAGAGGTAGATTTAGTAACCAAAACATGCATATTTAAAAATTGTCTCTTACTTAGTATATGTTAATATGGTGGTTCATACCAGAGGAACAAAATAAAATCATCACAAGAAACAGCGACAAAACACAAGCACTCTGGATAATTCAAACTTAGCCTTCTTGCTGGTTCAAACAATTTGGTTTTGATTTCATACATCACCAAAATGAGACATTAAAGAAGACTCTACACAAAGTACTTTTTTTGTTGTTCATCCACATTTTCCCTTGGGTTTAAGAAAGAAAAAAAAAATGGAAACCATAGAAGAATTTTTTTGATTGAATTGATTTTTAAAAATGAGTTTAGCAATTAAAATCAGATTTTTTTAAGAAAGAAAAAAATACATCTGAGTAAAGCACTTATACTAAAAGTTTTAGCAGAATATGGATCACATTATTGGTTTTTAAACCACCCCTTAAAAGTGACACTCATTCTGGAATGGAAAAATCAGTAGATCCAAAGTAGAACAAGATTTTAACTAGTAAAATTAGGAGCTAAATTAAAACTTGACTGTAAATTAATTGCAAATTTCATAATCTTGGGAAAATTCTGACTAAAACACCTTCCTAGCTGAAAGTAATCTTTTTCTCTAAGTGTTTCCTTTCAGCAATTTCCTTCTGGTTTATTACAGAAATCCTTTAGGCTATGCCTCCTGGAGTTTAATCCTCCAAGTAGATTTTTTGGTAGCAAATCTACTGAGTATCCAGCCTCTTGACCGGTTGCTTTTGGCCTGAAAGTTGTTCTTTTCAATGCTTCTGCCCAAAAGAGGAAAGGCAAACTTAGGGACGAGGGTGGTGGCCTTGCTTTGCCAGCTGCCCTACGGGTTGGCACGTGCTCAAAGATCAGAATGTTAGGAGAACATAAAGTTATAAATATATGTTTTTGAAGAAAAAAAGTCTTATTAGGAGCACATTAATATTATTGTGTGTCATGTTGTACATAACCTCACTTCTACAAAATGAATAGTGCCTTGCTTGTTGAAAAACGAGCTAGCAGATGTTGGTTTTGAAATAAAGAATTAACGTTTAAGGCTTAAACTGAATATTCTTATTCAAACCTGAAAACTCAATGTGCATTATTCTTTGAATTTATCAGGCCACTAAGAGTAATTATTAGCCACTACTAATAAAATATATTAGTATGTAGCAGAATAATGGACCAGGCTAGCCCTACACTGAAGAATAAGAGCTTTCAATGAAGAGTCTATTAGAGACAATATCTCCCTCAATTCCCACAAGGGTTCTTTGACCCCTGGTTAATGCCAGTGAAGTCCTAAGAGCTGTTAAAAAGCAAGTAGCTTTAAGCCTCCACTTAAACTGTGGAGGGTTTTTTTGTTTTGTTTTTGTTTTTTTGCTGCTTATAGGATTCTTCCCCTTATTCCTCTCTGTAGAAAGAGGTATTTTTTTTTTCTTAGTTTCAGTTTATATGCTGTCCCTTTTATGAAGCTTCTCCCACATCAACGCCTTCCTCTTGCCCAAGCTCCACAGCAGTAGAATTAATAAATTAATCGTGCCCTCTGTGTTACCATAGCACAGCACTTCTGTATTACAGTTAGCTCCGTATGCATGGGTTTATCATTATGGGCCCAGAAACTTTTTCGAAAATGGGAACAATATGTAATTCATTCAGTGCTTTGTTTATAACAGGTACTCTAAAGATGTTCATCAGAAACAAATAAAATCCTTAATAGAAGTGAACTCATCTACTCACTTATTCATATCTCTATTCAACAAGTTATGTTACTTGGGATGTATTTTCTGTCTTATTGCAAAATATTTTCTCAAGAGACCGAGAGGTCATTGGAAATCTTTCAAATGCTTGACATCATGCAGTGGGTAAGGGATAAGAAGATAAAGTAAAAGAGATAAGAAAACAGCTACTCCTGCTTAAAAATTTTGCCCTTGGCTATCTCTGATGCTAGACATATAGCAGGTGCTTGATGAAAAGTTGTTGAATGATTGGCTGATTGACTGATTGATTATAGCTGAAGTTCAACTGTTTTCTGTCAGAGCAGGTGATAAAAACACCTGTTAAAATTTTCATCTTCTACAAAGCTTTCTTACGAAGTCAAGTTTTGTCCTGACAACTAACTCACACAAGACTGATGTCATTCCTCACTAAGACGTTCAAAATCTCCTGTATGCATATCTTTATATTCTAAATACAGCCATTGATGTTTATGTCGTATTTGTGCCTGCTTTGTGCCCCTTCCTCTGCACGTTTTCTCAAAATGAGAGAAAAGTATTTTATCCCTGCTTCTATAAACCAGAAAGTTTGATTAATTGTTTTTCACCAGGACAAGGACTATTCATATTAACAATGATTATTAGCCAGAGGCAGTGCAGGTTTGGGGGCTCCTTCCGAAGTCTCCTAAAATGACAAAATTGCATTTGGAACCACGTTAGTATCAAGTATGGATGACCATATCCATAAGTTCTTCAGCTTTCAGGGTTGGAAGAGAATTTAAGAATAATATATTTCAAGTTCAATGCAAGGATCCCTTTAAAAAAAAAAAAATCTGGTAAAAATCTGTCTGGATACAACCAGGGACAGAAATTATTTTCCTCATAGAGCTTCTATTCCATTTCTGAAGAAGTCTAATTCTTAGAATGCACTTCCATTTACTGAGCCAAAATCAGATTCCCTGAACTTCAAACATTGATCCTGGCTCTAGCCTCTAGTGTTTCAAAGATTTAATCTAATCCCTCTTCAAATATTGAAAAGCAGCCATGGTTCCCTCTAGGTATTTTCCAGTACAGCCTATAAACCTGACTAAATCTGTATCATCCAACACACATGTGTCTATTAACCACAAGGACATCATGAGAGATCACTTCAAAGGCAGTGCTCATGTACTAATGCCAGTATTTCTTTAACCACCAATTAAATAAGCAAAATGAATTGGTCATGATCGCTGCTAAGAAACTCACGTTGGCTCTTAGTGATCACTGCCTACTTTTGGGTGCGTCTATGCAATCTGCTTAATAATTAATTTGGCAATTGGCACATCTTTGTTTCCAAGATCTTTGTTTTATTCTGTATCAGTCACAGTTCAACTAGAGGAAGGTGGGTCTCTAGGTATTTAAAACAGTGGAAGAGAGTATTTTATTTTTATTTTTTATTTTTTTATGTTTTTAAAGATCTTATTTATTTGATAGAGATCAGAAGTCGGCAGAGCAGCAGGCAGAGAGAGAAGGGGAAGCAGGCTCCCCGCTGAGCAAAGATCCCGATGTGGGGCTCGATCCCAGGACCCTGAGATCAGGACCTGAGCTGAAGGCAGAGGCTTAACCTACTGAGCCACCCAGGTGCCCCAGAAGGGAGTAGTTTTAATACAGAGAGTTGCTTACACGGATGCAGAAAGTCTCATTGAACGGGGAGTGGTGAGGCAATCCAGAGATTAGAAATAGCAGGAATTCATCAGGTCTTCTAGGCTAGAGAAGAAAAAGCAGGAGCCTGTGATACTAAGGCCAGGAGTTAGGGTCACCTAGAGGAATTTGGAACTGTGACAGAGATGTAGAGCAGGAGTGGCAGCTATAGACAAGACATTACTTGAGACATTTCCAGAAATATCCCCCGAAGGACAGAGAAACAGGGAAAATAACCTGGTTTGCCCCTTTCTCCAGCCTTTACTTTTCCAGTGGATCTCCTGCTGGCTGAAACTAGTAGAGTCAGCTGACCCTGAAATCTGGGAAATGCAGCCAACAGAGGTGAGGGGTACAGAGCAAAGCAGGAGAGGAGTAGAAACGGGTGCCTTTCCACAATTCTCCATGATTGTTTAAAAACACCACAATTACAGAATATCTCAGTACTTCTACTACCTACCTTAATTATAGCACTTATTTCATTACGGTTTGTTTCGGAGGCTTCTCCTCACATAAATGTCTTCCCTAAACCTGAACACCTGTGACATAACTGTGTTGTTCTTCTTGTCATTGCCTTTACCAGTGTGTTACATACAGAAAACACTAAATTAATACCATTTGTCTGATTCTGGAAAAATCTATTCTTTCCCCCCCAAAAGCTCCTCTTTTATTATCACTTCCTTTGTTTGAGGTCCCATTTCTGCCTAATCATGTTTGCCTGATCATGTTTTTTAGTTTATGGTTAGTGTTAATAAATAATTAACTGGAGTTAAGTAGATCTAGTTTTCTTTCCTAGAGAGTTCACTGGACAATAGCTGCCTTATTGATCATTTTTCTAACAATACACACTTTTACTATTGTGAAGAAAAATGCATCATGAAAATGTTCAACTAGTATTTAAATGATGTATATCAAAAGACCCTCAACATATTTTTATTTTTTTAAGTAATTCACTCTTTATATTTTGGGATTTTATGATAAGAATTTATATGGTATCCCCAGCACAAATATTGTAACATTTAACAGCCAGATAGCTTTATAAAATCATCAATCAGCTGACTGAGTTTATGAATTTAACTAATCTTTTTCCAACAACAGGGCAGGTTTTCACAGTGATTGACAGAATTGAACAGCAATTGCATCATTGTGTTGATACAGGATTCATATCCAGCTTTTCCTGACTGTCCAAAATAATCATTTTAATCATAGACTCTAGACTGCTCCTTAAACGGTGATATATAGAGTTGTGCTATCCCATACAGTATACTCTGGCCAAGGAAAGCTATCAAAACCTTAAGATGTGCTTCTTTTGAGTTGGCTAAAACTATAAGCACCGAACACACACCAAATTTCAAAAACCTAGTATGAAGAAAATAATGCAAAAATACCTTATTCGTATTTTATGTTGATTCTGTGTTAAAATGCTTATAGTTTGGAAATATTGGGTTCAATAAAATATTATTAAATGAATGTCATCTAATAAAAAAAAATCTTAAAAAAAAACAAAAAGAGATGCCTAATCAACTGAGCCATCCAGGTGGGGCGCCTGGGTGGCTCAGTGGGTTAAAGCCTCTGCCTTCGGCTCAGGTCATGATCCCAGGATCCTGGGATTGAGCCCCACATTGGGAATCTCTGCTCAGCGGGGAGCCTGCTTCCCTTCCTCTCTCTGTCTGCCTCTCTGTCTACTTGTAATCTCTGTCAAATAAATAAATAAATAATCTTCAAAAAAAAATTAAATTAATGTCATCTGTTTCTTTTCACTTCTTAAGTTTAGTTTCTAGAAAGTTTTAAAATATATATGTGGCTAGCACCTGGGGCTTTCTTTGTTTTTCTTTTGGATACTGTTGGTCTAGAGCAAATGAAGAAGTGAGTGTCTGTGGAGACAGGGCATAGCAACTAACAGAGAAGTCATCTCTCCTTTTAATTAGTTTTGTAATAGCAACAGATTCAATGTCAGACATTTAAAAGAGACAATACTATTCTCTTCAGTCAAGCAAAACTCCCACTGTGGTTCCTAAGAGTTCTGCCTGAGTGAACCAAATGAGATTAAGCCCATGATGTTTACTTTGTACTAAAGCGTTTTCTCTTTTCCGAAACTTTCTTTTAAGTGTTGGCTATCAGGCTGTAGAAGTGCAGCATAGAGAAAGGATGAAAGAACAATAAAGGAACAATTTGAAAGTGTTGTTTTGAAACATGTAACTAGTGCTGTCAGCTGCTGGTTCTTTCCATTTTGTACATTTACATTTCCTGACTGTAGTTTAAGAACATTTCACTGCATGTTACTATCAATCATCCTTAACCTAGAATTGCACTGTACATTAGTAACAGTTAATTGGCATATTTAAAGTAAATAGCTACTTAGTTTTGTTGTGAAGGTTTTGCATACAAATCTATAACACCACACGCTTTGTTTGTTTCAATAGCAAATATCCCTGTCTGCAACATTGCCACTTATGTCAGTAGCTGAATAGAGATGCAATCACATTGAAATACCCTGCACACGAGACGACAGCCCAAATGACATGCAATGTGTAAGCAGCTGCTCTTTGCCCTTCAAATGATGCCCATACAGAGGGAAGAACACAAAGACATGAAAAGGAAAGGCAATGTGAAGTCTTAGAAGGATGGTCAAGAAAGAAGAAGGAAAAAATAAAACGGAAATTATTATTTTGCCTACATGTTTTTACACACAAGGGAGCTAAGGGAGGTAATTATTTAGCACACATTGTCTTGGCCTCTCCCATCTGTGTAAGGCCGGGTTTACCCCCAGCAAGCACCATACTTCCCAAAGCTCAGGGAGACTTATCATTCTACTCCTCATTCCCTCAGAGTCCATAGCATATGTGCTGCCGAAGCAAGCACTCTCAGAGTCCATAGCAAATGGAATTGTCCCTCTCCCTTGGCAGAAGGTCTAAAATGGGAATGGGTTGGGTATTGGACGATAGAAGATAAAACGAAAAGAACTTCTGTCTAGCTGTGACACTAACACACCTATGAGATAAAAACAAACAATCCACACTGTATTTTGGGTCAATGCCAGAGTCTCCTAGACTCTAGGAGAGCGGTCTAGTCTCCTAGACCTAGAGAGATGAATCTTCACCCTATGCCCAACATTTTCTTTGCTATCTGCACCAAGGAGTCAAAAGAGACTACCTGGTAGTTACGTGTGTTTATAGGTGTGTGTGGGTGGATGTTTGTGTGTGTGTGTCTGTGGATGCGTATGTGTTGTGAATTAGATGAGTTGCCACCTTTTCCCTTAGCCATAACTCTGTAATAGGATTTCCATTGAAGCAACAATATAAAGAGCTGTCCGTATGGATCACTTTCACAGTCTGTAAAAATCCTATAAACAGACAAAAAGTTTAAAATAAAATTAACGGGGCACGTGGGTAGCTCAGTCATTAAGCGTCTGCCTTCGGCTCAGGTCCTGATCTCAGGATCCTGGGTTCGAGCCTTGCATTGGCCTCCCTGCTTGGCAGGAAGCCTGCTTCCCCCTCTCTCACTCTTCCTGCGTGTGTTCCTCTCTCACTGTTTCTCCTTCTGTCAAGTAAATAAATAAAATCTTAAAACTAATTAATTAATTAAAATCAACAATATCACTGATAATAGTAAAATTATGAATCAGAAATCATAATGATACTATTGTTAGCACTAAAAACATCATTACAACCCTATTAGGAAATTAAAGGGGGAAAAAAGAGTTTTATGCAGATATCCTGAAAAGGTATAATCACTACTCATTTTTAATTTTATTACTTTGATGAAATTCAAATCTGAAATACCAAAAAAAAAAAAAAACAAAAAACTTGGTACTTCACTGATACATCATCATTAAGTAGACTTTGTTACTTTTTTAATGAGCTAACATAGCTCTGGCATTTTTCAAGTGTTTGCAATATGCCAACACATCCTGCAAAGGCAGGAGAGCTCCAAGCATGTGTCCTTCATCCATTTCCATATATTACATTCCACCTTGAAAGGAAAAAGAAAATTTGCATTGGAGTTATCTCAAACATCAGAAAATGTGAAGAGGAGAACTTCCTTTCCTAAGTACAACTATCAGGAAGAATTTCCCATCTGTTCTAAATTTCTAATACTGAACTCTTCAGTTGAGGTCCGCAGTCTTTCCTGGTTCACTGCATATTTCTAAATAGATGTTTTGCCAGCACCAGTTCACAATTAAAAAGCCAGAATTCCTAGTGTTTCTGAAGCTCTTTATTCAATGAGGCTATCTTATGTGAACCGCTAACAGCACCAACCAGGCCGATACCAGGTTTGGGACTGCACATGTCTTCTTATTACATGGCCCATTCAATTCAGGACTAACACCCCATCCCTTCTCCTAAGTTTGTTTTGCTTTCTGTTCCTTTCACAGCTAGCATTAAAGCTCCTGAGTGATGATTAATGCATAACTAGATTATTGCTATAACCTCATCTTCATAGGTGGATCCATTGTCTCTATTGCAATCCATCTTACATAATATGACAGAATTATGGACTCTAAAGTGAAGCCTCTTAAACAGTCTGAACACAGTTAGTGAACATGTTTTTTATTTCTTCCAACCCATCTCTGAACTAATATTTTGTAAACTAAAATGAACTTCTGGAAAATTGATCACATGCTTGGAGGCCCCAACTATGTCAGATTGCTGTAGAAATTTCTAAATGGTGGCTCTCAATTTCTATATCTGTCTCATCGGAGACCTTTATTACACATTTGCTGATCAGAATCAGTATGAAGATCCCTCTCTGAGAGCACCAGTGAACTACATTCTATCAAATCACCATTATTTTCTAGGCTTACCATATATATATATCACTCCAGTGCAAGTGCCAAAAGTCAACCTAAAACTCAATTGTCTGTTCAGAGGAGTTGCATCTAGAAAACACCTGAAAAGGTTCTTTCTCTCCCACAAAATATTCTCTGATCATAATGCTCTTTAGACTCCTGTGTTAGAAAAAAATTGTCAAAGATTTTATGGAAAAGAGGCACCAATACCTTCATCGAACTACAAAAAAGCAGGATACTTGAAAATACTGTGGCCACAAAAGTATTATAGAAAAGCAGAATAAGGACTAAAAACCAAGCAAAACAAAAATCCCAGCCAAGCTTATTAAAGAAAATTTTAACAATATTTTACAAAAGGGACATAAAAACTGTTCTTGTCACTAAGATGACCAAATTCAGTCCCGAAAGGCAATATAGAAAAAAAAAAAATTGCTAAATAATTAAGTTCTTCAGTGCACAATCCCTTTACATCTAGCAAGTTTTATGAAAGTCAAACTGTTCTTTTTGTGTTAAATGAGAAATATATCCTGATGAATTTCTGAAATTTCAGCTTTATTCGCTGATGTCAATATGTTGCAGAGAAGCAAAGAGACATTTTAGTGAGGCGCTCACCTTCTAGCTACGCCTGGCTAGACCATTTGTCTTAAGGACTAAAATTCAGGGATAACAATACCCCCTCATCCACAGGCTCAGAATCATAATAATCTCCTTCTTTCTGGATTCCATTGCTTGAGCCAGATTACTTTTCATACTGTTTCTTCATATACTTTGCAACATGATCACATCGTATTTTTCTTCAAAACTCTGGCAGATTGTTTGGGCTAGAGATAGATGGAGACAAGAGGCACCATCTGGTGTAAGATCTTTATTCCTTGTTAGCACTACAGGAGTTCTGGTATTTTACATGGTTCAAGCAGTAGCAACAAATTTTTAAATGCATAGATTGAAAAGGTGTAAGTTGGTCAAACGGCCCTTGGCACCGTCTGAGCACATCGCTGGTTTCATTGGTGTAGGATTGGGGTTTTTTTTTTGTTGTTTCTGTTGGGTTTTTTTTCCCCCATTTCAGACAACCAGTGGCATATGGTTTCATGATTCACAAAGATGGTCCTTGACTATAGATTTGACGATCTCAACACAACTTCCAGGCTTGCCAGAGCTGTGTTACAGCAGAGAGAGCAAATAGCTCATGATATTTCTCCTCTGATGAGTAAGCTCCAAAATCACAGGTTTAAATTTGATCTGGGATTGAAAGAAAAGGAACCATGTCCTCCCATGCCAGTCTCCATGCTTTTTCTTTGTCAGAGGTATCTATTTCTGCATCATTGAACCACGGCTTCAGGGAACAAACTCTCGAATAATGCCCAGGTTAATTCTGTTGACTTAGACTGAATATCTACATTTGCTCTTTTCTTTATCTTTCTATTCTTTGGAACTCCAAGCCATTCTTGAAATTTAGCCATAGTTCTAAAAATCTAGCAACCATTTAATAGAATGTTTTTTCACCTTCCACACACAAAGTCAGTGTTTTCTAATGGAATTAGCTAAGAGTTGGGTGCCAGGAGATTTGCTCAGAAGCTAACTCACAGCTACCTTGCGAGGATAAGTGAAAAAATGAACTGGAATAGTGCTTTGGAAACAAACTACAACATCAAAAAAATGGGGCTTATACAAGTTAGTCTTGACTGCAATTCAAGAATAAAGTTAAAAGAAACCTCACCTGTTGGCTCCTGATTCCAGAAGCCTGCTTGGAGTTACTGCTGTTGGAATGTATTGCCAACAGTTTGAAGTATCTTTCTAGAATCACATTAACAGCATCTTAATCTCTGTGAACCGCTCTGCTAGTACCCTGTACAAGTATGGTCCTCATTCTCCTCCCTCCGGCTGGCCATTTCCTTTGATTCTTTTAAGCCTAAATTAAGCTCTCACTTCTCTTTCATGCTTCCTCTATATGCTTTCTTACCTGAAGACTCACCTTTTTACAGTTTTCTGGATCCATGAATTATGACTTTTTTCTACTGAGCCCTTGGACCACTTATCTCTGCCATCTACCACTCCTTCACTGAAAGCCTCTTTTTTTAATATATATGAAATGGTGCAGATATCAGTGGGGATGATTTGAAATGAAGAAGGAAAAGAAGAAATAACAGAACATAAATAGGGTGCTATGTCGAAGAAAGTGGATGTCAATATGAGAGCAGATGGTGTAGATAAACTCCATATTAATATGGTCAACTTGTTTCATTTGCCACATGGCTGCAATTGTAAACCATACATGTAACTCAGAAGTCTAACAAGCTCTGCAGGTGCTTTTTCATTGATGCTCTTCAGTCAAGAACTATGTCAGAATCGATTCTTTTTGTATTTGTCCAACAGGCAGAGTACCTCACAATGTAGAGGTCATTTTTTTAAAGCGAGCGATTTGTAAGCAGTCTCATTTTTATGTTAGCAGCAAACAATTTCCTTCAAAGTTCAGAGGAGAGATACCTATATACTCCTGACATGCCTTGGTTTCAGTTCTGTAATAGGACTCTGCTGTGTCTTGGAACACATGCCCCAAAAAGAAAAAGTGAATGTACACCACTCTGTGTTGATAAAGTAGAAGAAAGAAATCTCCGTGTAGCAGTTCATTTCTTCTCTACTCTGTATGTTGGAGATGAAACAGAAGTTGGAGTCCAGGCAATGACCGACTATCACTGGGCCCTAAATTATAACAACTTCCCAAAATGCTGGCTTGGGAGATTAAATCTGAAGCTGGTGACAAATTTAGGATCCAAGGTGCTTGTCAACAAATAGATAATTTCAAAAATCTCCCAGGGGGCCCCCCGGGGAATATAAAAGAAAGGCCACACTTACCAAGTGGACATTTAGAGCTCCCCATAGTCTGGTAACAACCCATCTTTCTAATGTTTGAACTACTTCCATCTACTAATAACCCTCAGTATCCTGTAGAAAAAAACCTATTCTCTGTTACTTAAAAATATTATACAGATTCCAGGTTCTACAATTTCGTTTACATGTAGCTCTTTTTGAGACGTCTACCCTCTTATCTCCCAACTTATCTAAACAACATCCTCCCTTTGGATCCATCCTACAGGCTCACGGCATCTATGTTTCCTTTCCAGCTGCTTCAGAACTTGGTGACTCTCTCCTCTGATCTCCTAAGCAACTGGTTTCCCACCCTACCCATAAAGCTCTTATCATGGGCTATCTTTGATTGCCAGTTAACATTTTTTACATATGTCCTGTCCTCTCTACCAAATTCTGAGCCAGATGCTATGCTTAAGCCCAGAGTGTAAATTCCTTGGAGATAATTACTCACTTCTTTGTGCAACCTTTACAAAAAGGCACTCATTGTATTTGTCAGTGGATCATTTTCTTGAATTCCTGCATTTTAAATGTAAGTGCATAATCAATGTTAAATGTTCAACTCCAAATTTCTCTAACTGTAGAGACGTTTGCCAAATTGAGTCTGGCTTTATAAAAGCATATTGCTAGGCATTAATGTAAGCCTGAGATAACACCCTAAAATCTAAGTTCGAAAAATACAGATTGAAAGCTTAAGAAATAAAGTAGGGATAAAATTTTAAAATTCCCTTTAAAAATCTATAGTAAAGACATCTTTTTAAATATAATTGGTTTTTAAAGACATCTTTTCAAAATAATTAATAGTCTGACCATCAACACAGTATTGTAAGACATTTTTTTAAAACAGATCTGTGGGATTGACCTCATCTGGTATTCACAGCAAAAATAAAACATGCAAACTAGCTTGTGTTGAAAAGATGCTGAGACAAACCTGGTCAGTATATTCTCAGCTAAGCTCTGAAAGAAACATTCTGAATAACATAGGACAATGGAGCATTCTACAGGGAATTTGGGAAAGTAAATTAAAGAAGGTGACAGTATCTAGAAAAATAAATTTAGTGATGAAGACAAATTTTACACCAGCTGCAATGTGATTATATCTACATAGGACTAACGCACAAACTTTTTATACCAAATTAAACATCCCATTCAGCCAAACAGTTGTAAATTCAGTCAAACAACCAAGTGGATTACCTCTATCCCATTAATTGGCTGGTCGACTGAATTGATTCAATGTTTAGGCCTTAAAAAATTGGCTCCAAAAAAAAAAAAAAAAAAATTGGCTCATAACTTAAAGTGGCCTTAGAATGCAAAAAGTCTATAGCTGTAAAAACCATTTTCTCCGCTTAAAGTAAGTAACGTACACAACGTTGTGCCACAGACCAATCAGCTTTCCACCAAAGATGGGTATTTCATCAATAGCACAGAGTTGCTGCTAGAAAGGGGCTGGAGTCAGGGAGTCCATTTCCCAGCCCCCTTGCATTTAGGTGAAACCCTTGGCTAGTTCTAATATTGAAGAGAGAGAGAGAGAAAATGGTCAAAAAAAAAAAAAAATGTGCCTTCTCCACAATTCTTCTCTCCCTACATGCCCAGGCTCTTAACCGTTACATGTTCGCATCATTGCTACACTACAGTCTTTATGGTTGCAAGAGATCTTGTCATAAGCTAAGTGTATTAGTCAGCTCAGGCTACTAGAACAAAATAACAGACTGGGTGACTCAAACAACAGACATTTAGTTATCACAGTTCTGAAGATTGGGATCTCCAATAGCTAAGTACCCCCAGATCTGGCTTTTGGTGAGAGCGGTCTTCCTGGCTTTTGGTGAGAGCGGTCTTCCTGGCTTGCAGAAAGCTGCAATCTTGCTATATCTTTACATGGCCAAGTGAGGAAGCTCTGGTGTCTCTTCCTCTTCTCATAAGGATGCTAGTGCCATCATGGGAGCTCCATACTTATGACCTTATCTAAACCAAATGATATCCCAAAGGCCCCACCTCCTAATACCACCATATGCGGGAGGTGGGGGAGGGGCGGGGGCAGGGAGCCGTTAGGGCTTCAGTATATGAATTATAAAGTTGGGGGCAGGCGAGGGACACAAATACTCAGTCCATAACTTTTCTCTTCTCAAATCTGATATATATTAACTTCTATTTGCCTATTCAAAGGTTCAAGACAGTCTTAGAAGAGTTTGATCCTCCAGTGAAAACTGAGACCACTATCCATGCACCATAATTTGGTATTTGATGATAATCAAAAGAATGGTAGTGGTGATAATACAAAGGTGATGATAATAAAAACTAAACGGTTTTTCATTTGTTTTTAGAAAAGAGTTTTCAAAACAATTTGTTAATATAACTGCTATGTTGAAAGGCTTCTCTTTTCAGTCTTTCAAAAAGGAAAAAAATAATTATTTCGATTAAAACTGAGTTAGGCAGAGTTTAAGCAGTCTATAATTATCAGGAAAAAAAAAAAAAAAAAAGACTGAGCCAGTTGCAGTTTATTCCCCTCAAGGCATTCATTGGGAAGAACCCTGGGGCATCACTGTAGCCTAGTACTAAAGTTACCAATTCAAACCACTGTCCATCCAAGAAAGCCCCCTGCAGAGCCCTTACTATTATTACTCAGTGCAAAGGACTGCATTGTCTTCCTAAACATCTAATTTAGAATTAACTTACATGAGCTCTTATCTGCACCACAGTCTTGTGGAGCCGCCAATATCACCCTGAACCTGGACTAGGTCAAAATATAAAGCTTGGGTCCTGTGAATTGCAAAGAAGTGAGACAAACCCGATGTGTCCAGAAGATCTTAGAAATGAAACATACTTTACCTAATTGTTCTACAATTTCTTTAACTGTTAACTAATGTTAGCATTTATAAGGGAAAACGGCAACTTAAGCAAAAATCCCATTTTTTAGTATATAAAAATGACTTTACCTTGGTTTGAACTGATTTTCCCCCTGTCCCCCAATTTGAGCTGTTATTTGGGGTTTCCAAATATAATAATGCTTCTGACCATTCTTAATTGCACCTTAATGGGTGTTAAGCACAGGAGTGTGTGCAAACAGACTCGACTTTTCTAGTCTTTGACTGTTCCTTGCCTCTGGCCTCTGTCAGAGAGGCTTGCTAACTACATCTCAGGGGAGCAATCACACAGCTTGACTCTGCCTGTGGCTCTGACTATTGGGACTTCCTGAAGTCACAACCACTTTGGCGTCCAGAACTGGGGCACGGCGTGTCTACTCTTCATAAAATCCAGAGATTGCAAGTGTGAAACGTGAGAGCTGATTAGGGATGCACCTTAAATGGTATCAAGGGAGCCAGTTAGCAATGCAAAATATCAGATAATATAAACATAACATTCACTGCCAGTAGATCCCTTATGTGAGTTCCACAGAAAACAAAATGCAACAGAAAAAAATTGGAGGTGAGTAATAAATACAAGATTTCTTCAAAGATAATTTTACGTAAAAGTTCAATTTCATGGTGGAAAAAATTCATAATAAAATGATGTGGAATGATGTGCCAGAAAAAAATTGATATGTCTATTTGTCTTTCTGGAACTTGCTTGGTATTAATCATTTCTAATGGATACATCTAGTCCTCTTTATACATACACCATCTTTCTTGCGTATTATTGATTGAGAGAATTTGAAGTTAGAAGATGCAATTATTTTGGCTGTATTTAACCTGTTTCTGTGACTACAATAGAATGATTCCATTTTGCCTCTTTAAAAAGCCAAAGTAATCTTGGTTGAGAAATTTCTTTTTTTAATTATCAGTTTTTAAGGAACATAGCATCATGCTTAGCAGAAGGGCCCTTTCTTCCTCAGAATTCTCGTGTTGCTACTCTCTTGTCAGCCTAGGCTTTCAGAGAGAGGAGAAAAAAATCTTCATAAAAGCTTTGGCCTAATTAACAAGAATGAACTAGATTTTATGATGAACAATTTATAGGCAGTTAATAGAGCTCATACACGGTAGCCAGGAGCTAGATAATTTATCATAAAAGGAATTTCAGTTACACTCCTAATCCCCATTCTCTTGATATTGCAACCAACTGCATTTACAATTGCCACTTTTATAAGCTTTGATTTACTGACAAATGTTGCTGCATTTTATAGAGTCATAATGAAACTTATAAATGCAGTAAATACTTGTATCTCTGCCCATATGCTTCAAATACTTTGCCAAACAATTTACTCTTCTACATTGTTATCTCTAGATGAAAACAATTTTTCAAAGATCTCCTAAGGATTCTTCATACTAGCACAAATAATAATAAAAGTAATAGCAAATTGTTTATTAACCATCCTAAATATTTCTTGAAAAGGAACTGATTTACCCCTAAAAGAACAATACAGCTGCTGTAATGAGTTGTGAATGATAAGTACTTTTCAAAATTATAAATAAGATGAAATAGCAAATATCCAAACATAATTTTTTAAAAGGCAGAATTTAAAATAGGTGAGAACCAGGAGATCAGATTGTCTCTTATCACTCTGTGTCTTACCGCTGTTCCTATTTTATTTTATTTTATTTTTACTTTTTTAGAATTTTTATTTGACAGAGAGAGAGTGAGAGAGGTAACACAAGTGGGAGAGGGAGTGGGCAGCGGGAGTGGGAGAGGGAGAAGCTGACTTCCCACCAAGCAGGGAGCCCAATGCAGGGCTCCATCCCAGGACCCTGGGATCATGACCCGAGCCAAAGACAAACACTCAATGACTGAGCCTCCTAGGTGACCCTGCTGATCCTATTTTTTTTTTTTTTTTTAGATTTTTTTGTTTGTTTGTTTGTTTGACAGATGGAAATCACAAGTAGGCAGAGAGGCAGACAGAGAGACAGAAGGGGAAGCAGGCTTCCTGCTGAGCAGAGAGCCCCTTGCGGGGCTTGATCCCAGGACCCTGAGACCATGACCAGAGCCGAAGGCAGAGGCTTTAACCCACTGAGCCACCCAGGCGCCCCTGCTGATCCTATTTTAATGTTATAACAAAATATGGCAGACATTGCGGGGACAGAATTGAAGGACTGTATACATACGCTATCACATCAGCTACATCTCCTCTAACCACCACTCTTTAGAGGAGTTCTTGAATTCCTCAAATTAGGTTAACACTTCTTCCAGAAAGCCTCCCTTGACCATTGGCATTCCTTCTATATGCTTTCTTACCATCCTATTCTTCCTCTTATCACAAAAACAAACATCTGTCTTGTAACTGCCTGATTAGCATTCACATTCCCCATTGACCATGAACTCTAAGACAGTAAGGACCACCATATTCCCACTCTGGAATCAAAACAATGTCTGAGACATAATGTATTTGTGAATGAGTGATGTCCTTGGTTTCCAAGCCTGTAAATATAAGTGAGAATAAATCATCCTAGTTGTATGATCCAGTAATAAATTTGGTCGCTAAAACTGGCATTGACTTAGTCTGTATTTTAAAGAGTACAACATTCAAAAGCCATGACTTTCTCTACTCCTTTCTCATGACCAGCATTATAAATACTTTTAAACATTATGCTCTATTTAGATCTTTCACATTTTAAAAGGGACATGTTATAAGAAGAAAAAGGTAATAGAGGAAAATAATAAAAATAAGAAATGATGAGAAGAGAAATCCAGAGGAGAAACTCAGAGAAAGACAATGGTTTGACTTGAAACAGATGTGCTAAATGTTACATTAATCATGGTCTCTGGGGACACAAAGAAAGTGCTGCCTGTTTCTTGAAGGAAGAACAGAGCCATGGACACTTGCAAAGCTGTTTAGACTCTATAACAAATTCCTGACCTAACAGGCTCTGAGGTATGAGATTAGGCACCTATAGGCCCACTCAACAGACCGTCTTTCTAGTGATTCGGGATGTAGTACTACCTGCCAAACAACCAGTTTTTGTACACCTGATCACATTATAGGCAGGTGGTCAATTTTATTTTATCATCAACTATTCACAAATATCAAATATACCTCTTCTTCATCCAGGGTTTCTTATCTCCTATCTAGAGATTATGAAATAGGTTCTATTATTTTTTAAAGTAAGACATTTTTTCTGGGAAGATGATCCTTTTTCCTCTCGGCTTCACCCCATCACCTCAGAGAATTTGAGGCTCAAACAGCTGTCCCAGAAGGCAGCCCCAGCTGCCACATCAGTCGCAAGAAGACAGCATCCCTGGCACCCTCAGAATGGCTAGCAGGAAAATGCAGCTGAAAATCGGCGAGTACCTTGACACCTTTTCCAATTTATTCTCCATCTGTGGAAGTGTGGAGACCCGCTGTTCCTAGCACTGTCTACCAAGGATGCCAGGGCCTGGCCAGCACATGATACCTATGAGAGATGGAACCAAAATCTCTTGCCCTGAGTCAAAATAAAGCCTCAAAATGCTATCTTTCATGATGCCTAATGGCAACTAAAAATAACAGAAGTGGTTAGTTCAGACCCAAGATTCACCTTGGAGATTTTCCCTAATTGTACATACCCCCAAAAGTGTCTTTTTTCCAAATGGAATTGGTCATTGACATGCGGATGTGCTCCTAATAGCAAAATAAAAATATTCCCTGCCCGAAGCATTATAATAAAGTTGTCTTTTTCCATTTCATTGTCTCAGAACATTTAATCAATTGACAAGACATCTAGGGCAGGTCAAAAGGAGCCACCTCTATTAATTTATAATTGCAATAGTCATTAACTTATTGATGACATACTCATTACTTTAACTTATTTTTAACAGTTTTGGTTTTAGTTTTTTAAAATGTTTTTAAACTATAAACTCACCTGGGAGTCAGAGATAGAAACCTATGCACTTTCTTAATCCTGTGTTCCCCATTCTGAAAAAAATCCAGCCCCAAGGAAAATTCTGAAGTGGACATATTTTGTCTGCAAAAAAACTGGCCTCCCATTAAGGAGGGTTTCCTATTGTCTACCTAATCTCAGGAGCCTGAGATCATCTACCTACCAAGCTCTCATTTAAATTTTATATTAAATGAAACTTTGAAAGTATATTTAATTTTTCTAAGACAGAACTGGGTACACAGTAAAAGCCCCCAATTTATTAACTCCCTTCATTTTCCAGCTCAGGAAAAGATCCATTACCAGTTATTTCCAAATGTATGAGGACATCAATCAATAATTTCCTTCTACCTGCAGTATTCTCTTCTCCAGTTATAAAAGGAAAGGCTTGTCTCCTTATTAAGGAAGGTGTATGTGTGTCTGGATGAGGGGGAGAAGGAGAAGTGGAATGAAAGAAATACAAATTCTTCCTAGGCTGCTAAATGGCACAAAACAGTTACCTTGCTCTGCCTACACGTAAAACCCTATTTCTCCTCCTCCCCTCATCCCTCCCCCACTCCCACCCCCCAGCCTCCACTCCCTGGCAGGGGCCAGCTTCCCCTTCTTTATCTTTCTGAGTTCACAGCAAGACTCTGACGACCCTATCTTAATTCTGGTCTCAAGCTAAGTACTTCACTGACAAGACAAGGCTTGTCCCAGGCAGACAATGGGAAGTAGATAAGTATTAAAAATGCTTAATTCCAAACATGGGAATGAATAAGCTAAACCGCTTTGGTAATAATTCTCCTCAGTATCAAATATGATGAGGAAAAGCATTCCTTAGCACAATGATGTGTACATAACAAGTGGTTGGGTTCATTTACTTAACATGTTTTGCATAAGTTGTGATTAATAGTCTACATTTTTTTCTGATATTGTCTCCATCACATTGTGAATTTTAGCTTTAAACAATGGCTGTGTTTCAAATATTTGAGAACATACCAGACAGGAATCCTCCACCCTATTACCAAAAATACTATAAATACTAGCTAATTTGGGGAATCCACATTCCGTATTTCTTCCCCACCAAGCTTATAAAATGTCTATGTATACATGCATTGATATGCAGATTTTCTTGATAAACGTAAGTATACTCATATAACCATAGTCACGCTCATATTTGTGCGGGCAAAAAAAAAAAAAAATACGTTAGAACTAGTAGGACATTGCAGGTATAGTTCAGGGCATCTTCGAACAGCACATCTTTCTATGGAATGTGGGCCACTCATCTAAACATCCTAGGATTTTGACATAAACCCTGTCAGATAGAAGATTCCATGCTACCAGATACACTTCTTTTGAAAATGTCATCCAGGGCAGAAATTGATTTTCTGCCTCAAATGCAGGTGTTGCTCTGAGAAACCCCCTATCCTATTAAAAGTGTCCCTGTTCCACCTCCATCTAGACATATAATACATGATGGAATTGACATATTTGTAGGAATGCAAAATTCTCACTGATTCATTCATTTGTTCATTCAACAAGTATACACGAATCACGGCTCTAAATGCTAGGGGTACGGCAGGGATCAAGACAGTGAACATCTGGGGCACCGGGGTGGCTCAGTGGGTTTAAAGCCTCTCTGCCTTCGGCTCAGGTCATGATCCCAGGGTCCTGGAATCGAGCCCCACATCAGGTTCTCTGTTCAGCAGGGAGCCTGTTTCCCTTCCTCTCTCTCTGCCTGCCTCTCTGCCTATTTATGATCTCTGTCTGTCCAATAAATAAATAAAATCTTAAAAAAAAAAAAAAAGACAGCAAACATCCCTGCTCTCTTGGAAACTACTTGCCATGTTCAGATAGTGTATTGTTGTGTAAAAGTATTATAAAACAGGGTAATTTGCTAGAGAAAGACTGTTTTGGATTGGGCAAAGAAAATCTCTCCCAAGGCTATGCTATTTAAGCAAATCATACATAATCATAGATATTAAATAACTTGATAGAAAGGTCACAGGATCTGGACACAGAAGACTCAAGTTCTAATTTTCTAAGAGTCTTTAGGCCAGTTCCTGAAAGCCTTCTCCTTTTAGCATAGAATAGGTACCCCACTGGGAACATTTCTCATTCTCCCTAAAAGGGTTGATATTGGTTCAACTTGATGAGCTTTGTCCATTATGATATTTATATCATAACTAAAACCCACTACATCCACCTTCTTAAATAATAAGACTCTAAATCAATGCTTCTCAACCCTGAATGCACACCAGCTTGGAATCCTAACCGGCCGGCACTGCTTTAGATGCTGAAGTAAATGACGTGAGATGAGTCAGTATGAAGGACTTATAGGTGCCATCGACAAGCAGCCTAGAAAAGGGATTGGGAGTGGGGGTCTTTGAGAATTAGCAAATCCGCAATCTCTGGATGTTCCACTGCCTTACAGAAAACCACCTGATGTAAGTGAAAACCTTTGAAGCAATTCAACATTTTCATAGCTGATTTAACCCAGGTGATTTAGAGAGATATTTATCAGGGGTAGGAAAAAAAAAATCATGGTCATATGATCAAGGCAGATTCAGACTGGGGTGATGTATATGTTTGTGGTGTTACCACATTTTTTTTTCAAGTTTTACAACAGAAATCACACTCTTTTGAGGTTAAAAACTGCCCTACTCTCTTCAAAAGATTTTAAATTTCACACCTCCACCCACACATTGAATTAGTAGTTCAAACCAGATGGAGTTTGGTGCTTTAGGTTAGAATGACTGTCTGGCAAAGTTCTCTCCTTGATTGTCCATAACTATCGTTTAGGCCTTAATGGCACTTTGCTTGATTTCTGGCATTAAACTGCATTTATGCTATATTAGGTCTTACTCTGAGCTACAGAATTTTCCATACCACAGCCATGTGGAGGGGCTCAAAATAGTTTTTTGACAGGTCACTAGAAAGAACCAAGAGAAAATTCAAAGATGAGTCAGAAGTATTTTAATAAACAAACATATTCACAGACCAGTACCTTTTCTCACGGTGCTAATATCCTCACCAAATGCTCATTTCTTTTTCTTAGTCACCCAAATTTTACCCAGTTTTCAAGGCTCAACTCTACCCTCTTTATCTTTCTCCCTTTACCAACCTTCTAGAATTCATAATTCTTATATATACACACTACTGACTTCTAATTGTTTCTGTATAGGATTTAACTGACGTATGGGTAGAAGATAAAAGATACCTCTACAAGATAAAAAAGGACATTTTACGCTACTGTCTCTCAGTAACTTCTCTAATTAGACTAGATTCAGGCAAACAATAGAGACTTGGAAGATGGACAACAAAGGAAACTACTCTCAGAGACGTTGCCTAGGGCTATAGTATTAGAGCTTGATCTGAACCATGTTGGGAAAGAAGCAGAAAAATAGACCCAGTAAGCATGCCCCTGGCTAGAAACCAGTAGCTTTGGAGACAGAAGGAGAGACCTCAGAATCTGAAAGCAGAACCAGATTGGAAAGTTAGTTCAGCAATATCTCTATAAAATGGGTTTGCAGAATGCCAAGAGGAATAAACACGATGTGTGGAAAGCAGCTATCCCGTGATGCCTACCATATAGTAGGTACTTGGCAAATAATAATTATGATTGTGATGGCCCAATATTGTTGGGGAAAAAAGAATTTTACTACATTTTTTATTGGAAATTCAGGAAGAGATATGATATAAAAATACAGGCAAAAATAAAATCTATGAGAAATATTAACTGGGTCACACTGAACACTTGGATCCAATTGAAAGCTGGGATTTGTTTGGGAAGACGACTTCTCATCAGTTTCTTTTTTTTTTTTTTTTTTTTAAAGATTTATTTATCTGACAGAGAGAAATCACAAGTAGACAGAGAGGCAGCCAGAGAGAGAGAGAGAGGGAAGCAGGCTCCCTGCTGAGCAGAGAGCCCGATGCGGGACTCGATCCCATGACCCTGAGATCATGACCTGAGCCGAAGGCAGCGGCTTAATCCACTGAGCCACCCAGGCGCCCCCTCATCAGTTTCTTTTTTATTTATCCCAGAAATGCATGTTTTTTCTCTTTCCTTCTGGTTGATCATATAAAAGTGTTAATAAAGCTTCCATAGTTCAGATACTACAACAATGTAGGACAAAGGAAAAAGCCCGTGATTTAAAATCGGCATATGTGGGTTCTGGTCTCATTGGAAGCAACTGAACAATTATCTTACTCTCTGCACCTTGTCTTGATCCTTTGTAAAATAAGCACTCTTACTTCACAACGTTCTTGGGAAAATTAAGATGAGGTGTAGAACTTACTGAATACCTTGTAGTTGAGATAGGCCAAACTATTCAGCAATCAAATTTAAAAACAAAAACAAAAACACTGAATTGGTACTTATTATTTCCTATACGCAAAGGACCATGAAAGATACAAAATAAATTGGAGCCAGAGGACCCAACTGAGGAGAACTAGTTGCTGGTGGGACTGCAAATCACTTAAAAAGGACACAAAACTAAGTTGGCATAGTGCCAGGTGTGAAAACACAGAACGTTCCATAGGGAGTGATGATGCACAGAGCTTGATCACTAACCTCCCAGACTACCACTCCAAGGCCACCTCAGTAGAGTTCTAACCTACCCCTTGAAACCTCATTTACCAGGTCTTTCTTGGAAACTTGTTTCAGCCACATATGCTATCCCCAAACATATGCTATACTCTCCCTCTGCTCATTCTCCTTCCTTCCACATCTAACCATGAAGCTACCCAGAATCTTTCCTCTTTAAAACCCTTTCCCATTTATTACCACATATTCTAAAGGTCACTTTTTCCATGAATCTTTCCTAACTCTTTAAACTAATTGTTCCCTTCCACATTTGAACCTCCTATTTCATTTTGTTAGTGCCTCTCTGTAGCAGTTTGTACAATCTACTTACATATCACCTTTCCCCTCTTGGTTTAAAAGACAAAAAACGTAACCTCCTTCACCGTATATCACTCCCCAAAACTTGCTCATCAAAGGTATTTACTATTTTTTTCAATATTTAATTCAATTATAGAATCTGGTTGAGATGCTTATAAACCATGCAACAAACAAAAGCAGTCTTAATCTTGATCGGGACAGAACAATTCTCTTGCTACCTTGTTCATTTGTTCCTTAAGTATTTGTTACTGGTGCCTATGTTGTATAAGCCTATGGGATACATGCAAGTAAAGAGCTGATTGCAGAAGCAGGTGATAAGGCTGTGATATAAGACGGACAGTATGGGCAGATCGGTGGGGAGGGGCGTAGATAAACACCCCTTCCTGAACACTCTCCAAAGGACTTCTAATGGCTAAGAAAAGATTTTTTTCAGTAGGTGATCCATGAATCAGAAAGTTGACTTTGACATCAAATCTCTCTCCAAAGAGGGTAGGAACAGAATGATTTAAGCTCATCCAGAGAAGAGATATAGAGCAAAGACAGAAGAGGCCTCTCCCCGGTCTGCATATTGGACTCACAGTCCTTTGGCAGAGGAAAATATTGGGCAGACTGATAAATATTTTCATCTACTTAGTAAGACTTCATGCTATATACAAGCCATTATTTTCACAATTATTTCCTCTTTTTTTTTTTTGACTGATTCAGAACAATCGCATTTTGAAATTGTAGTACTGAAATACGGCAAACGTCTTACTTTCAGCAGCAATAAACTTATGGCTAAAACATAGTGTTTCTTGTATATTCCTTCTCTATTTCTTCTTTTGGATTATAGATTAAGAAAGAGATTTTATGCAGCAGTTGGTGACAAAATATATTTCTTATTAATGTGTAATATTTGCTACATTAATAATTTTATGGCTTTAATTATTGATGCGAACTTAATTGTGCCCCATGTCCCTTTTTCTTGCAGCTCAATAAAAACTATATATTTCTTTAATTAGGCTTCATTTGAAAACTAGAAGACAATGCAGGAATGGTTTCTTGCTAATTCACCTATCTATAGCCAGTAAAGAAATGGAATTAGTGTCTTGAATGTGGTTTAGTGAGAAAAAATATCTAACTGTTCTGAAAGTGTGACTTTCCTTTGCACAGTTAACCTCACCCAGAGGCCAGGGATATATAGCCAACAGAAACCGAACACTGCAATAGGGGATGGTTTTCTCCCTTTCCTGGCTCTGGGGAGAAATTCCATTGATTTTAGTAGAGATAGAAAGGGAAAATTGGGGTCACCTACATGGCTATCATACTGTCTTCCCTCTTTATATGCTCTGCTTTACTAGAAATGTAATCTTGGTCTTTCCTGCTTGATTTCAACATTTTGTGTGGCATTCTACTTACAATCACAGGGAATGTTCTGGGCCCAAATGTTTCAAAACAACTGCAAGAAAGGCTAGATGGAAGGAAACTAACATTTGCTATGCATCTGGTCCAGGTCACACTAGGAGCTTCCAATCAATTACTTCTTTAATCTCCAGGGGTCACAATAGCAAATATCCAGAAAACCAGAAATGAAGCAAGCAGACTGGGCTTGAGAAATAAGGAGCCCTCTGAGCGCCATCTTTCATTTTCCACTTTTGATAGAGAAATGAGTACAGAAAAAAAAGTTTAAGAATAACATTTGCAACTTTCTGTAAGAATAACAACAGAGCAAGTGCAATGGTGAATTGCAACTGATGCTCCTATTTCAGGGTCAGAGAGGTCACTGGGAGTAAAGGGACTATGGCAAACCAGAAGGAACACATCCCATTCTAAGATTCTCTACTCTGGCTTTATTGTTGCCATTTTGAT
Source organism: Mustela nigripes (assembly GCF_022355385.1). Classification (NCBI taxonomy): domain Eukaryota; kingdom Metazoa; phylum Chordata; class Mammalia; order Carnivora; family Mustelidae; genus Mustela; species Mustela nigripes. The sequence goes on along the minus strand of NC_081568.1, from coordinate 112,117,148 downwards.
AGATCTTCTAAGTTTTTAAGTGAAGCTTAAAAGCTTCCTTCTTACATATATTTCTTTTCTACTGTTACATAAAAGATAAACACAAACTTACTAGCCTAAAACAATACAAATTTATGATCTCACAGTTTTCTTGCTCAGAAGTTTAAAGTCTGCTTAGCTGGGTCCTGTGCTAATGATGTCATCGGGCTAAAATCAAGATGTTAGCAGGGCTTATAATCCCATTTTTGCCTCTAGAGTCCTCTTCCAAACTCAGTGGTTGGTGGCTGAACTCATTTCCTTGCAGTTGTACAACCAATAACCCTATTTTCTTGCTAGCCTGTTCACTAAGGACTACTTTTAGCTCTGAACTGTCCCCTACTGCCCCTGCCCCTAGCCATAGATCTTCTCACCACATAGAAGCTTATTTCTTCAAGCCCAGCAAAAGAATCTCTCTAATGCTTCAAATCTCTCTGACCTCTTTTTAAGAGCTCACCTGCGTAGGTCAGGTTCACCAAGGATTATCTTCTCCCTTGATTAAATCAAAGTGAAATGATTAGGGACCTTAACTATACCTGCAAAATCCCTTCTGCCATATAATGTAACATACTCACCAGAGTGATAGCCCATCATATTCACAAGTCTTGTTCCTACTCCAAAGATGGGGGTTAAACACCAGGAGTGGGGAATCTTGGGAGCCATATTGGAAATCTGTCTACTATAGCACCCTCCTCGGGCTTCCCACAGAAGTGTCATACTCTTTTTAAAAACGAGCTGCTGCATAGCCATGAATACTTTAACTTCCTTTTATTTTCTACAACTGCCTTGACCTCTCTGCACTATTTTATCATAGTATCTGTTGGTCCAATGCCATCTACATTCAGTGCCTGTCACTATTTAAAAAACTTCAGTGTCACAGCCTTTTTCCTGCAATTTGATAAGTATAATAAATAGTTGTCACAAATGAAATTTGCACAAAAGCTAACTGTGATGTCAATAACAGGTATAGTTTTTGTAACTGTAATGTAGGTTGATTCTTGAAATCCTAAATTTATTATTAGTACATTCTATTCAGAGGGACTTACTCTCTTGATATACATAGAAAAGTCAAACTTGAAAGCATTTTAGAAAATGACAGACATCTGAAAGTCCCATTTTTATTCCAATGAAAATACCTTTTACCAAGAAGTTAAAATTTCCCACAAATATAAAAGGACTTAAAAAAAAATAAGGGTAACAAAAAGTGCTATTATTCCCAGTAAGACAACTCATAACCATGTTGATTTAGGAAAATATTCAAGCATTTACTTGGGCAATTGTAAGGTAAACTCAGTTCCCACAATGAAAGGAAAATGTTTCAAGGAGATTTCTGGGGTTTCTTTTTAGCTTACTTGCTACTTTACCTATAAGAATCTTTCATATCATTTTTAAGGGCAAACTATAAGAAATATTTATGTTTAGAGGAGAAATCCATTTATAGGAGTTCAGATTTAACTTTTTAAATAGATAAACACAGTCTTATAAATAAAATCAATGATTTCCCCCAGACACTTCTAGAAAACAAATAAAAATAAACCAGCTCTAGTTGCCTCAGTTGTTGCTTGAACACCAAAGAGCAAAGCACTGGGATTTTAAAGAGTGGTGGTATTATTTTAGACTTTGTAAATCATATAGAGTAATTCATGATTTAGAAAGGAACTACTGAGCTATCTAGCCATTCTCTTTTAAGAGTAGCAGTTAAAACACACCACCAGCTCATTTCATGCTTGGAAGGAAATTCTCCAAACTCTTAAACAAATCTCCAGTCAGTTAAATGACAACAATGTTTAACAGATAAGTATTCAGTACTTCCCCAATTCTTATTGATGAATCTCTCATTCTCAATTTTAAAATTTGTTATGTCAACTAAATGGCTGTAAGTGGATTGATTTACACATATTCTAGTACATAGATTAACTAGATCAGTTCAACTAAATGCCAATATTTTATCCCATCTAATTTTCTTTAAAAAAAAAAAAAGGTTTTATTTATTTATTTGACAGAGAGAGCACAAGCAGGCAGAGCGACAGGCTGAGGGAGAGGGAGGAATAGGGTCCACAAGGAGAAGGACCCCCAGGCAGGACTCAATCTCAAGACCCAATCTCAGGACCTTGGGATCGTGACCTGAGCCAAAGGCAGACACCCAATTCACTGAACCACCCAAGTGCTCTACCCTACCTAATTTTCAACACAGCATGCTGATAAATATTTATAGAAAAAAAAATGGTGTTCCTGTATTTATTATTATTTGCAGCTTGAGAAGACTGATAGGGTTACACAAATGTAATCTTAACTTAAAAGTTTAATTTGATAGGCAGTCATTTCTGAGCATTTTTTATTGCACCGAGGGTGAAATTTGTGGTAAGTTCAATGTAGTCATTTGATAACAATAATAATTTCAAAAGACTAGAAAGAAGGTGAAATTAGTAATAGAAAAAAAAGAAAGAAAGGAAAACTCATTTTAAAAAGCACTTTCTGGGGCACCTGGGTGGCTCAGTGGGTTAAGCCACTGCCTTCGGCTCAGGTCATGATCTCGGGGTCCTGGGATCGAGCCCCGCATTGGGCTCTCTGCTCAACAGGGAGCCTGCTTCCCTTCCTCTCTCTCTGCCTGCCTCTCTGCTTACTTGTGATCTCTGTCAAATAAATAAATAAAATCTTTAAAAAATAAAAAATAAAAAAATAAAATAAAAAGCACTTTCTTCTTTTATCATTTATTATATTTAAAAATACAAAACAAAGCTAACTTTAGCTCTTGACTTCAGTTCTTCATTCTTCTGAGTGAACAGAAAACCTTTCCCCTGGTATAATTTGAGAAGCACTGAGCACCTTCAGCTGGCCTTGACTTGATCCTGGTGACTAAGACCTCAAGACTTTAGTTTAAAGGCATTGGCAACCACCATTTAAAGGCAGAAGTTATCTGGCAGGGGTAGTGCATAAAGTCATTATCACGTAAGATTAGTTGTGAAAGATAAATTGTGGGCTTCTAATGAGTTCCTAATATAATAGGGGCCAGAACAGTTGGATCTGAAGAGGATAGGAAAAGGAAAAGCCTTTCTCTAAAACATCCCACTCACAATAATCATCCAGTGAATCTGCTGAGTTGAATCAGCTTAGACAGCACCAGACTTTACTTCGGGGACCCTGTCAAAGAATAATGTTTAGCTGAATCCCAGAGGAAACTTTCATGGCCAGGGGAAAGGAAGAGCAGTTACAGGACATAAAGTACAAAGGAGAATGAGGAAAGTACCCATATCCATGCCTGAATATTTAAAAATTAAATAGGAATAAGGAAACAGGAGATACTGCGTAACTACTACCCAGAGATGCCCCTCTCCTCCCACAGTACAAAATTTAACCTGTTCTCATTTATCCAAAAATTTGTTTTGGAAACCTATGCAGGTTAATTAACATCTGAAATTCAGAAAAAAATTATAGAGGTTTTTCCTGTATCTAGATAGCCTGTAAATATAATTTTCATATCATTTAGGTAAGGCCGAGAAACAAAGCTCCTCCAGTGTGTATCTTGAATTCACAGGACAATTTACCTATGATAGAAAATAAAGCTATTTGTTAGCAACCTAAACATTCACCACCATGTATAATATTAAGCTAATCTTACACTTTTCAGATTTACAATATTACTTTCAAACTATCCAGAGCTCGAATTCAAATCTACAGTATGGTCCTTTTAGTACAATATAGCTTCAATGTCTTTCTCTGGTCATTTTATCCAAGATGATATAGATTATGAAGTTTAATTTTATACTTACAACATTATCATTTAATTTTCTCCAACAGTATACCGATAAGTTTCTGCTAGTGAATTGGCAAAAATCACAATTTTTCTTAATTTATTTTCTGCCATCCCATAATTTTTCAACCTAGCTCTGAGAGCTCTGGTTTCACTTCTTGTAGGAAAGAAGCAGCTTCTTCGAATAATGCAGTAAGATCTAGGGATCTGTAACATGGGAAATTGAATGATTATTTCAGTATTTCCACAAGCAGTTTTCAGAGGGTAGGGTCACACAAGTGTACTTAATCAGAAAAATGTATCAATGAAGTTCAGGATATAAATGCCAAGACACTGCCTACGATGCAGTACTGCCTGTTGGTATCTAGGACATCCAGAGTTCAAAGGGAAGATCCAGTGACTAGAAGGAGCTTCCCAGAAAAGCCATGGAGTTCTGGATAATATTTCAAATATGCTTATTCCCTACTTGAGTGATTAATCATATTTCCGTGATTCAAGATGCCTACTTTTCACAGTTATGGTTTCCAAAATTAGGAAACAACTTTTAATCAAGGTATACTTTTAATATGGTAATTTTGTTTTCTTTTCTGCAAATGTATTATTTAATCAATAGTGAAACTTAAATGATCAGTGGATCATTATACTTGAGAAAATAAGGTATTCCAACAGATAAATACAAGGCCAAGCATAAGAAGAGTAAAACTTTATACAAGATCAGTATATGCCCTGATACTGTAAAACTTAAATGAAAAAAAAAACAGAAAAGGAAAAATTCTGTACCATGGTAGTGATCTTAGCTATTAGACACTAGTTCTATGTTTAAAAGCATGTGGAATGCTTCTCCAGACTAAATTTAGCACCCTTGTGGGGGAGAGAATTCACTTGTTATTTATAAGTAAGAACACTGTGTGTGTGTGTGTGTGTGTGTGTGTGTGTGTGTGTGTGTGTGTTGGGGGAGAGGGGTGTTCCAAGTAATTCAAATCACATTAGAGACCTTAAAACTAGATCTACAACATGACAATTAAAGTTTTCATGAAAGATAAGTGATTACATGTGGTTAAAAGTGGTGATAGCAAAATAAATTTCTTTTCACTGAAAAGTTGTAATTTGACCTGTTTTGACACATTAAAGGGAGGCTTCCAACCTAAACCATTTTCTTAACTCTTGGGTCAATCAAGTAATTCTAACTGGGGCTGTAATTGAGCATTCTGGCAATAAAAGGAGACTTGAATTTTTTTCTAGAACATCTGGCTCACTTAACAGACAAGAAAAATAAGGTTCAAGAAGAGAGTCATTGGGGGACGCCTGGGTAGCTCAGTCAGCAAAGTGTCTGCCTTCAGATCATGATTCTGGGGTCCTGGGACCAGCCCTGCATTGGGCTCTCTGCTCAGCAGGGAGTCTGTTTCTCTCTCTCTCTCTCTCTCCCTCTGTGCTCTCACTCTCTTTCTCTCAAATAAATAAATAAAAAATTTTAAAAAAGAAGAAGAAGAGAGTCATTGAATTTGCCCAAGGTTGCCTAGGTGATTAGTGACAGAACCATGAGTAGAACCCAGTACTTTCTGTTTTCCAGCAAAATACTTTTCTCAGGGGAGAAGAGACTACCTCCCTCTCCCTGAACATGACAGAATACTGTGGTTCTGGGCAGCTTTGCCAGAACCTGAAAATTAAACCCAAGTCTCAGAGGAGTTTTGAGAAAGCAGAGCCCTAATTCTACCACAGTATTTCAGGTTGTTCTCTGTAATCCTCTGGCCACTGCAAATAGAAACAATGTCTATTTGGTTTTTGTAGCAGACCTGGGAATTCTTGCGTTAAAATACAGTATTTAAGCAGTCAAGGAAGTCTTTAATAAGTTAGAATCATATATCATTTTGAGAATTGGAAGTCTTGTGCAATAAATTTCATGTCATTCTCTAAATTTATAGAGGAGGAAGATAATGTCTGGGAAAGTAAAATGACCTGTCACGTGCTGGTCAGTACAGGGTCAGGACTGGGACACACGTTGCTAACTCCCTGTCCACTCTTTCTTCATGACAACACATAGCTTCCTCATAAATGATGTCCAGGAGACTGACAGATGCCTACGGGAATTAATCTAAGACAGCTTTCCTCTGACAGATTCCTCCAGCCAACACAAGGATGTGGATGATACTTGTCTCAGGCCTGGCTAACTCTCTATCCTAGCCCTGCACACATTCAACCAAATATGATATATATGCACACATATAACTTGCTTGTAGGTAGACATCAGTTCTGTCTGATCATTTTCTCTCTCCCCTTTGTATCTTTTCCATCTCAACACAATAATACACAAGAGTTCCCACAGAAAAACAAATGACCCCACTTTCTCACTGGGTTTCCCTCTAGGAATAAACCAATGGACAAACTCTGTGGAGCGCCACAGGTGAGAAATTATACCTAGCTGTTTGCAGCCTCGAGCCTTTTGGGACCCAGCATTACCTACCACAGTGAGGCTAGAGCAAAGAGAGAAGAAAAGCTAATGCAGAGGAAGCCTTCAAAAAGGCAGACACAAGGATATTGGGGTTCACATGAAGAAGATAAAACATATGGTGGGAGGCTAGAAGGATGACTAAAAGGCTCGGTGAAAATGGGTTCAAGACCTCACAAAGGATTCACAGTTAGGCCTTTGTTCAGGTCCTGGTGTGGACTGCCCGATGACTTCAGGAAACTAGACAGTTACCTATGTTATATTTCTCAACTGATCCACCGTGGAGGCTATGATGGCTCTCTCCATGGTGCAGCCAGTGGGACAGCTGGTGGTGGCAGGCCATCTCAATTATGGCCACTTCAATTATGTTCTTGCTACTGTTAATACATGTTCAAATTCCGTTTTTAGAAAATTTAACAATGTATTTGTTGAAATACATTGGGATTTCTAGGATTCTAAAAAAAAGAAGCATATTAATCTTCATTTTAAGAAAAAAATACATTTCAAAAAAAGTCTTCAGGGTCACCTGGGAGGTTCAGTGGGTTAAGCCTCTGCCTTCGGCTCAGGTCATGATTTCAGGGTCCTGGGATCAATCCCCGCATCAGGCTCTCTGCTCAGCAGGGAGCCCGTTTCCCCCTCTATCTCTGCCTGCTGCTCTGCCTACTTGTGACCTCTCTCTCTGTATCAAATAAATAAATAAAATCTTTAAAAAACAAACAAACATGGAGGGGCTGGGAGGTTGGGGGAACCAGGTGGTGGGTATTTTTTTTTTTTTAAAGATTTTATTTATTTATTTGACAGAGAGAGAGCACAAGTAGACAGAGAGACAGGCAGAGAGAGAGAGAGAGAGGAAAGCGGGCTCTCCACTCAGCAGAGAGCCCGATGCGGGACTTGATCCCAGGACCCTGAGATCATGACCTGAGCCGAAGGCAGTGGCTTAACCCACTGAGCCACCCAGGCACCCCTCAGGTGGTGGGTGTTAGGGAGGGCACGTATTGCATGTAGCACTGGTATTAGGGAGGGCACGGATTGCATGGAGCACTGGGTGTGGTGCAAAAACAATGAATACTGTTATGCTGAAAAGAAATAAAAAACAAACAAACAAACAAACAAAAGTCTTCTAAGGGTTACAATAAGTTTCCCTCTTAAAATCTTCAGTAACTAATTTTAACAATGGCTTTCATATCTTTCTCAGTTGGGCATTTTGTTTAGCTCAAAAAAAAAAAAAAAAGAAATAACTATGACATTTCTCTTCTAATAATGTCAGGAAGTTTCCTTTGTTGCCCAAAATGAAAATATTTCACTGTAGCCTAATTTCCCTCTGCATTATATAGCATAAGATCAAGAGCCATAAAGAAATCATTACTTTCCTGATGACTTCAATCTATTTTATAAAGGGAAGAAAGTGAAGGATAAAGCTATCTCTCAGCATTCCCAAACCACTTTGCTTTTGGAATTTGGATTTTCAGGCAACTGTTGGCTGTTCGTTGGTTTGAATAACCCAAGCAAGGTACAAGAAAATCTAACTTCTATGTTAGAACTCACATCTGCTTATGCTAGAATGAAAACCCATCTGAGAATCAATGAAGCACATGGAGAGGGTCTAATTAAATCCCTATGCCATTTCCTTTAAAGCTGTCAAATTGAAATTGTAATCGTGTATTCATTCACCCCCAGTGGTGTGGTGGTAATTTTAGAAGTGGGAATATTTAAGCAATAAGACCCAACAGGGTGTGTTTTGCTAGGATATCAACAAGACTGGATAGTTCCTAGGTAAGCAGCCAATAGTCTGAAAACAAAACCTTTCCTAAAGAGTAGGTGAATCATAAGACCTTTCTATAAGTGTACAACCATGTTAACGACCAAGACAATTTGGGGAATGAAAACTTCTAATAGATGTATTTATTAAATTATAGTGTAAAACCATGCTAAACTATTTAATGAAAATAATGCAAAGCATTGACACATTATATCAAAGTGATAATACATTCAACAAATTAAAAATCATATTTCCAAGATTTCTGGATTTTGAAGTCACCATAAAATTCCAAACACTTTTTCTGCCTACAATCCTCTTTCCTCTTATGCCTAATTTTGTTGTTGCCTTAAATGAGTTCCAAGAAAAATTTAGGTGAATAAATATGAGAAGAATATATGCTCTGCAGCTTGTTTTTGGGGTACATTTTTGTCTCATTTTAGAGGACAGCTCAGCTTTAAGGAGAAGTCTCTTTGGAACATAGATCGAAATGTCTAAAAGTTCTTCACATATACTAAAAAGAATATATATATAGCTAAGACCCACAATTACCCAGGATGCTTTCTGCACTATGTTTAAATAACAAATAGCTAAGAGAGGCAACTAAATTAGATAGCTAATTCACTGGTTTCATGTGGATACTGCCTGAGTTAAGAGACTATGGGTGTCTCCAGTCCTCAACATAGTATCTCTATGTTCTTGTTTCTAGGGTATAGGATTTCTTGGTCAATCTAGAGGCAATGACAACAACAAAACACCCAAAAGACAAAAAACAAAAACGAAAAACGAAAAACCAAAACCACAAAACACACAGGAAAGAAAGAAAGAAAGAAAGAAAGAAAGAAAGAAAGAAAGAAAGAAAGAAAGAAAGAAAAAAGAAAAGAAAAGAAAAGAAATAGTTCTGTAGATTAAATTGTTAAACTGCTTCCTTGATATACTTTCTGACTGGAAAATTCAGTAAATCGAAGTAAAAAAAAGCTAGTATGACAACATTCTTACAATTCACCTTTTCCGATCTGGTTTTCCTAGAATATAAAAATCACTCACACGGTGAGTGTAGAGAATCATCACCGTCATAATGCCAACTCACACATTACATTCTCTACCCTACACTGGCAACATAACTATATAGAGAGGAACAGAGTTCATAGGTAAGTTGAAGAAAGATGAAACTCATAAATGACAAGTAAGAATTCAAAACCACCAGCATACCAGGAGAATCCATAAATCGCAGTAGGGCAGATCCCCAAAATTAGTCAGTGACAGGGAGACCATAGGCAAAGTTATGATAAAATTCCAATATGGAATTCTTATAAAAAGAAGCATAAAACTTGTATGTCTTTGGACTTTTCAAGTGGAGGTCAACATTTGAATTATAGGGAATTGCTCTTTTAGGCTCTTATTTTACCTGAACCAAATTTGTCCAAACTTAAGAAGTACACATTGCTTAAAAAGAGCACATACTCCCACTCTCCAGGATTAGTGATAAATAACTAAAACCTCTGCAGGAAAAAATAAACTATTAAATTACTTATTTTCAATGCTCACTGGACAGCACATCTGAGGGCTCATGTTAATTGAGCATTGACCAATAGACTTCATCAGAGGTGTCAAATACATGACTCCAAATTAGAAGGATTATTTCATAGCTTTATCTCCACAGAAAAGTGAACAGTTTAAAATATAAGTATTATCTCTCAAACTAGATTTTTTCTAGTGTTTTTTGGAAGGGACGCATATAAATGGATTTCAGAAACTATCTTTCACTTACAACATCATTGGATATGCTTTTTCACTTTTGTTGGGTTTTCACTATTAGATATAAAATCACATAAACCTCTACAGTGAAAGAGATGACTCCACTTAAATAAATGTATTGATCACTAGCAACTTACATTAAAAGCAAAGAATTCTAATTTTACTATTTTTTATTTTTTTATTTTTTAAGATTTTTTATTTATTTATTTGTCAGAGAGAGAGAGAGCGAGCACAGGCAGACAGAGTGGAAGGCAGAGTCAGAGGGAGAAGCAGGCTCCCTGCGGAGCAAGGAGCCTGATGTGGGACTCGATCCCAGGACGCTGGGATCATGACCTGAGCCGAAGGCAGCTGCTTAACCAACTGAGCCACCCAGGGGTCCCTAATTTTACTATTTTTTAAAAAAGAAGTAATTTTATAGCCTTTAGATAATTACTTCTTTCATATATATTCCAAACAAAAATGAACCATTTAAGTACTAAGGATTATTAGCACCTTAAAATATAAGTGATTCTGCTACAGTGTCAGTAGGTTACTAATGAAAATTATGTAATTGGTCTTTGTCCAGATAAGAGATGTGCACATGTAGAAGACATGCAGGCCTAGGCATTTTAGATTAGATAACACCTGACTTACTTTGAGAGAGAAAAACAGCAAAAACTTGTTAAAATCTCTGCTGTTTTAATTAGAGATGTAGTATCATGAAATACTTAATGCTTTCTTTCCTGCTACTGTAAAAACACCTGCTCCTCACCCATTATCTGATATTGTCAGTACCTAAATAGTAAAGATCAATCATTCGCTGTCAAATGGTATTCTGAGTAGTACATCTCAACTAAACTCGACATGGAGAATGATGGCTTTAGAGAGGAATAATGATCCAAATAACCCCAGCAATAATCTTGCTTTGGAAGCAAAATATTTGCAAACTCTCCTATTGAATGTAGTTTTTGTCACACCTGTATAGCCTTGCCAAAGGCATGCTGAGATCTCAATGGTGGGCTAACACGAAAAATTAAGTAAACTGAATTGTGTTGAACCAAGCCTAAGAAAATTAATTTAGCTGTAGGTCCAACCATCAAAGAACCAAAATGTTATGCCTCAGAGAGCATCACAATCCAGAAGTAATCCTGACTGGTGTGTTTGTACAGGAGTCTACACAGCTGGTATGTTATAAGTGTGCTATAGCTCACACTTTGCAGTAGAGACTGGTAGAGAAATGGCAAAAACTATCCAACAGGTAAGCACTTGGCCAAGGGGTCTGGGGTTTATGCAGAACCCTGTTCCAGCAAATAGAGCTGAAGGACACTGTAAAGTAAGCACAGTCATGAGAAGGCACAATGAGGTCAGGAGATACGGCTGCAGCTTGGTAGGCAGTGGACTGCTCAGGCCCTAGCCAGTCCAATTATCAGAAAGAACAACAAGGCTACTGCCAATTTCCCCCATGGGCAAAGATGTAGCTTATATTTCCTTGCCTTTAGCTCAAAACTGGGCAGAAATGAGCCTACACATTAAAAGTTTTCAATATCTAAAGTTAAATGAGGGTAGAGAAGGTGCAAATCTACCTTTGTGTGGTCATTTATATATTTTTTCTATCCAACACACACAGAAGTCACTGAACACACATGCACACCACAGACATGAACACATTTTTGTTAAGATAGTATGAATGATTTTCTCAAGCCTGTATTTTACAAAGGTCCAAATTTATTGCCAACTGCCAGGTCTTTTTAATTTATAACAACTAGTAACTCTTACATAACATTAGGAAAACCACATTAAGTTTACAGTCTTTGACATTCAAACATATTGCTTAAAATGCCCCCAAAATGATGAACTTTACCTAGAGATGAGTTTCAGGCTTATACATCATCACAGATTATGAAAATCAGTGGAAAAATGTACAGTTGTGGAATAAACCTGTTGGAATCTACAGATTTCCAATTCTGGGTTTCTTAATTTTAAGCTCTTTATATTCTGATTTATCAAATGCAAACTTTGAACTTCTTCAGTTGAAATATTTCTTAAATTCTAATATAGAAGGATTTATGTATACTCCCCATTGTTTCATTTACTTAGAAAGCAGATTGAAAGAACAATGACACTGGATTTCAGATGTCTGGAGGAAATACTGCACGCATGACATCTGTTTTCCCTGGGGATTTGACACACATTTGCTTTAATGTACTGGTGTGTTCCTCATTACCTTCGAAGCTATATGCTAAAAACAGGAGTATGTTTCAGTTTTCAAGGAAAAGAAAAAAATTATAAATCCCAAAGCCCTTCTCTCTGATGAACAATAAATTAGGGTTAAGCTTTCAAAAAAAGAAAAAATGCAAATGATCATGTTTCTAAATGGCCTAACTTTTTAAAGATTATGTGTAAGTCTTCCATAAGCCTTCCATACATGTTAGTTTTCCTTGAAGAATTATCCAGAGCCAGAAAGAACATGTCTTTGAAAATCAACAGTTAACAGAAATAAGATCTGCATCTCTAAATAGACTGAGTCACCAATTTAAGATGTTTGAGGTATTAATCCTCTGGAAAATTATTTGGCCTCCAGAAGCAGTGAATTGTTAAACATCTTTGGTGGATACCCTGGAGTTTTGATATAAACTGACACATGAAGATCCATGCTGAACACAGAATGCCACTATTCCACACTATATCAGCAGGCTTGTAACATCTACATCTCTGTATAATTCCCCTTAATAAAAAAAAATAATAATAACATATCCAAAACACCTCCATGAGTCTCCTTCAGTATCTGCTCAATCAATTGGCAAATTGAAGGGTATTTCCCCCTCAGATCACCTAAACTTAAAAAGTTTTTATAAGGTTCCTTCAGAATGAAGGAACACAATTCAGAATGATAGCATGAAGAATAAAATGTATTCTTGAAGTCGAAGTTCACATATCACATGGGTAGGTGAGATAAAATCTTTTTTTTTTTTTTTCACTGTGTCTGTCCTTTGCCTGAGACGACCACATGAAATGATCAGATGTTACTCTGCAGCACGAGAACTGGATGGAACAATGAAATCAAGTGTCTCGCATCATTTCCTAAGTCCAGACAATGATAATAAACATCTCTCGAAGGGTCTAAGCCAGACCCATTAGTGAACATGAGCTGTCTCACATCAGCCGAAAGGAAAACTGTCTCCTGAAATTAAAGAGCAATTGGTATCAACATTTACTTTCTCCTGGCACCATCTTTAGAATCTTGGAAGCAGACCTTTGACTCGTATATGCTGATGCACTTAAATAAAACTAAAAAGACTTTAATATCCCCCACTCGGTGAACTGAAGTGAATCAGAGAATTGATTCAGTGAACTGCATCCATAAACTTGATTAAATACATTTCACAACTTACTTTGGAGAACTGGAATTAATTTTACATTTATTACGGTGGCTTTTCCATTAAAAATAGGGACACCAAGGAAGTCAGATTGAGTTAGGGATAAAGGTTAGAAGGTCCTACTAAAAAGACAAATAAAAAGTGACTTAAATGTCACTATCTCCCTGCCAAAATGTGTAAGTGATATTTTTAGTTTGACATGAAAACTCCATCCTTGTTTGTTGGTGTTGAATTCTGAACATAAATTCTACAGTTTTCAGATAGAGATGCTATGTGTATATTTAACAGCTAAAACACTGACTGACTGGAAACCAAAATCTTCTGTTTATCCAAAGGTTAGATAGAGTATATTCAGACACAATATGAATGCGGATTACCTACATGGGCTTGCCAACAACAATCTTTAGGATAGAACAGTAATTTAATGCCAACCTTAGCGAAACACCCAGCGGAGTGAGCTGACCAAGTCTAGCTGACTGAGGCAGGTAATCAGTAGCAGATATCTCTGCTAAGATGAGATTTAATAGTTTTTATGGTCTATATCTCTTTTGGTTTGAGTTTTTTCGAAACCTCAGAAACAACAAAAATATGAAAGTGAGAATTCTTTATTGATTGAAAGAACAAAACAAATTGATTAACAGATTGGTGGGTGACTGAATATATGGATGGAGAAATGAACTTTCAAAGACTTTCATTTATAATAGAGTTTTTATTTTATTATAGTTATTAGTTATATATTAGTATTAGAGTTACATTATTTATTATAACATAGCTTTATTTTTATTTAGATAAAAGGCCAATGAGCCTTACTTCCTCATTATAATATCTGGTTTGAAATTGTACCCAGTAGGTTGAAGACAGCTGAGGGAGCACCTGGGGAAATTTTTGCTTAAGAATAATGACACAACAATTTGTTTTCTATATATCATAGATATTATCATGGAAGATAAATTGAAGAGATTCCAAGAACGAGGGATGATTTAGGTATTAATTCTTCAGTCAAGAAGTTTACCCTCAGAAGACTCCATTTGTTTACATTTTATACAAAACTCTAGTTCAAACATCTTGGCTGGATATATGTACTTCATCAGAAAAAGTAACTAGTTCATGATTAGCTAGATTCTCCATACACCAGGATCATCTCCAGTTATAAATTAAGTACCAGTGGAAGTCAAATCAGCAGAGTATAATTTATTAAGCTACTGCTGTGCTAATGCAACCTCCAAAGGTAACTCATTTACTATCCAGGATTTGATTAGCCCCTAGAAGAACCTGGTTCATTTTATTCAAATAACGCTATTTCAAACCATAAATTTCACAAACTGACCCTCAGAGGGAAAAAAATCTGTGATTTTAAGTATATTGGAAATCTGTAAAATTCTAACTCATTCAATTTCCATCCACACTGACACCTTGCTAGTTGTACAGGGAGTTATAAAACATGTAATCCTGTTATTTTTCAAAAGGTAAGTTAGGCAATATCATGGGGAGGCATATTTTGCTCAGGAATCCTTACACCATTATGATACTACCCAATATGTTATGGCGATTGTAATACTTTGTAGACCAGTGGAAAATATATCTAAAAATAACTGTGCCATTTCTGAGCAAAAGCAGAAGTAATTGATGTTTCCTAGAAAAATGATCCCACCTGGCTTTGTAGAAGAGCAGCATGAGCGTTTCAGTGACAGGTAGATCCAGAACAGAGCTTTGTCCTCAATATCATTCCGATTCTCTGAAACCCCAAAGCAAGGTTCATAGAGATTCTTTAGAATGCTCCACTTGAAAGCCAGATTACACTATTTAAGTGGCCTATGGAGTTCTGTATTAAAGGCTCCCTGCTGCTCAGGCATTTTTCCCATTATAATATATTGCTGTGGATTTAACACTGTGGACGTTCTAGCATTTAACTAATATGGCTCAAAAGGTTGTCATCGGGGACGCTTCTAAATTATATCACTGCAAATAAACCTTGCTACAGAAGGAATTGCTTATTTAGCAGAGACATTTTATGGCATATTTGCATAAAAATACTACTTCTGTCTTTCAAGTTCATCTGTAACACTGCTGCTCAGCAGAAGAGCATTAGATGTGTTACAAATACAAGCCACTTCGGCAGCAAGCTAATTTATAAATGCATAATGCAAACTTTAAGTGCACCGCAATGCCCTAACTTATACCCTGCCTAACTCAGAGATGTTTGCATAATAGAAAAAGAGTATAGAAAATACTTATTACTCAGCTCTTCCATTTAGCTTATGGGGAAATTGGTAATCAAACACTATGTTAGTCCCCCGTCATATGTGGCCTACAAAGCAGGTGAATGAAGCAATTCAAGGCAAGGCAGTTTCCAGAGGAGAATGAAATGTTGGCCACATGGTTAGATTGTTTGAAGAGATGTTTTTTACTCCTCTTCTGACCCCAACCCACAATGAATGCAAAAGCGGACATGAGAACAAAAGGTATTTACCAAGACTTGTCATGTCTTCTTGATCACAGTTGGGGGCTCATGCTTATTGGTACCACAGAACATGAAAACAGTTTAGAGATTCTGAGAAGCCTGGGTTCAACATTTGTTTTAATGAATGTGCTATGTGCTCCTGGACAAGTTGTTTGACCAAAGATTCAATTCCTTCATATATAAAGGCTGTTAAATTCTCTTAACCACAGTATGTATGTTATATACATACTGACTTTTGTGGTTAAGAGAATTTAACAGCCTTTTCAGTTAGATAAGGCAGGTACCTTTACCTATAGTCTTCAGATAGGAAAATTAAAACTCAATGAATTTAAGAGAATCTGTACAAATGTAAGAATTTGTAAAAAGTCACATACATAGATAATTGTAGAGCTGGGTACAAAATCCAAGATTTTTGGCTCCTGACTTATAGGTATTTCTGTTCCAATATGCAGAATTCTCACTTTTCCTAGACTTTGCTGGGTATTCTGACCTCACAAATGTATACATAAACTGTTTTCATTTTTAATGCAAACAAATCTTTTATTTATTAAAAAGTGAAGAAAAAACAAAACCTTAAACAGCTAGTCAGGTTGGAACTTCACATTTGTTATTTTGAAAAGCTGTCCAAAGGCCTCCTAAACTGGGGCGCTTGGGTGGCTTGGGGGTTTGGGCCTCTGTCTTCAGTTCAGGTCATGATCCCAGGGTCCTGGGATTGAGCCCCACATAGGGCTCCTTGGAGCCTGCTTCCCCTCTCTCTCTCTGCCAGCCTCTCTGCCTACTTGTGATCTCTGTCAAATAAATAAATAAATAAATATCTAAAAAAAAGAGTCTCCTAAACTATTCCTACTTTTCACAAATTTTTCCTTTATTTCAACTCTGAACTCAAAAGGTATAAGGCTTCAGGTTCTCTCTGAGATTTTAACAGTGTCCTGTGATAAAGG
This sequence comes from Mustela nigripes, assembly GCF_022355385.1. NCBI lineage: Eukaryota > Metazoa > Chordata > Mammalia > Carnivora > Mustelidae > Mustela > Mustela nigripes. The sequence continues at coordinate 112,100,664 of NC_081568.1, read as the reverse complement.
GAAATACAGGACAAAGGAGGCCATTTGTAAGCATAAGTCATCTATGCATTGAATGTAGACTGGACACTTCTCCGGCTGCCCTATGCTCACTATAAATTTTTTCTCTCTTGAATTTCAATAATTCAATAATTTAATAATTTCAATAAATTAGATTATAATATATAATATATAAATATAATTATATATAATATAAAATATATTATAATATAATTTGATAATTAATATAATTTAATAATTGAAATTAAATAATTTAATAATTTCATTAATTTCAAAAAATTAGATTATAATATGGTCATAACAAAACATATCCCTACAAATTAATTTATTTACACATTCAATGAATATTTTACCTTAAAACTCATCCATGTCCCTTGTACAATATACCATACTATATAATTTAAGCATTTATTTCCTTTATTCTCTCATATCTCATTAGAAATAAAATGCAGGAATATGTCACTGTTGTCACCACTATCCTCAATTCCTGAAAAAAGTACCTAAGACATAAACATGTCCTAATTATTTGATAAATGAATGAATGCATTCACCCAAAACATATCTTAAATGGCAATATGAATTCCATCTGATACCAACCCAGCCATTTTTGGATTGCATCATCCTTTTCACCTACTTAAAGTGAGTTAACCCTGTTTAATGTACAATTTCCCCTTCTTTTTCCTGCACCATCAATGTATTACACTATCAAATTCTTCCCACCCACTTACAGTTATGCATTAATATCTATCAACTTGGAAAAAAAAACCTTGATACCATAGCTCCCTCCAGCTGTATCTCCACTCGTCTGCTCTCTTTACATGAAATCTTCTTTAAAATTTGTCTCTACTTCCTGAAGCCACTTCTTCCCTCTCTATTATTTCTTGACACACATGCCTAAAACTCTAATTGCTTTTATTAATGTCTCCAGTGATCTCCATGTTGTCAAAGCCAATGGCCAGTATGGTTTTAAAACATTTTCTTCACTTGATTCTTGAGATACCATTTGCCTTTCATTCTCCTCCTCTCCGACTGGTAGGTACTTATCCTTCTAAGCTTGAATCATGGGTTATGTCCCAGGGTTGTCTTCAACACTCTGCTTCCATCCACTATTGGCACTTACCATCTAGGTAATCTCACTCAATAGCTTTAGATATCATCTATATGTCAATGGCTCTAAATTTAATCGCTATCACTATCCTCTCTCTTAAACTTCAGTCTCATATATCTAAAGCCTACTTCACATGTTCACTTGAATGCCTGAAAGACATCTTAAATTTAGCATTCTCAAATGCAAACTCTTGGCTCCTCGTCCACCCCCAAAATCTATACTTCTCCTAGGGTTCATTTCAATAAAGTGCACCTCCATTATTTCAGTTGTTTATGTCAAAAAACTTAGTGTCATCATAGGCTCCTCTCTTTCTCTCACACTCCACATTCAATCCATCAGTAAATCCCACAAGACCTACCTTCAATATATATTCTTAACCAACTACTTCTTAATACTTCTAACACCATAGTTGAAATCACTAACATCTGTCACCTATACTACTGCAATGGGCTTCTGAATGAGTCTCTGTGTTTCTTTTTCTTAAGATTTTATTTATTTACTTATTTGAGAGAGAGAGAAAAAGAGAGAGAGTGGGGAGAGGGGTAGAGGGAAAAAGAGAGAATCCCAGGAAGATTCTGTGTGATGAGTGCAGAGCCCAGTGCAGGGTTCAATCTCGGGACCCAGAGATCATGACCTGAGCCAAAATCAAGAATCAGACACCTAACAAACTGAGCCACCAGATGCCCAAGTCTCTATATTTCTAACCATGCCACTCTTTCAGTCTCTTCTCAATACAGTATTCAATAATATTTATAAAACATAAATCATGTCAAGAGGACCTAGGTGGCTCAGTTGGTTAAGTGTTGCTTTCAGCTCAAGGTATGATCCCAGGGTCCTCGGATAGAGCCCCACATCAGGCTCCCTGCTCAGCTGGGAGTCTGCTTCTCCCTCAGCCCTTCCTCCAACTCATGCTCATTCTCTCTTTTTCTCAAATAAATAAACAAAATCTTAAGGGGAAAAAAAAATCATAAAATAGATCATGTCAAAACTCTGTTGACAACAAACAATTTGTTTCTGAAATCACTCAGAATGAGATCCAAAGTCTTAACCACAGCATACAAGACCCAAATCATCTCCTCTGACCTACTACACAAATTCTCAATCATTCTCTAATTCTATGAATTATGATACAGCTAACATTAGGCTCCTGAATAGTCCTCAAATATTTCAAGTACCACCCCCCTGCCTCATTGCAATCATATTTTCCTTTGCCTAAAAGATGCTCCCTCAAAATGTCTAGCTGGGTTTCTCCATCATGTCCTCAAGTTCTTTACTCAAATTAGATACTAGGTGAGAAGATTTCATTGACCATTCCATACAAAATAATGTCTTATCCCCATAACTCTATATATCCTTATCCTTCCTTCATAACATTCATCACTAACTAACATATATTATTTGTTTATTGACTTTTTCCTCTGTTTTAGATCATGAGGTCCAAGAAAGCAGAAACATTAAATATTGTATGTACTGCTATATACCAGTCTTGGGACAGTTCCTGGTACATAATTGATGCTTAATAAGTATCTATTGAACCAGCTGAATGACTCTATTAACTATGAAAATATAAGGTAAGGAGAAATCAGAAAAAGTTATATTAGGACCTTCCATGGTCAAATAAAGTAGAAAAACACAGGCTTAAATAAAATTAGCTTCTCTGACTAGAGGGCTTCTGGAAAGGGAAATAAGATAAAGTATAGTATATGCCTAATGTATGAAATTAGGAAAACCTTTATAAGGGAGATTCCATGAGACTATCTACCTTCTGGGGAACACACTGGAGAAATGCTGCCAAATTGAAACTGCGTAGAATAAAATATATTTTGCAAAATAGTTTTATTAATGAATTGATTGTAGACTAGTATTTTGAGCCAGTTAGATATGGCAAAGAATTTTTTTTTAATTAAAATATTTTGTTTATTTATTTGACAGAGAGAGAGCTAGAAAGAGAGGGAACACAAGCAGGGGGAGTTGAAGAAGGAGAAGCAGGTTCCCTGCTGAGCAAGAAGCCTTATGCGGGGCTGGATCCCAGGACCCTGAGACCATGACCCAAGCAGAAGGCAAACACTTAACAATTGAGCCACCCAGGCACCCTGGCACCAGAATTTGTACAAAATAATTTATCCAGTGAAAAATATTTCCTTTAAAAAAGAGGAAAGAAAAAGAAAAATATTTCATTTTAATTCTATAGGTGTAGAAAAAGTATTTTTAAGCTCCTAAGATGAGAAATTTAGAAAAGAGTGAGCTACTATGTGAGGCGAACTTAAGTTACTCAATTTATAAACTCCTTTATTTCATTTCATAGAAACTCTATAAGATATGTATTGGTATCTTTCCTTTTTATATGAAGGAAACAGAACCTAGGGTGTTTAAGTGACTTACTCAAAAAGTTAATGATAGAACCAGAGTTTGAACCTAAGGCATTCCAGTGCCCCAAATCCCAGAATTTTTTCTTCCTCCCTTCCCTTCTTTCTCCCTTCCTTCTTTTACTTCTTTCTCATTCATGATGTTTCTCCAAAATTCAAAATCGACCAAAAATCACCAGCCTCCCCCTACAAAAGTTAGATTTTTCAATTATGGGAGAAATACTCTATTCTGGAAATCAACAAATTTTGTACAGGTCCCATGAAAAAATGGGTCCCATTTTGCATTACAGTGATCCATTATTTTATATGGACCACCCTGCACTTCCTATATGCTCCCCAGGCTCTTTTTATTTCATGGGAGCAAAAATTTATTCTCTTAAAACAAAAGTTTCATTTTAAAAGAAAATTAATTATTATTTAAAGGGTAGTTTAAATGTCATTTCAAATCATACCTTATTTCTGTACATCCAAGGGATTCTGCATAGGATGTAGACTATTTTAAAATGGTCATATTTTTTTCCCCCAATCCCTGTTTCCATCAGTTGTGTGGTAAGCAGGAAAGCATAGACTTCATGCAGATGGCCTCAGTTACCACTTGAGACCAGTATTTTTCATTCTCATTTATAACCACACAAGGAGTTATTCAAATTTGGAAGGTATGGCTGATTAAGAACTTATATAAACTCAAACAAATTGCTCAAAAGAAGAAACAAAATTAATCCCTTCTCATGCCTTTACTTTTCTCAGTTAGCCTTAAAACTGATTATGATTTTGCTATTTCATGACAAATAGCCCTCTGCCTTGAATACATGTTCTCTCCCCTAAGCTGAGTTCTAAAATATTTACTGCTGTATTAAATTACTGCTGTATTAAATTTTGACTGTACAAGTTTGACTTAATAACACTTACCACCTAGCAAACTGACAAATCTAAATGTTATTAGGATAAATGATGGTATGACAACTTTGTGGACCCATTCTCTAGAAAATTTCAATTTTCATTTCATCTTACATCAATTCAGATCAATGTTTCTATTTAGAATTTTAAATCCACAAATATTAAATTCATTCATCAGTAATCAGAAAATGTAAATTTAAATAATAATAAGATACCATTTTATGTAAGGTAATGAAAGTGTTAACTCGTGCCAATGTGGTAATCATTTTCCAATATACAAGTATATCAAATCAATACAACACACAGCTTAAACTTTCACAATGGGGGTGCCTGGATGGTTCAGTTGTTAGGCTTCTGTCTTCAGCTCAGGTCATGATCCCAGGGTCCTAGGATGGAGCCCCACATCAGGCTCCCTGCTCAGCAAGAAGCCTGCTTCTCCCTCTCCCACTCCCCTGCCTGCTTATGCTCCCTCTCTCTCTCTGTCAAATAGATTAATAAAAAGTCTTTTTAAAAAATTAAAAAATAAACTTATACAATGTTATATGTCAATTATATCTCAATAAACCGGGGTTGGGGGAGGGAATGACATACCAGGATTCAGTTGTTGTTAAGAGCCCTCTTCTGGTTTACAAGCAGCCAGCATCTAGCTGTGTGCTCACATGATCTCTTTGTTCTCCAGGGAAGAACAAGAGGTCTTTTACCTCTTCCTCTTTCTAAAAGGGCACTAATCCCATAATGAGGACCCCACCCTCATTAATTAATCTAACCTAAACTACCTCCAAAGGCCCCACCTCCCAACATCATCACATTGGAGGTAAGGTCTTCAACATACAATTTGAAAGGAAAGGGGACACAAACATTCAGGCCGTAACATTGGTAAAGGACAACTTTCAAATATATGTCCATAGAGACGTGAACATGCATAACCCCGGTCGTACTACTTGTACTACCAATACAGATTTAGCTATATAGAAGTCTTTCTTTAAAAAAATAGTACTGAGTGAAAAAGAAAGGTAAAAAATGATAGATGTATTGATGTAACTAAGGTTAAACACTTCAAAACAAAAAAGCTTAAGTTATTTATGGTACATATAGATACGTGAGATAAAAATGAACTAAAAAGATACACACCAGGTTCATAAAAGAATGAGACTGACACTGGTAATTAACGGAGAACAGAGATGACAAAATTTTAACTATTGTCAGTTATAAAAATGGGTATTCTACTAGTCTATGTATTTTTCTGAAATAGTTACATTTTTTTAAATTTTAAAACAAATTATTAGAATCCTACATCCTACCTCCTAACTACAATTGGGTTCAGGAGGTTGGAGTAGTTCATCTTGTCTTCATCATGGTTATGATAAATGGGGCATATATTTGCAGAATAACCACAATTTTTTAACAGGACTGGTAATCATACATTGGATATTCCAATGAAATATTTACCCAATTTTGATGTCAATAAGACATTTGTATATATCGAACTTGTGAAAATGTATATTTTAATATGCTAAGGCCACTAGTTGGCATTAGTAACGTATCACATGATTGAATTAATTGCAATATGGGTAAGAAGTAGTGTAATCACATCCAATACTGAGAAACCTAGGAAAGTTTCTAGTGTTACTGGAATATGGAAAGTATTGTTAGAGACAATGAAGCCATGAATTCTAAACCCAAACTAACAATGAATTTAGCCATTTGGGTTTCAAAACAAGATTGAGATCAGGAATATTTTGCAGAAAACATATGCAGAATAAGGGAGGAAATAGAAAAATATGGATGCATGTGGAGAAATAATGCTCCTCTCTAAAAACTCCAACTAAGCTGGTGGTAAATATATTGAACCTATGTTTCTCTAAGCAACATACTTGGAGGATCTAATGTCAAAAAATTTTAGATTCAGATAATAGTGGCCATTGACAGTTTATTGAGCTTATATGTGTTATATGTGTTATATGGTCATTCACTTTTGGAGGGTTGTATGTTCTAAAGATATGTCCTTGCCAAAACTATGACTGCATTGGCTTAGGCCCCATCATTTGTTACTTGCTTAAGGTCTCAATTTACTGCCCTCCTCCAGTTTCTAGCCTCTTTTTAATTGTCCACTCTAACACCGTATCTCTGATATAAAATTCTGATCATGTCAGTCCCTAATTAAAAACTTGCAAAACAAAACCAAAGCCTGCAATAAGTTAGTACTTTGGGCTTGGAGAAATTTCCTCTAAGAATAGTTGAATAAAAATAGCAAGATACAGGGGTGGCTCAGGCAGTTAAGGGTCTGACTCCAGTTCAGGTCACGATCCCACAGTCCTGGGATTAAGTCCTGCATCAGGCTCCCTGCTCAGTGGGGAGTCTGCCTCTCCATCTCCATTAGCCTTTCCCTCAGATCATCCTCTCTCTCTCTCAAGTAAATAAATAAAATCTTTTTTTAAAAAAAGAACACAAGATACAGAAAAATGTGCAAAGTATTCTTTCATAAAGCAAACAATTACCAAAAAAGCTATGTGTGGAAACTGGATGTATGTATCATATACTGTATACTTGAATATGATTATATGATGGTGGAGAAAACAAGAGTTACAAAATAAGTGTTAACATGAGTTGGGGAGGGAAAGATATGGATTAGGAGAGAGGAGTTGGAGGGGGACCAAGTTGAAAAAGGAAAAGGAAAAAAACAGTATGTATATGATCACCTTTATATATATTGATATATGCTATATGTATAATTTTTAAAGATTTTTTTTTAATTTTAGAGAGAGTGAGAGAGTGAGTGGGAGGAGGGGCAGAGGGAGAGAATCACAAGCAGACTCCCCATGACCTGAGCTGAAACCAAGAGTTGGTCACTCAACCAACTGGGCCACCCAGGCACCCCAATGTGTGCAATATTTTAAAATAAGCATTTAAAAAGCAAAACAATGATTATAACTTGTCATTATCTGCAGGAAGAGCTGAAACTCTGACATATAACAGAGTCTTTCCAGTCCTCAAATTCAAATCTCACAATCACACCAACCTCTGTCCCAGTTGCTCTTCTTCTTCAATGTTCCCACACCACACCATCTGAACTCTCCCTGTCTTACAAACCACCATGTATCTGGAATTCCCTCCCTTCCTGTCTCCCTATGGAAACCCTATCATTATTCAAGATCCATTTCAAAGGTCCCATGTGAAGCTTTCCTTAACTTCACATACTCCTCTTCTGTGCTCCCTTAGGGTTTTGTAGATCCTTCTATCGTGATGCTGAATTGTATTGTGATTACTGTTGGACATATTTCATCATGTAAGTCTCCCACTAGATAGCTAATTACACGAGTAAAAGAACCATATGTTTAGTCTTTGCACATCCAGCATCTAGGATCATACCAGCATTTAGGAAATGGTAGGCAATTTTTGTTGAATTAACTGATTTCTATGTGCTTTTATGTCTTTAAAATGATAGTCAACATTGTTAGCTTTCTCTATGCCAAGTTTAAGCATTTAAATCCCTGCAAGCAAATCAGTTTTATTCTGGTTAGTTGTCATGGTTTATATACATCTTATACTTGTCTGTGTAACAGGGTATTGGGGGCAGGGGGAATCCCTTCTATCTAAGTTTTGGGGAGGCCATCCCAAATTAAGACCAAAACAATAGGTGGCATTTCTTCCACATTCCAAATTAAGGTTCTAGATCTCCTATACAAGACTTGAGAGGGGGTGGACTACAACCTCTTAGTGATTCACATCTTCCTCAAGCGTCTCAAAGAATTAAAAATGAGGAAACTAGAAGGGACAAAAGAATTTCTCTGAAGAAAGTTGTTGAAGGCTATAGCAATTTTCCATCTCCCTCACCTATAAGAGAGGATTTGAGACCACTTCTCGGAGAGGTTGATATTTATTCCTTAAAGTCTGGAGGACAGAGAAGACAAGTATTTGGTCCACCCTTGAGAAATGTCAGGCAAAAGACTCCTTGGAGCTGTCTGCTTGGTGGCAAACCAAAGAGATATGGCTGTACCCAGAGCCAGCTGTATTCCTCACAATAGGGCAGAGTTTCATGTTTCTGGGGACCAAAGATGGGGCCTTTGGATGGGAGCTGGAGATAAGTGGTTCTTTTGAAACGATTTTTTTGTAGGGATGAAGCACGCTTAGTATAGAAAAGCTGTGAAATCCTAATTGATGCCAAAGTTGAGAAACCGTTAAAGCATTCAAGCCGAGGAGAGGTGATTGCATGATTCTTTTTATTTTTTTTTTTAAGATCTTATTTATTTATTTGTTTGAGAGAGAGAGAGAGAGCACGCGAACACAAGCAGGCAGAGTGGCAGGCAGAGGCAGAGAGAGAAGCAGGCTCCCTGAAGAGCAAGGAGCCCAATGTGGGACTTGATCCCAGGACCCTCGGATCATGACCTGAGCCGAAGGCAGAGGCTTAACCCACTGAGCCACCCAGGCATCCCTGATTGCATGATTCTTGAGGAAGAACCTCTGAGGAACTCACAGCCTGGAGTGCTCCCCCACCACAAGCCAACACAGAATGCCAGCATACCTGGCCCATGCCTCTCCTCTCCCCACACACCCAACAAGGAAAGGTGAAATTTCAGGGCTGGTCGTTAGGGAGATGCCAGGATATCTCCTCATCTGCAGCAGTCCCCAAATGGGGAAGTTTTTAACTTTACATGAAATTAGAGGTTTACTTTCCTGAAATGGGATTGTTACTATGACTACATGTAACAAGACTACTTCTTTTATCATATAAAAGTGAACGCAAAAGCTATGGAACGCACCTAAAATTTCAACCAGAGTTTGGAAAAAGAGTTAATCCTAGGAAGGTTTGAACTTAACATGTTCTAGTTATTCAAACAAACTTGTTGTGCACTGTTATTTTACCCAACAGGAATGGAATGAAAAATATTTATTAATTTGTATCAATTTATTGCCACTGCAGAGGGAAAGAAGCCTCAAGTGCATGTTTGGCTCAGAGAGAAATATTGGATCATTATTATTCTAAAGGCTGATGTTAGGGTAAATTGTCAAAGATATACAAAATATCCTCTTAATGTCATGATTAAAACTCACAATGAAATCACCGCAGCAATTCTAACACAAAAAGTTTATCTTCACAATAAATTCTATTCATACAATAAGATACTCGCCAATTCCAATGGAATAATTAGGACAATACTTTTAGAAATTTTGTTATTTTTTTTTTCTGCCATACTAATTTACTGCATGTCAGGTATGATAGTAGGCACTGGAGAAACAAAGCTGAAGAAGACCACATCCTTGTTACTGAGCAGTTCACAGCTAAGAAGAAAGGCAAACACATAGACAAAAAAACACCAGCAATGGCACTAATGAAGGCCTTTGTCAGGTCGCTTGAGCGCCACCAGGCTTCCTGCCTCTAGACTCATGTCCTCATGCCCATCTACAGTGATTTCTAAAATAAATCTAATATGATCATGGCACACACCTACATTGAATGCTCTACTAGGTTCTAGTAAGTTTCAATGTTAAATTCAAGTAACTTAATCTGGGACAATCTTTATGATCTGCCTCCTAGCTACTTCTTCATTCTCCTTTTTAAATTCTCCTCTTTTGTTAACCTTATGCTCCAGTGCCTCAAATTCTACCACATTGTTTCATGCCTCTGAGCTTTTAACCATGCCTAGAATGCCTTCGCCATCTCATTTGCCTGCAAAACTTATTCTTTGAATCCTTGCTAAGACATTCACTTCTGTGAGTCCACCCCTTTTTTCCTGAACTCATCACATCCTTATTCATATCAATTCCATTTCTTAGCCATACGTCTGTAGTGACACATATGGTATTGGCCTACAAATATTTACTCAGATGCTCCTCTCTACCTCTAAACTATTAAGCACCTGGTAGGGTGACTAGAAATTAGAGTCAACGAGAAAATGAAATAACTGAACCAAAGTTGAATTTGTTTCGGTTGTAGGATAATATTTATTGACCACGATGAGGGGTCATTTCTTGGGACTCAAATGGTAAGTTGCTAAAGGCTGTAATAATTGATTCAGAAGAAAATACAGATGAGGCAGATTGGAAGAGAGTCGGCTGAGTTGCCTCTGTGAATCAGGCCCAGGATTTATGAGGTAGAAAATGAGGAGTCCTCAGAGGTTCAGAGGGTTAAGTCCTATAAGGACTTGGGTGTTGGAAGAAACAATTAGCTAACACGACTGAGAAATCAAACAAGAAATCCCTGCAGCGGGGTATGATGTTCATTTGAACTTTGTCAACACTTCAGATTCCATCTGTTTTTTCATGTGGTTTCCATGCTCCTCTATCTTTCCCTAAAGGCATACTCATGCTTAGAGAACCTGTAATAAAAAGATTAGATAAACAATAACAATGAATGCTTTCTCCTTATTGGAAATTCACACAATTTATACAAATGTATAAATGTCAGGAAGAATCATTAACCAAATACGACCCCGCCCAGTTACTTGGTATCTTTCTTTTCTCACTTGATTATTTTTTTTAAAGAACAAAGACTAAAGCCTTGGCACTTCCTCCATAATTTTTATTATTCCTGAATATGACTGAACAGGAAATATTTTAATTAGTTCTTCTATAACACCACAATCACATCTTCGTTTTTAACATCCATCATTGCTACTAATGGTACCCCATCTTCACCACTACCACTATCATTAAATTGAATCTTCTTAAGACCTGTTTATCTGAGAGATCAACTTAGGTTGGCTCAGATACATCCTCCTTAGTTTTTACAGTTCACATGCACCACAAGAAATATAGTCCATCTGGATACAAATTGTGATCTTGGCTTGACGTCTCCCAAGAAACAAACTACTGAACAACCCATTCCAAACTTACTGAGAGACTTAAGCCTAACTGTATAGTTTCTGACCATTCACTCCTTCAACAAACTCTTAGTGAGCTTCTACTGAGAGTAGATTCTACAATACACATTGTAAATATTAATATACAAAGAACGCATATTACCTTCAGGGAGCTCCAATGAATTCACAGACAATGACAAATATCTGAGGTAGGTGCTATGTTGGAAGATGCTACAGATATGAGGGGATGCTCCAAGGATGACTCCCCAGGAGGCATCCCAGAAGAGGTCAAACTTAAGTAAGTTTTGAAGGATGGGTAAGAGTTATGCCAAGGCCCCACAATGGGGAAGGGAAATCCACGCGGCAGGAAACACGGATATTAGAGCCTGAAAACATGAGCCTGGTGGTGTTTATAGAAAACTTCAGGCTTTTGATGTAGCTGCAGTATGGAGCGTGCATGAAGGTATAGAGAGAAATGAAGCTGGACAAGCAGGCAGGCCTTGATGGTCAACAGCCTCTTAAACCAGATTTAGATTTTTACCCTGAAGGTCATGAGAAGTCAATTCAGAAATTTTGCCAGGTGAGTGGCTGGATCAGATAAGGTTTGTAGAAAAGTCATTCTGGCCCAAGTGTAAAGGACACAGCAGAAGGAGTTGAGGGGTTATCATATAGGTTCAGGTGAGATAGGGAATCTTGAGAAATGAGCCTGCTTGGGAGGGAAGACATCAGGACCAGTTTGGGGCAAGCTGGGACAGCCGCTAAAAAATCCAGTAGATCATACTTCTTGGTTTCTTTAGTTACATAGTTTATCCTGCTACCCAGCCATAATTTCAGTCTAAACTACATGCCCTCACTGCAAGTAGTAAACCAGCCAGTGCACTGTAAACCTGATGCTAACTCAAGACTTCCCATTTGGTAGTTTGGTAGTAACATACCTGGCTGATGGAGTTTGCACTGTGCTTGAAATATCCACACTGCAAAACCTGCTTTTGGAATTTCAATCATTTTTTATTTAGCCTTGAATCACAGCAGAAAAACTGCATCCTAGTTGTCTTGCTTCCTGGGAAGTTTGGTAGGAGACCAAAAAAAAAAAAAAAAAAAGTCCGGGAAATCTTTTCCTATGGCTATGTTTATGGGCCGGTACTCTGCAGGGCATAATAAGGTAAGGGCAGGAGAAGGGGTGGAAAAGAATTTTCTCTTTTGGGCATACCCAGATGTGAAGGAATGCAGTCCCTGGTGTTTGGGGTCGGTATGCCACATATAGAAAATTAATAGGCAGCTACACAACTTTGAAAATTGTATCATGAAGTCTTTTGCCATGATTTCTTATGGGAAAATTATTTTTGATAAATGCACTTTTGGATTGCTCATGTTTCTCTAATAATAATTCCATCACATATGTCAAGGAGTTACTATATATGTGTCTGGAAATAAGAAAAAAAAAAAGATCTAAGCCAGAGATATTCTATTATAATTTAAAAAGAAAAAGTAACAGACATTCTTTTTATCCCATACTCTGACTTTCTGCATGTGAAAAAAGCATTGTCTCTAACTCCATCTTAAGGGTGAATGACCAAAATAAATCAATTTGATGTGAATGCCAAACAGCTTAAATAATGGGTTCTAATAACTAAACAAGCATGCTTGGGTTTTTATTTAATGATGAAAAGCCAACTGTCACAACATTTTCTTATGTCAATTGATGCAAAAAGTTTAGTAATTCAGAAACTTTATAAATTCCAATTTCCAAATCAATTTTGGGAAGTTTTAAGTATGATTAACTCTAAAACTTGTGATTCCCTCCCCAAAAGGAAATATTCCATTAGCTCCTGATTCAACAAATTTAAAATGGTAAGATTTTATAAGTCTAAGAGTCAACTCAGAATATTAAAGACTGAATTAATAAAACTATACTAACCACTAGTTCATTAAAAGTTTAAATTTCTAAATATATATTATGCAAAAATTAGTGAATATTTATGATGACTTCAAGTGGTATACTAGGAAAATGTTCAGTATTGCTTTCTGTTCATAAAATTCCAAAATGTAAATGCATTTTATATCTTCATAAAATCACCTTATATAAAAGGCCAATATGCAGTAACACAAGAAATCAGCATATTTTCTACCCCTTGATAGTAGTGACTGGAAATAGAATTCTTGGGAAAAAAAATTAAATAACATAAAACCAGCTTCTTAGTTAGCAACTTTGGAGTTTCCTGGTCTGTTATGTGGTTGGACTATTGCTGGCTTGTCTGAGCTGGGTTGACCACCCATCTAGCACTCAATCCACATGCCCAGTCTTGTGGGTGTCTTTCTGTTCACATGTTTTTAAAGCCATGTTTGGTTTTTCACTGACCTCCTGTTATGGTGACCTTTAAAGCAAAAATATTACTACTCCCCCCATGTGTGATGTTGTAAATGTGAATTAAGTATTGGGCAGATGGGGAAAAAAAAAGACTAAAAATCCATGTAGGAGGCCAAACAAACTAGGGAAAAAATGCAAAAATTCAAATTGCAAACTTCTGAGAAATTCCTAGGAGCTTCACACCATTTCCACATATTGAAAAGAATGTACTAGGAAGTTTTACAAAACCAAGACTGATAGAAATAAATAGATGAAACAGGGAAATTTAATTCATCTGTTAAAAACACAAAAAGACAATGTTTTAAAAGTACATTTTATGTTCAGTTACAACAGAGCCTATATGTATGATGTATCCGAGTGGTGCTACATGGCTTCTCAGGGCAACTGAGGTGTGGTTCCCTGCTTTACAAACGACATATGGAATCATAGGAAGAGGCTCAGGAGCCATCTCTTCCCAAGGAGGCTTGAGGAAGAAAATCAAGTGGGATTTCTGATCTACCACCACCATATATTCTTCAGTTCAAACAGTGCTGCTCTTAGCTCTTTACAGGGGCCATCGTTTGAACAAAGTGTTTCAGGGTGTTGTAAGAAAAAGTCCATACTTACTAATCTAGTCTGGAACTCTGAAAGACAAATTTACTGAAAGAAATAGAGTAGCAGATTTTAGAGTAGAATCCCTTTCTCCTAACTGCTCCTCCAGGTTTTGTTTCTCTACTTCATGGTACTCAAACGAATTCAGCAAGAAATATGAAGAGATCATCACAACATAGTATAGTTAAGCAATAGCCTATCTTCCCTCTTAGATATTCTATTCTTTTTGTTGGCTTAGACTTCTAATTGTTTTATTTTGAAACTCTGAGGCAAATTTGTTGGTTTTTTTGTGTGTGTGTGTTTTTTTTTTTAATTTACTTTGAGACTTGTAGCTGACATGACTAGTTACTTACTCAATTACATTTACTCTTTATTCCTTACTAACAAACCAATTTAGTTGGGGGTTCCAACAGTGATCACCTAAAAAGCTCTATTTCCCAGTCTCCATCACAGGTAGGTGGCCATATGACTAAGTTCTGCCAATAAAAGGTAAGCAAATGCTACTGGGTGGGGCTGCTTGGGTTAGTACACACATTTTTCCTTTCCCTTCACATATTCTTTCTGCCTAACGTGGTCATGTTTGTATAGAACATCCTCTGTTACAACAGCAGAGCAGAAGGATCCTAAGGCATGGGTGACAACATGGAACTAACAACACACAAGCCCTGGAACTTTGGGCGTTCCTCTCAGTTGGTTACTGTTAATCACAGTCCTACCTATAGTACAAAAATTACAACTCTATACCTTGGACAAAAATATATGGTAAAAATTCTTCAATTTCCCCCACAGCTTAAAAATAGCATAAATAACAGCACCCCAAATGTGTGAAGTTTTCTCAATAGAAATTTATCATTTGTTAGTAGTGACAGAATCTTCTACTCTCACTTTTTTTTTTTAAAGATTTTATTTATTTATTTGACAGCCAGAGAGAGATCACAAGTAGGAAGAGAGGCAGGCAAAGAGAGAGGTGGAAGCAAGTTCCCCACTGAGAAGATAGCCCCATGCGGGGCTCAATCCCAGGACCCTGAGATCATGACCTGAGCTGGAGGCAGACGCTTTACCCACTGAGCCACCCAGGCACCCCTTCTACTGTCATTTTTAAAAAGAATCTCAAATTCTGAATATGATAGGGCCACAACATTTGCCTGGTATGCAGAAAAATGCCTTTGTGGACAATTGCTGTGAAAACAAATCTCTGTGCAGTGAAACGGATTTTAATCAGATTCTATGAAGGGAAAAATCTGTACTAGTCTAATATTCTGATTTATAAATTGTATCTAAAAAGAAATGCAGTTTTATTCTTTTCCCAAAGATAATATCCATTTATTAATAGCAAACATTGTAAGGGTTTGTTCCCTTATCTTAATTAAATATATAAATCACATAGCATAAGAGACCTGAAGAAGTTTTTTATACGTTTAAGCTTTTTTCCAGTTTTATTGAGAAATAATTGATCTACACCACTGTGTAAGTCTAAGGTTTGATTTACATGTATCATGAAATGATTGCCACAATACATTCAGCTAATGTCCATCATTTCATACAAATACAATAAAAAGAAAAGAAAAAAAAATTCCTTGTGATGATAACTCTTAGGATTTACTCCCTTAACAACTTTTCTGTACATCCTACAGCAGTGTTAGCTATAGTCACCATGCCTAGTGCTTATTTATGTTTTTAAGTGGAGTTTGTACCTTTTGACCACCTTCTTTCAACTTCCTCTCCCCCCACCCCGCCTCTAACAACAACCACAAATCTGATCTCTTTTTCTATGAGTTTGGTGGGGGTTTTTTTATTTTTGTTTTTTAGATTCCACATATAAGTGAGATCATAAGGTATTTGTCTTTCTTTCTCTGACTTACTTCACTTAGCATAATGCCTTTAAGGTTCATCCATGTTAAGGATTGCAAATGGCAGGATTTCCTCTTTTTATGACTTAATAATATTCCATTTTATGTATATATGATATATATATGTACATATGTATATGATATATATATGCATATATATATATCATAATCTGAAGAAATTTTGATGATACACTATCCCATCCTTTTTTTTTTTTTTTTAAAGATTTTATTTATTTATTTGACTGAGAGAGATTACAAGTAGGTAGAGAGGCATGCAGAGAGAGAGGAGGAAGCAGGCTCCCTGCCGAGCAGAGAGCCCGATGCGGGACTCGATCCCAGGACCCTGAGATCATGACCTGAGCTGAAGGCAGCGGCTTAACCCACTGAGCCACCCAGGCACCCCCCATCCTTTCTTTTTCAATGGAAAAGACAAAAACAAAGAAAGGCAAGAGAAGCTAACATGATACTCCTAAATTATTCACTATTCATTGGATTCTTTCTCAAATAAAACAACTTTACTAAGTAATAGAAGAAGAAAGGACTTCTACTTCCTTAAAGAAGGTAAACTTTCTTTACCTTTTATCTTGACCTCACCGCTCCAGGGAGGATGCCCTTCCTTCCCCCACATAACTCCCTCCTTCCTTTAACCTGGCTAACTGCCAATCGGCCTCTAAGACCCAGGCATGGTCTCATCCAGAAAGCTGTCCCTGACTACCCCACCCGCCACCATGCTCAACTCCTGGCCAGGTGGGGCGTTTCTTCTCTCTGCTGACTGCACACTGTGCCTACCACTGTCACCTCACTTCCCTCAGATCCTAGCGATCCAGGTATCTCTTTTCGTTCCCAAAAGAAAGTGAACTCCCCAAGAACAAGGGCCAAATCTGTATGCTCCCACATGCAGCATGGAATCTGACAGGATAAACTTTCCCTAATACCTTCCTTTTAGAAAAAACATGCCAGTGAACCCTAGTACAAGGACGACAAATGCTGAATCAGTGAAATCTTACTCAGCTCTTTCATGCTTTTGAAACCCTCTCGCCTGTTGACTTCCATCCTGTAGTCAAACAGATGCCCATGAAGTTCAGGGGACGTGGCTCCAAAAGATCAAAAGAAATGGAAAAGTTATAAACAACCCATTTTAACGTATGGTAGGACAATACAAAGTACATGGTGTTGTCTTGGGGTAGGGCATAAGAATTTAATAATAAGGAGCAAGTGGGGTGGTTAAATAAACAGAACACACTCGATAAAATCACTTGTGCAAGTGTCTGGTTACTCAGATTTGGTTTCCAAGCACACCATGAAAGATACGGCTTTTTAAATTAATAGGTTAATCTAGGCTTACGAAAGGAAGACACAGTGGAAAAAGCATTGATGCAAAATGCAGCAGGAAATCATCTCTTGGAGGAAGCATATTTCCTAGAACAGAGATAAGGGAAACTAGAATGTTCCAAATGATATTCGTAAGGTAACATATTAAATTTGTTATTTACCACATCAACTATAATTTAGTTGAAGAGATTTCTAAATGAGAGTTTGCTGGTAATTTTCCCCACCTCTTTCTTAATGATGCTCTTTTTCCATTCATCATATTTTAAATGATTCTATAAATAGTTTTTTATGTTAAAAAATAGTTTTCTCTTTAAAACAGAGTATTAAAAGGGGGACCTATATAAAATATCCTACAGAGCGAAATATTAGGAAATAATATAACCAAATTATTGATATAGTCATTTTAATTGCTACCTTGTTATCTGTGACCTAGTTTGCTTAGTGGTTTTTATGGAGCCTGATTCTCTGATTTACTGAAGAATGTTAGATTTAGAATGGGTGTTAAGAATATTTTGATCTCTCTTTCAGTTCTATTGGACTGACATGATTTCTGTAAAAACAAATCAGTCCAGTAAAATTCATTTTTCTAGACAGCAAGTTTTTATTAAATTGGACTTAATAAATAGGGAATGCAATTTTTCTATAATTATTATTCCCTATAGAATATGTATATGAAGGCAGACAAGAGAGAAAATTATCTATCATAGTCCCTTGGAAATGTATTGCAATCATCAAACAAAATTAACCTAAAGTCCACTGTTCTCTTTACAGACTAAAAGCAAGCCTAAGAACATTTGCAGCTGGGATTAGGCTGAAGGTCTTACCTTAGTTTTCTACTCCGTATAGCAGATCTTCAGTCTGCAAAGTTTTCTTGAAAACACTCATCTCTGTGAGTCATCCCATGTAACGAAACCACAAAACGGCATTCATTTGTGATTTGCTCATTCCCGATACAAACACTCCATTCCCCGAATATGCAAAGGTCTAGAGAAAAACTGTATAGAATCATGAAATAACGGCAGGTATGTTGAAAAGCTTTCTCATGAGCTACAGTGAGAACAGTAATAATTAATGACAGAAAGAGAGAGAAAAGACAAAAAAAAGAGTGTTGTGAGACCCACACAGGCAGAGGCACCCACACACATACGTGCCCGGTGGCATACCTATGATACAAAGATTCTCAACACAGTGTCCTAGATCAGGCCCCTGACTCGATGGTCAATTCTTAGAGATGACTGCTTGTCTCTCTAGGAAGCATGAACACTAGGTCTGAGGTATGGACCCATTCCTCAATATTTTGTTTCTCTGTGCCAAGATATCTGTATGGGCACCATGCACGAACCTATTAATGAGATTAGAAGGATAAAGAAGGATAAAGTAAAAAACTGAGCCAGATCATCAGAGGCTTGTACCAAATACCATAACCAAAGACCATCATAAAAAATAAGCTGTATAAATGGTGACATTGTTTTCATCACTTCTGAGTAACCGGTCTATGAGATGAATGGGTGTTCTAGTTTCTTTCTTCAGCTTGGCAACCAGGAAATCAGTCATCATTGTCATTAAATTCACATCTAGTCTCACTGTGTTTTCTTTCTTACCCTGGTCTTCCCTTTGGCTATGTGATATATTTTTTAATGGATTTAAGTTACTTTTACTTACTTTATTATATTTTGTTTGTGACTCATTTGATTCTTCAGTAAAACTAGAAAGGGAAGAATGAGGAGGAGGCAAGGAGTAAGGGGAGAAAAGAAAAAGAGGAGTAAATGTGTGTTCTGGACTATGGAGTTCAGTCAGGCCCATGTTGAAATTCCACTACTTCCCAGTTTTTTTGCTTTGGGCAAATCACCTAACTTAAAATTCAACTTCTTTTAAAATTTAACTTTTTAACTTCTCTGACTTCAAATTCATCTAAAACAGGGCGCCTGGGTGGCTCAGTGGGTTAAGCCGCTGCCTTCGGCTCAGGTCATGATCTCAGGGTCCTGGGATCGAGTCCCGCATCGGGCTCTCTGCTCAGCGGGGAGCCTGCTTCCTCCTCTCTCTCTCTGCCTGCCTCTCTGCCTACTTGTGATCTCTCTCTGTCGAATAAATAAATAAATTCTTTAAAAAAAAATTCATCTAAAACAGAGGGATCTTAGTACTTACCTCAATGGAGAAAATACAATAGGAGATCAATATCTAAACCCCTGTGTGGGTGTGTATGTATATACGTGTGTGTAATATAGATGACACTGTGCATATAGATAAATCTCATATATATATAATGAAACACACAAACATATTTATAAATACACACACACACACATCTTCACAGACACACTTACCTACAACCTCTCCCTCTCCCTTCCCCTGCCCCAGTAAAAACAGACACACAAAGCTAATTACGATCTACAGATGATATTGGAAGCAAGTCTAGGAAATAAGCCATTTTATTAAAGCAGAGTTTGTATAATCCTTGTATTAAAGAGAAGCCTAAAAGAAATTGCTCTCTTTGGTTCCCCCACCTGCCCGTCTGCTACAACAATCATCGCCACGGCACACAGTTCTCACCACTGACCTATTGCAGACAGTTAATCAAGAACAGAGAGAGCAGCTTTCACAGTACAAGTAGGTACTTGTTCTCAACTTTTTAAAGTTCATAATTCAGTCTTACTGTCATTTCTTTCCTCCTGCCGGTACTTTTATGAAAGGTAAAGCTGAACAGAAAGAAAACCAGAGTCATTAACTGTTTGAAACTTTAATGTGCTACCAAACCAGAATTAGATGTGATAATGAAGTTTCCACTGCTGAAAGCAGACTTTGCTAACTGATGTATGTAGTGAGAAGGTGGCCACATAACCAATGAAAATTTAAAAACATGCTCATTTTTTATAATTCTCATTCATTTTTTTTGTGTGTGTTCGTTTAAACTGGCCAAATACCAAATTAGACTTCAGTTAAGATACTTTTTAAAAGGAGATTTAGTAAAGTCCTCCTTGTTTCTTTTTTAAAATATATGCTCTACATTTATAGTATAAAATGTTGATCAAGTAACCTTATATCTAGGGACGTGAAGAACATGTAGATGGGTCAAGATTTATGGTGTAACATTGCTCGACTTTATTCAAACAGCCATGCAATTGGTCAGAAGAGCCATCAAAGTCACCAGAATCCCGGCACAGAGAATGGTTCGCCCTCTGAATACTCTAAGACTCTGAATACTCTAAAGCCTAAGACTCCCCAGTCTGGCATTCCAGGTACATCTAAATAAGATTGTGATTTACATTGCTAACAACTTCAATTTCAGTTTTCTGTGCTCAGTGTTGTGAAAATGGATCATGAGTTGTCACTCAGACACAGCACATTTCTTTTCTACCTATTTGTGTTTGCACATACTGTTCTCTCGTCCTAAACTGCCTCTCCTTGCCCATGCCCCCAGAACCCTGTGTGCTGCTCCGGCTCAGGCATCTCTCACAGATCACCATCTGTTGAAATCAGACCCACTTAAAGTTCACTTAAACTGCCCTTTTCTCAAGAAATTATTCCTTCCTGCCCACCCCAAACTGACCCAATCTCTTCCTCTTATTCATCCAGGATCAATTTGCTTTAACTCTTGTATGTCATTTTTCAAGGGTTTTGGCACAGAAGAGCTCATTTACCGTATGACGAGAGAATCAGTGAATTATAGGTTATATTGCACTCTCATGTACCCCTAACCTTCTACTCCTCTTTAGCCTATAAGCTTCTTAAGGGCAAAGATGGAGTTGGTGGGAGGAGGGTGCTTATTAATCTTTATAACCTTTAAATTACCTAATAGGTTCGTTGACCGTAATGAACACTTGATAAATATTTCTTGAATTGCATGATTAAACTGGGTCGACTGGGCTGGGTTTAGTTAGAAGTGCCTCGGGATTGCCCCTTGATTTATCAGGATCAGCGCTAGTGATGCAAGAGGTAATTTTCTTTGCTGAATCATAACTGAGTTTATATCACACTAAGATTTGGAAGGTACCATTTTTCAAATTAAATATAAAAACAATAACCTTTCTGTTTGTAACATTTTAAGTTCTCCTGGCTTCTTTCAGGCATGGGGGCATTTCTGTAAGGTGTTGACCTAAATTTCTTCTGACCTAATTTCCTTGTTGCAAAAGGAATTCGGTGCAGCCAGCCCCCACTGCGGAAAGGTTTTGTTCTATATCACTGTCACATTTCAATGACAAATGGAATGAACTTTGTTAGTCCTTTTGAGATTTCAGAATAGCTCAGGATATTCCCCTCTAAAATCTAAGAGGATTTCAAGTGATTTGTCCTGCAGGCTACGGAGTGTAAAGGACCTCTCTTTGTCCTGTGCATTCCCCTAAGCAGTCAGCCTTCTCCCCATGGAAGTACCAGTAACTATACACACATGTTTTTATTGCACAGCGGCTGGAAAGAAGGTTGTGATGAACCGGAGAAGAATGGAAGTGGCAAAAACAGCCCACTGGGCTCTCAAATCAAAACAAAAACAGAGAAGTGTTTCTCAGCACTGATCAACTGTACTCTGGTTCTAGTCCCACACATTCAGAAGAAAAACCAAACTAACCCCTACTCCCACAATAGGGAAAAATAGATACCCTCCTAACGATACAAATAAGCCAAAGACAAACAAACAAAAACCAGAAAAAAACACTTTTTCCCAATACAGAGTGAGCATATGTATATACTTGTGTATATATGTAGTTGAGGAGTAAGCCAGTGGGAGAATAGGATTTGGCTTAGTTCGGTAGCTATATGAGTCAAAAGACAGTAAGAATATAATAAGAAAATTCTTTTCAGTTTTTAAAAGAAAAGAAAAGAAAGTCTTCTATTAAGAATAGCTTCCTGGTAGAAGCATATACTTCCAAGTGGAAGAGCTTAAGAATATAATAAGAAAATTCTTTTCAGTTTTTAAAAGAAAAGAAAAGAAAGTCTTCTATTAAGAATAGCTTCCTGGTAGAAGCATATACTTCCAAGTGGAAGAGCTTCTTCCGGATGCTGTTATTAACCAATGACAGTTATCTGAATCGTGTATTCACCCGCAGCTTCCAGGTGAAACAGACTGATTTGAAGATTCAGAATTTTACTAATCATTTAAGTAATATATATAGTACATGTGCCTTAAGATGCTTAAGATTACTGGAATTCTCTCACAGAGATCATAAATTACAACTCGAAAATGATCCATTATTTCCATTTGGTAGCAAGACTCCTGGAAGGCCTTAAGGTGCCACACCCTGCCAGTTGGTGATGTGGTCAGCACACAATGTGGAGGAGGTCACAGAGACCAGCTGTCCCAGTAACTTAGCCCAGCGTACGTGGTAACATGAAAGAGAATAAAAGGAGGAAAAAAATCTGACAAACGAAAGCAAGAGAGTCCCTTTCAAAAGAGAAAAGATGTAAGAAAAGCAGTAGAGGATAAAGAAGTACAGGAGGGAGGAAAAAGTTGTTTCTAACAAAAGACCAAGAGGAAAGTAAGTCTGAAGAAGAAAGGGAAATTCAGCCACTCAAAAAAAAAAAAAAAAAAAGGCTGAATATCTTTAAGGAACTCTCTAAAATGAAAAAAAAAATCACAATTTTTTTTCACAAGAGTGAAAGATGCGTCTATAGATGACAGGTTATATATAAAGAAAGCAGCCAATTGAGAGCCTCAGTCAACAAGTATTTGTTACTAAGAACCTTCTGGGCCAGACCCCTTCTGGGTGCTGGTGAGGTCATGGTGACCAAAACAGGCAAACCCACTACCAATACGTTATCTCACCAAGACTGTGCTCTACCCAATGGCCAGAAAAAACCTGATTATTTAAAGTTGCATTTCTTTTGTTATGGCCCGGTACACAGTACTAAACCAAGAGCAGAGAGATGAGAGAGAGAAGATGCAAGAAGATAATAAGACAATTTGGTTGGTTTTTGAGCAAAGAGAACTAGTATATTATACAGATCGAACAGAATAGATTCTCTCCTGAGAGCTCTCACCTGAATCCCTAAATAGATGATCTACTAAAGGAAAAAAAGAGGGAAGTCTTTTGTGAAATCAAAGGAAATTATTATTCTGGGAGGTGGTTTTGGCAAAAGAATTTCTTGGCATATTTCTGTGACTTATAAAAGATTTCCTAGTGCAAAGTAAAATTTGAAAAGTTAAATTCCCCACTAGGAAATTATCTCAGCAGATGCCATTACAAAATGGCACAGGACAAGTTGTACATAAAATAAAGACCTTGCCTGAGTCTTTTGAATCTCTTTGATATATTCTCTAAGGACTAGAATGATCTCTAAACCTTGATTTGTGTAGGATGAAGGAAAACTTTTTTTTTCAATATTGATTTATTTATTTGAGAGAGAGAGAGAGAGGGAGAGAGCGTGTCGCACACACACGCACAAGCAAGGGGGCGAGGGGGCAGAGGGAGAGGGAGAGAAGCATACTCCCTGAGCGTAGAGCCCAATGTGGAGCTCCATCTCAAGGCCCAGGGATCATGACCTGAGCCCAAACCAAGAGTCAGATGCTTAACTGACCAAGCCACCCAGGCGCTCCTGAAGTAAAGCTTCTAATAACCAATTTACTTGGTAACCCAAAAATACACGTCAACTCACACGTAAGCTCTGTGGTGAACTTAAAAGTTGTTTCTTCTACCGAGAACTAGCTTTCCATGATTGTCACTCATGGAATCTGTTCAAGGAGCAAAGGACCTCAGGCTGTTAGGGTATATTGACCTAGCATGGCATCCTGGCCCCACTGCCCGCTGCTCCTGCTGCCATCCATACACACCTGCTTCTCCAGAGTCTTCTATCAAACACATGGAAAGAACAACTTCTGAAATCCATTTCTAAGTTACCAGGAACAAGGATGACAATTTGAAGGAAAAGCTGGGTCAAATTTAGCTCTTCATAAAATTGGCTGGGCCTGCCTCTGCTCAGGGGAAAGCCTTGCTGAATCTCCACTTTCAGAAGCCACACTAGATTGAACAATCAGACTGTTTGAAAAACCCATCATCCCACAAGGATCTGTGAAGTGTTGAGCGTCTAGAGCACGGGTGTTCTGAATAAAAGGATTTTGCCAGGAGTTTTGAGATCAGAGATCCATGATTAACTCCGACTGCCTGGATCAATAAAGATTGTTTTCCTTTGAAACAGAGCACCTATAAAATTATGTAATTTGAGGTATAGGAAAATCATTGCCGAATGAGCAAAGAGTACTTTGCTGCCCACAGAATCCATTTGGTAATAATTTCAGCATGAAAAGTAAGACCATTATTTTGATAGGACAAATGCACTTGAAAGTCACGAAAGATTATATCGGTTAAAAAATTTTATTTGCATAAAATACGTTTTCAGCACAAACTCACTCAGGTGTAGCACTAGTCACACCAGAAATGCAATTCAGTGTGAGCTGTTTCCTAAAGGAAAAGTACATGTGAGAAATTAGATTATTTTGTCTAGCACAGCTGCTGCTAGTACTGCAAAAGAAGAGATGCAGCTGATGACAAGGTAGAATGGAACTTGGCACCTCCGCTGGCATCCAGCCAAGAACACAGAATGTTTTAGCCGGTCTATGGCATGTGATCCATTTCTTAATTGTTGATAACATATAATTAGGACAATCTAAGCCTAGTTTAATGAATGCAATAAGTTAAACTTCACCGCTTGACTATACTTGGATAGACTTTGTTAGTCTTGGAGCATGGAATTGCAGAGTCACATTTTATAAACAGTACAAAATGGAATCTTCCCTTTACAAACTATCAGCCTAAAATTATGGCCGACATCCTAACCCACAGTATAAATTCTGTGCACTGTATAAATGTCAACTGATATTCATGGCCAATGTGTCCAAAATAAATTTTCCCCTTGAAGATTTTAAAGGTAAGATTTATGTGAAGAAATTGGTCACATATTTAAAAATGACAGACTACACGTTCTGCTAATCAGTTATCAGCCTGATTTATTTTGACAGACTTCCTTCTAAGATGATCTGAGCTCAGTCTAGTGTACTACATGTTTTTTTAAAATGCAATGATTTTCTTGAAAATAATGAATTATTAACTTTTTATTAAAATAGACTCATTGCAGTCACCTTTACACATCCCCTATTACTTATGAGGTTTTGTGAATACATTGTCATTTTAAAGCATGCAAAAGACCTGTACCTACAACATAAATAAATTCAGCTGAATTTTTCCTATCTCTGGTAAAAGACTCATTTTTTTCCCTAAGGGGTTAAAAGTCTTACCTTAGATATAAAATAATGCGAGGAGTGAAAAGTTTTTTTTTAAATGCATTTTAGCTTTCAATCAAAAAAAAAATTTTTTTTTAAGGGAAGCTCTGTTTATCCACAGCATGCATGCTTTCTCTGATTGTTTTTTCCCCCCATCTTTAAAGTTGTTCTAATGTTATCAGAATTGATTTTTAGTCTCAGTCATCCCAAAGGAACTGTCTTGAGTGAAGCTCTTATCAGGGAACTGTAATGAAGAATCAGCTTGCAAAGCTGTTACTATGGTGCTCACATATCTGAAGAAATTTTTAGTGGAAATAAAATTCCAAAGCACTAAATTTAGAGGTATTTCATTTCCTAGTAAGAGGTATAAAAATAGTACTACTAGATACAATTTAAATTCCAAGGGGGAGATATTTATTTCTGTACAATCTTCAACTATGTACATTCTAGAAAGCCAGTTTCTTTCCACGGGCCTTGAGACAAATTAAAAATCATGTTAACTAATTCCCTCTTAGGCCACATAAAGGATGATATGTTAAAAAAAAAAAAAAGGAGATTTTAGACAACCTGTGGAATGGGAAAAAAGTATCTGCAAACTGTATATGTAATAAGGAGTTAATATCCCAAATATATAAAGAACTCATATAACTCAGAAACAAAAGAATCAAATAACCCAATTTAAAAATGGGGAATGGACTTAAATAGACATTTCTCCAAGAAAGATATATGAAAGGCCAACAGGCACATGAAAAGATGTTCAATATAACTAGTCATTAGTGAAATGCAAATTAAAACCACAATGAGGTATCACCTCATACCTGTTAGAATGGCCATCATCAAAAAGACAAGAGACGAGAAATGCTGGCAAGGATGTGGAGAAAAGAGAAATTTTGTACATGCTGCTGGATTATAAATTGGTACAGCTACTATGGAAAAGAGCATAGAGGGTCTTCAAAAAATTAATAGAACTCTCATATCATCTCACAATTCCACTTCCAGAAATAGGTTCAAAGGAAACAAAAACACTAACTTGAAAAGATACCCGCACCTCTATGTTCACAGCAGCATTATTTACAGTAGCCAAGAAAAGAGTGGATAGAAAAATTGTGATACACACACACACATCAAAATATGTAATGGAATATATATATTATATATATAATGGAATATTATTCAGTCATAAAAGTGATGTTAAAGGCACTATGTTAAATAAGTCTGACAGAGAAAAACAAATACTGTATGATTTCACTCATATGTCCAATGTATAAAACAAAAATAAAAAACACCAAAGTCATAGGAAAAAACATCAGATTCGTGGTTACCAGAATTGGAAGGAAGAGAGAAGGGGAATTGGAGGAAGGTGGTCAAAAAGTATAAACTTCCAGTTATGAGATAAATAAGGACTAAGGATGTAACATACAACATGATGACTATAGCTAAGACTGCTTTATGATGTTCGGGAAAGTTTTTAAGAGAGTAAATCCTGAGAGTTCTTATCACATGAAGAAAATTTTTTTTCCCTTCTTTCTTTTCTTTTTATTGTATCTATATGAGCTGACAGATGTTAGCTGAACCTATTGTGGCAATCACTTCACAATATATGTAAATCAAACCATCATTCTGTATGCCTTAAACTTAGACAGTGATGTCTGTCAATTACTTTTCAATAACAATGAAGAAAAAAAGGAGATGTTCATTTTCACATTTCATTAGGGCTGCTTTTAAGATAAAACTTTACAAAGTGAAGGCATAACTATGTGAAAATGTAGTATTTCTCATATATTTAAGAAAAAGGTTTTGACGATGATACACAAGTGTAGTTTTAGATAATAAACTGTATACCAACTCACAGGGTAGGGCTGGGTGGGAAGAGTTAGAGAAATGTCATCAGTTCCCCGGCATGGTTGCTAGAAACCTCAGGTTTAAGACACATCTTCCATGAGAAGCAATAATTACTATGTGTGCACAGGATAACTGGACCCCCTTTTCTAGAAATAAAAAATTAAAATTTCCAAAAATGATGACAAATTACAGTCCTGAAATGAAAGCAGTTATAAGCATCATATGTAAATATGCTTCTTCCTTTGCCCATTATTAAAATATGTATCAAATTCCTCAAGGGCAATTACAATTCCGGAGTTGCCTTAGTTACTACACGCAAAAGAAGGTATTTTTTTTAAATCATCTTTAAATTTTTATTTTTAAGATTAAGTCACCAAAAACAGCAGGGGAAAAAAAACCCTATGATAATATTACATGAGTGAGAATATCACATTATACTTCTAAGTTCATAAGAAGAAAAGAGGAACTGGCACCTCTTAAGAAACAAGACACCGGCAGTTACAGACCCACACTTCTATATGAGTAACAGATATACCTATAATTACTGAAGAGGAGGGAATTAACAAGTACTGCCATAATTCTTCCATCCATTATATGTAATTTTATGTATACATATTTGAATAAAAAACTTTTAAACACTAAGGTTAGACAAGTGCAATAAAGAAAAAGTTTCTGGACTTAAGCCGTTCGGAGCATACAAGAGAGGAGAGAAGAAGGGTTCATGTTATAATTGCCTTTTATCTCTTCTTACAAACTGTCCTTCAATGAAGTCATTCAGAAAAGCAATCCACAGTGCCATCATCTAAATTAAAATGCAAACCTCACATTAACACGAATAAATGTGTCCATAATTTCAGAGATTATTTTAGGAAATGTGGTCCATTATATGTGTTTCTTTTATGATGAGTTTGGAAGTTGGGGGAAATTTTGGCTCATAATTGGCATAGAATACCCAAACTAAGAGATATAATGCAGGGCAATAATGGGTAATTTCCACTATTCTTTTACAAATATCTAATTCAATACTTCTAATTATCAGTTTGCACCATGAAGGAAATATTCCTTCGAGTAAAGCAAATGTAGAGTTTCTATTAAAGAATTCACATGATTTTCTAAGTATACTTTTCATGTTACCATAATTTAATTTTCACCTCTATTTGACAAGGCCTGCTACAAATAGTGAAATCTAATGGGGGGAAAAGTATAAAAGAAGTGAGTTTATTTTGCTATCACATAAAACAGAACTCTAAACTGTAGCATTCATAAAATAGAATTCACTAAACCTTTTTTTTCTGATAAAACACTTAGAAAACAATCTCTAAAACTGCCAGTTTTAAAAACAGCCTAAGAACATTACACTGTACAAGTCACCTTTTTGTTAATTCGTTATTTATTGATAAAAGAAGTGTTTGCCTGATTTTTGTCACAGTGGCTGTAATTATATTTTTTTAACAGGCTGTATTCTAAATATAATCTACTAGTTTTTACCCACTTTCAGCTCACAATAAAACCAGCTTTCCACCTTTCTTACATGCTAGACAAAATGGATTAGAAAGTGATTCTTGTGTTAATTTCACCAGAAACTAGACAGTATAAACTGCATATTCAGCTACACAGATTTCTGGACTTTTGATCTTATCCATGTAACTATACTAGGGATGCTATTCTGCAAATATTAAACCAAGGCATTTCAGGACATTGCCTAAATCACACGTCTTTGTAGCTTCTCACCTTCAAAGCAGAGCTAGAAAACTTACCTACCTTAGACCAGGAAAGGATAAGAACTTAGTTTGCAAGCAAGTCTTTGTGGAGAGTGCATTGATTTGCTAATTTTTTTTAGTTCCTACTTAGCATTTCAAGGACCCCCAGCCTGGAGGACTCAATTTAGAATTTTCATTATGAAGACAGGGTACCTTCCACCTAAGCTCTCCAGGCCATGCTGCTGGCTGCTTTCTGGTAGAAGGCTACGACAATGAGGAAGGGAAGTAAAGTCTACCTTTTCTGTTTCAGGGGCCCAAGGATGATGGAGTGTGGAAAATCATCTGAGACTGCCTCCCTATTCCCCTTTCTGGCTTCACCCTTAGTTAGGTACAGAAAGCCCAAGGAAAGAACAACTTCAAATTCTCTTATCAACTAGAATGCAGCTTTCCCCGTACCCTGGGGTGGCCCCCTATAGCGACTTCCTGAGAGTTCACCTATTATTTTTGAGGAATGGCTTTCCTAGACTCTGCTTTGTTTCACTGTGGCCTGGGTAGAAACCAGGCTTTTCCACAGCACCTCACCCTAAACCCATAGGGAATTAATGAGGCAGCCAAGACAAAAGGAGCCCACATCAGCTAAGTGCCAGCAAGACAGGAGACAAGGGACATGACCCCGAAAGTCAGAGGAACAAGAGGATTCTACACACAAAGATACTAGTTCTTCCCCAGCCATTCCTAGACTGTGAAAGTCTTTTTAAAGATTGATTGATTGATTGATTGACTCATTTGAAAGTGTGTGAGCGCTCACACATGCATACAGGAGGAAGGGCAAAGGGAAAAGAGAATCCCATGAAGATCCCATGCTTAGCATGGAGCGCCAGGTGAGACTCAATCTCATAACCCTGACATCAAGATCTGTGCCAAAACCAAGGGTCGGATGCTTGACCAGTAGTGCCACCCAGGTGCATCAAGGCTGTGA
This sequence comes from Mustela nigripes, assembly GCF_022355385.1. NCBI lineage: Eukaryota > Metazoa > Chordata > Mammalia > Carnivora > Mustelidae > Mustela > Mustela nigripes. The sequence goes on along the minus strand of NC_081568.1, from coordinate 112,070,628 downwards.
ACACCTTACCCTTCCACCACACATCCATTCACCAACTAGAAGGGGTGCCTGGGAGTGGACAGAAGGTTAAGAAATTTGGGAGACAAAGCATGGTTTCCTGAAGCAGCAGCATTACCTAAAGGGATAATTTTAATTACTGGAGTGGACCTTATTTTAAACCACAGAGGACCTTAAATTTATAAGAGAACCAGAATAGTTACAGACAACATAACGGAACTACATTTTCCAGGCACATCTAAGTGTGAATGAAGCCAATGTTAAGTAACCAACACAAAGACAAAAGTTTCTATAGTAAAAATAATTCCCTCTCAAACCATACATTCTTTCACACATACACCATCACAGCATGGTATCCGGTGAGGAAAGTGGAGTGGTCTTTTTGACCTGAATTGTCCACACAGAATAACTATGTTAATCTAACTGACCAAATAACCACTTGGGTTTCCTTTTTGGTTTTTCTGTGTATGTATTAGTTAGAATTACCAGTTTAAAGAAAAAACAAAAACAAAAACAAAAAATATATACCATTCATTTTTAGTTCAATCATCTATTTAAAAAAAAAAAAAGGAATACTAGTAACTGGCATGGTTATTTGGGGGGAATTAATTAAGACAGTTTACATGAAATTAAGGGCTTTCTGTAACTTGGTTAGCACAGTTTCTGGTATCCTAATCTCCATCCCCTCCCCCATGCCATCTTCATACCTTTTCTGAGATCAGTCACATCCAAACCTTCAGCATCAATGACATTCCATTTTCCATTGCCATCATTTCAAAAACCTTTAATCACTAAATTGGCAAGTCTTCTTTGTTCTTCACTTGAAATAGTTCTTATACTTAGCCATTGTCTCCTTTCTCACTGCCAGGGCCTTCAATCCAGATCTCATTTATCTTCTTTGGCACCTGCATCTTCTAACTAAATACCCTTTGAGTCCCTCCTATTTTGCAAACGTTACTCAACTCTAAACTGGTCATTCCTTTCTCCGAGGCCCTCTCCACTTTTCTAGATATGCTCTAGACAAGGCAACTCAGACTCCTACACCATTTTGTACTATTTTTCTCTACAGATATAATTAATATTCATATTCATTTTAAACACCATATTCCTATCACTGCATCTTGCCCACTTCAAATTGTACATAAACTTTAATTTTTGAATGAATAAGGACTCTGATACCTATGAAACCTTTCAATATAGATCTCTTAAGAGGGAGACCAGTTTTGTTTTACTTAAAACAGGAATAATAATTAATAATAATAATACCTGGCAGGCCCCTGGGTGGCTCAGTGGGTTAAACCTCTGCCTTAGGCTCAGGTCATGATCTCAGGGTCCTGGGATTGAGTCTCACATCGGGCTCTCTGCTCAGCGGAGAGCCTGCTTCCCCCTCTCTCTCTGCCTGCTTGTGATCTCTCTCTGTCAAATAAATAAGTAAAATCTTTAAAAATAATAATAATAATACCTGGCATTTGAAGAATGTAGACACCATCAGCATGCTTTTACAAGCATGTCATTTGAACACTGGGTTTTGGGGAGATGAAACAAATTGCCTGCGATCACACATCTAGTAAACAGCCCTGTCGGAGCTTGAACGCAGCTTCACTAGATTCTTTTCACCATCCCAATCAGCTTCAATTGATTGATTAATAAAGTGAGAGTGATTAATTGCAGGCAGCTGGAGCCTGTGTCACTGAGAGTATATTCTTCATTGCCGTTCCATCCAACCCATGTCGAAACACTCTGTTGTCCTTATTGCCTTTATCTGTGTTAACCAGATAGATGTTAGAGGTGATAAATGAAGGATGAGGACAGGGACATGTTGCATGTGTATCATATGTATCTGAAAATTGGGGAGATGACGATTTAAGAATATATTTGCTGAGGGCTTCTGGAAAAGGAGGTTCCTTAATGGCTCCCATGTCTCTCTGCAAGACATGAATGTGAAAACAGGCAGCTCTGGTTTTGCCAGCGACCAGTAGTCATCTCATGACTGTGAAGAAGGCACTGGAAGGCAGAGTGCAGAGACAGAAAAAGATCAGGTTTTCTTGACAAAATGGAGCCACCTTTCAGTTATGAGGCCCTTACATTTTTTTTTTAAGATTTTATTTATTTATTTGGCAGAGAGAGAGAGAAAGCACAAGCAGGGGAAGCAGCAGGCAGAGGGAGAGGTAAAAGCAGACTCCCCGCTGAGCAAGGAGCCCGATGCGGCACTCGATTCCAGGACCCAGGATCATGACCTGAGCCAAAGGCAGACGCTTAACCCACTGAACCACCCAGGTGCCCCTAGGCTCATACATTCTTGTTAAGACAACTTGACTGAGTTTTTGGCTACTTACAACCAAAACAAAATGATAGGAGCTGATTTTTTTTTTATCAGATTTTATTTATTTATTTGACAGAGAGAGAAATCAGAAGTAGGCAGAGATTCAGGCAGAGAGAGGGGGAAGCAGGCTCCCTACTGAGCAGAGTCTGATGCGAGGCTCAATCCCAGGACCCTGAGATCATGACCTGAGCCAAAGGCAGAGGCTTAACACACTGAGCCATCTAGGCGCCCCTGATAGGAACTGATTTATGACAGAAGTAGAAACAAAGAAAGGGCAGTTTATACTTTCATGTTTTCAGACACACATGTAAAAGGCATCACTGTGACACTGCTACTGAATGTGTTAAGGTTTAAAAGTGCTTGAGAACTTTCTAGGTCACTTACAAGACGTGGATCCTGAGGTTTAAGCACTGCATTAGGGAAATGGTGGATGACTTTACAAGGGCTGAAGAAGGAAGCAGAACAGCCCCCCTCGTCCTACACAACTCCATATTACTGTCAGTGGATATCCCATCTGGTTTACAGGTGCCAGAAAGAAGCAAACCAAATTCTGGAAAAATTAGACTAGCAGGGAATGTGTAAGTAGAACATCCCCTGAATGGGAAAGGGGATGTTTTCCGCCCACGCCGGGCATTCTGTTTCTATTTTCTGGGCTCTGCCCTATCCCAGGCCCCTCTCCCCACTGAAAGGCCATGGAGAAAATAGACCTCACCAAAGCATGAGACAGAATGACCCACAGTGCAGATCTGGAAGACAGCCAGTTCCCCAGCATTGATGTGGTCCCACTTAACTCCTCTGGGGTGGACGCATGGAGAGGTTTAGTGACAGTGAGCTATCACAGCAGCTGGCATCCAAGAAACTGAAGTGGAGTCACTGCAAGTAGGGTGGGCAGGAGAAACGCTCCAGAAAACACTGAAGTGTAATTTCAGGCAATGCCGCATTGTTTGGGAATTTGGGAAACCACAGGAGTAAACAGGACAAGCTGGCATGCAGCAGGCAAAAACAAGGCAGGATTTTTTTTTTTTTTTTCCCTGACCCAGTAGAGAAACCAGATCAAAGATATGGAGCAGTTGGCATGCAACTCTGGCCCTATAATACTAATTCATTTTGCTACCAACCGTTTCTCCTGTGCCTACTCTGTGTCATACTCTCTGATAGACGAGTATGACAACAAGGAAGTCATAACTCCTTCGACTCATACAAACCCAGAGGCACCAAACACAGATGTGCAAAAACGCTACCATTTCATTATTTTTCCATAACAATTTATATTTGATGTGAAGCCCCTATTCAAACAGTAACAAAAATTAGGACCTCCTCCAGCTCGCTCTCCCTTGGGTTGCCTCTAAGTGCCAGGGAGTCTGGAGAACAAGGTGGATATGAGGAACCCAGGCCTCACTGTATCACACCTGCTCACTGGACTCTGTGGGGAAGCCCCCACCACCTCTGTGTGGACCTGGGCCATCCTCCTCATCCCTGGAGCAAGACCTCATCAGTCCCACTCTCTCCCAGCTACTGTCCACACCTTTCTAGTACTTCTTGGCTTCTTCACCACTCCAGGCACTCTCTGGGCTTAGGCACCACCACCAAAGCTCTCTTCTCTTTTCAGCTTGCTTCAGTGAATTCTTATCCAACCCAGGGCTGAGGATGGCACAACAGAAACGACCCCTTCTTTCAACTCTGTTTTCTCAAGGGGGACCTTAATTTGGAGTTACAAAAAGTTGACTCCTTTATTGTGACTTGTTTTACTTTTTGTCCCTTCTCCTAAAGTAGCCTAAATTCCTGGATGCAGAGGAAGGGTAGGGGGTTATAGGAAGGAAGTACTAGGAGGACAAAGGCACTGGTCTGGTGAACATCTCCAAAGATTACCCCCACTGCAATGGAGCTTTGACTCCCTTGCACTTCTCAAAGAATTGAGAAGATGAGACATTTTTCATTGAAGAAACCATGTATGAGCTGGATCTTGAAAACAGGTAAGTATTCATCAAAAGAAGAAAGTAAAAAAGGGTCAAAGATGTGAGCAAGACTTTACTTGTATTTTTAGATTACAAAATAATATAGGACTTAAGAACATGCAGGACCTCACTGAAAATGAAGGTTCAGTGCCATTAACAGTATGAAATGTCCACTGCAGACAGAAAATTTGACCATATGCCACTTTATTTTATGTGGTTAAATGTCAATTTGAAATTGACATCTCTTCCCTCACTTAAAAGTTAAGAAACTAAAAGCTTTATTTAAGAAATATATAACTTGGGTAAAGTCCCGAAGCAGACATCAGATAAAAAAATCAAGAATTTTATTTTCCTCCTCTGTGACAAGTACCTGTTTGACTAGAGACTTCCATTAGGATCACTGAGCGATGGAATATAGCATCGTGTAGAAAAAGAGATGCCCCCACGACGCTACTTCTGGAATAGAGAATTTTAGATGCCTCTTACATAACTGATTTGATCATCTATATTGTCAGAGAAATACGGAGACACAATAGGCAAGAGCAATTATTTTTAATCACCCATCAACATAAAGTGTCCTACCAGCAATCTGTATCGCAGATTTTATCAACACATGTAACCTTCCTTTGCTTCAGTGAGAGTTGTGTGGGTGTCCATGCACTGGTGAAAAGAATCCCACGAACACACATCACTCTTCCCCATTTACATTTTCAGTATCCTGAATTTAAGCATGCTCAATGAATCTGACAGGGAGTGCTACTGAAGTCTCAACTCTAAATAAATAGTTTAAAATAAAAGTTGTATAAATATCGGTCTGTGCCAACGATGCGGTTTGAGAGGGAGTGCTATAAACACAAAGTAAATTAAATGGGATCTACTTTTGTGGGGTAAAAGGCTACTTAGACTGGTTATTATAGGGAAAATACTGTTGTGTGGTGCGACAGCACGTACCCATGTGGCTAACCCACAGCTGGTAGAAGAAACGAATCCCACCCATACCTAGAAGCGGTGCCACAGCCAGACCACAATTCCTATGAGGGATGAACTTAATTTGCTGAAAATGAAGGCCAGGCTCTGTTGCAGCTCATTAGCTGGTTACAGACACACTGCGAGAGAAGAAAGTGGAATTCAGTCGATGTTCCAACTTCTACATGTGCTGTGAATAAAACAGACTATTGTTTTTTTGATAAAGAAGTATTGTTTTGAATGTGCAGAGTGGCTAAGTAAAGCCAGCAGAATTTTTTGGCCAAATATAGTCTCTTGCTCACTCCTAAAAATCCTAGCTTTCAAATTAAGAGCTGAAGTCATTGAAGAAAAAAAAAAAAAAAGTTTACATTCCTGCAGCCTGCTGCAGCAAAGCCAAACAAATGTTTGGCTTAAAGCTCACTTACATCTCTTTCATGAGCCTTTTCTTTAACATGGAAGTCTGAAAAGTACCATTTCTTTTATCGAGTCATTTAATGCCAAGCATTGTGTGTGTGTGTGTGCGTGTGTGTGTGTGAGATGTGTGTGTGAACGTGCGTGTGTGTGTGTGTGTGTGTGTGTTTAAGTGAGGACACGCACACTCAGCAACAGTACTATAGGGTCAGTGTAGTGGTTTTAAAGCATGGGGTCATATTTGAATTTAAAGAAACCATGGTTTTACAGCTTCTGGCATAATTTAGGTCACAGTCACAAACTGATTTTTTTTTAAGCATCATTAACCACTGAATGGACAAGGAATGTGTTATTTTCAAGGAGTTTCTTTGGTGCCAGTTCAGGCAATAAAAAACTAAGGACAGGGGTCAAACTTGGGAGGGTAATCTAGTATGTAGCTGCCCTCCTGATGCACTTTTTTACCATAAAAAGTCAACATGCTTTTTGGGCTTCGGTCTCCGAGTCCAAGCTGGGTAACACGGAGCAACATCAGTTTGTTGGCGGCAAGCATCTGGATGGCAAATTTTCATACAGTCAGTAGACGGCAGATCTGCAACTCTGCAAAGCCCGCTAAGATTATGCAAACTGCAGAACTGAATATGCAGTGGCCTAATATTTTTTCAGGATCATGGGTTGATTTTCCTTACAATATTCTACATGGATCAGTCCAATTTTTGCTATAATTTAGTTGAGTTTTGTTATAACAATGACCTTCAAAGAAAACAAATTCCCAGCTTAAGAGCAGACAATGAAGTGGATTCAATCCAGCCTCTTTGTAACTAATTGGCAACTGGCAATCCATGCCCAGACCCGAAGAAAGGGAAGCGAGAGGCTGTGTGTCTCGTTCTCATCCCTCTCATCCTAGTTGTCTACCAGCTCCACACGTTGGTGGCATTCTGGTGTTTTCAGGTGTAACTTGGTTCTGAAGGTACATTCCCCGAGTACAAACGATGGGTGTGTCAGAGTGGGGAGAGCAGAGACCAAGTATGCCTTCATGATCGAACAATGGCACGCTGAAAGCTGGGGGTCTCCTTAGATGAGTTCTACTTCCCATCTTAGCCTTCAAGAACTAAACAAACACTTTCATTACAGAGGGTAGTTGTTACATGGAAGGAATAAAATGAAGCATTTACCATAAAACATTACTTATAGATTGAATTGTTTTCAATATCAAAGAAACAGATGGGGGGGGGCATGTCCAGAGGGTCCACAAACTCTCTCTTTGGATGTTAGTGGCATCAGCCCTAATAGAATTTCACCTGCATAGACTTACCTGCAGAGTTTACATAATCAGTATACTAGTGACTAGATCAACGTTAAAGGGAGAACTGAAGAAATGTACAGTTTTCTAGGTATCTCAGGTATCAACGCTTGTGCTTTTGATGAGTGTCCTAAGATATTACAATCTACCAAGGAATGTTTTTGATTTATGTCAAAACCTCTGAGAATTAAGTCCAGAGAGGCTGTAAGTGAAATAAGAAGGTCACCTTTTGAAAAAATGGATGGAGACGGCCTTCAATTCAAAACGCAATACCAACTCATTAATGAGATGGCTCCAGACATGTGTTTTCCAAATAAATATTTGTTGAGTATATAAACATACTAAATGTATTTATTCATTTTGACAATTTTTATTAGTTTCTAAATGTTTTCTAAATGTCCTTGTTTTCATAAAAATGTTTTAGAATACAAATTTAAAATTTTTGTCTCACGTCCTTGTTTTGAGTCTCCACCATTGTATTACATACGTGTGTGCCCTTTTTGCCCTTAAAGCTGGATGCTTTCTCCTTCAGTTCCAGATCTCCAGTTAGGACTTTTCTACTGCTATGCCTGTGTCTAATATTATTTCACTTCTTCCTTCCAATCTGTTCTGAGATAGGAAAAGAGATCTAAATTTGTTAATAATTTATGTTAAATAATAATCAATATGACTCTGTTTAAAAACCTACTATATAAATTCCCCAGAAGTTTTGCGACTGCATTTTCTGCCAAAAGCTTAAGTTGCCAAAAGATGAGTAGTCAGGCAAGTAAGGAGTTATTGGGATATGCAAGTCGTGATCACCTCTAGACTACTTCAAAAAGTCAGGGAATACCTACACCAACAGAAATGCGAGTTGACCACCAAATGAGTTTTCTCCTCAGTAAGACTTTACATTAGGGGCTAATTTATATCCTAAGTTTCTCCGATCCCGCCTCATATTTGAACACTGGCTTATGGTTTATGAGCAACTTCCACAAAATATATGAGTGCATATATTACCTTCATAACATGAGTATGCTTGGCTTCTTTAGGTGACAAGGAATAGAAACCTTCTCAAGCTATCTTAGGTTAGTATAAAGCATTAGAGGAGAGTAAGGAATATAAAGACCTTTGAAACAAGCCAATTGGCCACTGGACATGACTCAGGGATGGGAAGATTGTTCAGATGACTGTGAACCCACATGATCGGGTTATCACACTTGTACTTTGGCCACAGCAACACATTTCTTCCTTCACAGTGGCTTCACCATTATCCTCACCTATTTTCTTGTTTTTGTAAATTTTTGGTAATATTTAAAAACAAATTAGTAGCACAATTAAAAAACTATTTTCATTGTTTAAAATATTTTAATTTAATTAAAAATGTATTAAATATTAACTATTTAAAAACTATAAAATATTAAAATTATTTTCAGTACTTTATGAAGGATTAAATGTTGCATACTTTAAACAACCGAACATGAAGATAGTACTTAACATTCATTCACTCTCTCTTTCTCTCACACACACAATGCACTAGTGACAAAAAAAATAATAATACTGAGCCTTTGGGTGTGAAATGTTTCTGGCAAAACACAAATAATTTCATCAGTTCTACCTGAGTTTCCTTAGATGGCTGGTGTTCAATTAAAGATACAGACTTGAGGTGTATGTTTTTTTTCTTGTTCTAGAGAACGAGGAATCATTTACTTGTTGCAACTCAATCCTTTGAAAGTCGGAGTTTCCTGTCTGCTTATTCTCTTGACTGCAAACTGAGCCTTCTCTTATGGGAGGTGCTTTCACTTAAGAGACAGACCACTTTTCACAAAAGAGAGACCCAAAAAATCTTAACCAGAATAGAAAAATTTGTCAGGGACATAAAAGCCAAAAAGCATTAACACCACAGTCTCTGCAGGGGGACAAGGGAATGTATAGCCATTGCGTTTCCAGCTTCCCGGACCAAGCCTACTTCTGTAAAGCTTGTCTTGGGATCTTGAGAAAAGAAGTAATTCAAAAGGAAGTGTGGTGGAAATTTCCAAAATACAGGGAGTCTGTTTGGATAAAAACAGTGAAGACAGGCTTCTATATTTAATGATGGGGCCCGGGTTCCCTGTCTTCTGTGATCACTGGCTCTGTGTGGTACACTCTGGTGAGTTTATGATGGTGTAATCCTCCAATGAATGAAGCACTCCCTTCCCTTCACTGCTGTTTATTCTTAGCTTATGCACACAAAGAGCAAAGAAAGTTGTCAACAACACGTCCAGTTTATACACTAAGCACTGTTAGGAGCCAGATGACTCAAGTGAACCAAGAAGCCCTTGTATCCTGAACATCCTTCATTCATTCATTCACACACACAAATATTTACTCTGTACCTACTATGTGCCAGATACAACAACAGAAGAGGTTAACTGGGGAAAAGTGAAGGACAGGGACATAGCAGTGGTAGAAAGGGAAGAGGGAAAAAAATAGTTTATATTAACAAAAAGGGAGATTCTTTTCCTGACATCCTCTAAAAATTTGTGTCTCTCAGCCTAACGTATCCATCATATTAATTAAATGTTCATTTCTGATTTGAACCATAAGATTCCAGAGAAGATTCCAAGAACCATAAGATTCATTTCTGATTTGAACCATAAGATTACAGAGAAGCCCCATGTTGATGAGCTCCCTACTATTCTGATCAAAATTCCCACAGTAGTTGAAAGATAAATCTACACTAGCTCTGTAAAATAATTCAAGCCTAATGAAATTCCACATATTTTAGGAGCAGAGAACAATGGAGATAATAAAATAATTTGTTGCTTTCTATGAAAAAATATAAATTTCATAATTATAAATACCACTGACAGGTCCCTTTTACAATAAGTAAATAAGCAGATTAAAGAGGAAAATCTGACAGCACCTAAATTCTAATACTTTTGACATAATTATTTAGGAGAAGAATCAGAAAAGAACGGAAGATACGGGTTTTTTGTTTTGTTTTGTTTTGTTTTTTTTAGCTGGAGTTTGGAGGAGTTGTAGATCACCTTATGTCTTTAAAAACGAAGCCCTGCCTTTAAACTGGTAGCTCTGGCCAATGGCAAGCTGTTTTAATATCATTCTGTGAATTGGGACAACAAAAATAGCACTCGTTTAGAAAATGTTTTCAAGTCACGATTTCTAGAAGTCACCCCACCCATCACTATGTCAGAGTATTTTTCTTCAGTCCATTAAAAGCAGGTTTTGCCTTTATGCTGCGTTCAAGGATTCCAAAGGTTCACTCACAATGTCAGACTACAATAAAATTCAGCGTAATGTGAACCACTCTATGATATTGCCTTTCCTTATTGCCTTTCAGTTACACTGTTCTAAATGCAATAAAGGAGAAGTTGTTCTGAATGGGACAGAGAGAGAAATGAGTATCATTCCCTGAGTTGAAAAGTTATAGACTATATAATATGCTAACAGCTTTGAGCTGAATTTCTTATATTGGTGGTTGGTTATACTTGTTTGAACATCTGAGTAACCTGAAAAGCATCTAAGATTGCTTTTTACAAATCGGAGTGGTTTTTATTTAGTATGCATTCCACAATGGTCAATCAAGCAGTGTTCCCCCGGCCCCCAGCTGCAACTATATCAGTACATTTTTCTAGAGAGCAAACCCCCAGCACTGTGGTCATAGGAAAAGAGAACTCATGGCCATTTTCTCTGCGGAGCAGCTCCTGTGAAAATGAGGCACTTCTTTTCACACAGTGGCTTGACTCTTAGCAACAGGTCAGAGCTAGGGAAACAAGCATTGCCCAAGATATTCTGGGGGCTGTAAACACAGGAATGCTCTGAGAGGTGCCAGTGGGACCCCAAATGATCCTGAGCCATTTACATACAACTTTGGCACAGTACAGACCTGTCTCTCTGCATTCATTAGCCTGAGGTGAGCTTCTTGACGGGAAGTCAGGAGCAAATGACGAAGCTTAGCTTTCTATGCCTTCCAAGGAGAGCAGAACTGATCTTTGGAGGTGATGTCAGGAGCATTCCAAACATGAAAGTCAGTTTTAAAATACTGAGAGTATATAATGGTTATTTTACATACGGTCATCCATTTATGTGAGAATGAAAAAAAAGGACTTCCAGACAATTCTAGCCTATAAATACCACCAGCCCCAGTCATTATTTTAAGTGTTTCCTTAACCCTCTAAGAAAAAAAGAAGAAAAAGCTTAAAAAAAAAAACACTCCAAAGTAACATTTCAAGGGTAATTATACTCATATTTTGAAGTAACATATCCTACGAATATGAATGATCCTGTCCAGCTTACATCTTGGGTCGTTCTGTGCAAAATTCCCACTAACAATCCCTTTGCCTTGTACTTAAAATAAACCCATCTATTCCTTCTCCCAGAAAGAAAATAACAAAAATCTCAATGGTCGCAGTGAAATTATCCCCTGTGACAGAGTGAGTCATCTAAACCACTGCAGGCAAAAGCTCACTTCTTTGAAAACTTGTTCTCTGTCTTCCTTCTAGGGAACCTATATTTACTGGCATATGACTGGAAAGCATGAAGCTTTACTTCACTTTATGCACCTGACATGGTCTGAAGGAATTTTATTGAAAGTTAATGTTTTTGTACAAAAATGTATTTTCTCATTGGCTTTCACACCATAGAGTTAAAGCAGCAGAGCCAAAGAAAAAAGTTTGGACTAAACATTTTTAATTTCTGTTAAGAGTTCAATGTTTGCTTCATTTTTGTGACTTTTTCCCCCCATACATAATTATTAATTCTGCAAAATATCAGAGCTGATTCTATGCATTCATCAGAGAACACTTATGATTAAAAAATTAAATATCCACAATTTCTGATATCTTTGACAGTATTTAATATTTAAGAAGTCACACTGTGCCAATTTTATAGTTTAAATGCTCACTGCTAAAAAACATTATAAAGATTTTATTGATGAGAATTCATCAGCCTTACCAGTAATTTTACAGAAGATATATCCCTTTAATAACACCTTCTTTTTCTCTTCCATTCTATCCCAATTACTGAATTTTTAAGAGATGCAACTTTTATGGATTCTACTTTGAGGTATCTCAGATCTAACAGGTTGATTTCTTAAAACTATACCCTTTTATTTAAATCAATAAAAAAGCATAACAAATTTGCTACTACATATGACACGCTTTACTTCAATTAAATTAATAAGTTTTATAAAGCCAATCCATTTTTTCCTAGAAATTTTTCAAATTTCCTCATCTTAAATAGGAATTTCCATTATTTAAAATGTTTATTGGAAGTTGCACAGACATTAGAAAAATTCTGAGTTACTCTAATAACTCTAATAGTTACTCTAATATAAAAATATATATATACATATCTATCTACAAATATTCACAGAATTCTTTGAAATTAAAAATCTCCTGACTGCCTAGTTCTAGACAGTGTATTTTCTGACACAGGTTTTCAGAAATACAACAGGAAACATAAGTGAGTCTATAATAAATCCCTCTTAAAGGTGTCAGTGTTTCCTGTTATCTATAAAAACTTAGAAATACAATAAAGAGAAAGGCAAGAAAATCTATGTACAAGCCATATGCTGAGCCAAATATAATTAAGAAATCTTGCACTTATGCCCGTGCCCCCAAAAAACTTTACTAAATGGTTATCTGGTTGGATCAGCTCCCTCCACCAAGACTGTCCCCAAACTGACAACCTCAGAGATAAGCCACCACCTTGGCACCACTACCCAAATGAGAACAGAGACAAATATGCTGAAAAATTTCCTAAGGGAAAAAATATGAAGAAGGAATCATAAGGAGTTAGGGCTGACAGGAACATTAGAGGTCACTGGTGATAAAATCACCTATTTTCAGGGAATTAAATAAAGAAACCATAACATTTTTATAATTTTAAAAATTAATGAATATGTAAGTTCAAATAAAGTACCCTGAGAATACAAGACCTTTAATAAGAAATAGAGATTGCTCCAGCATGATTTAATAAATTAATTATATAACTAGTGTTCAGTGATTTTTTTCCTCAAACTTAGATAAAATAAATAATAGATAATTCAGAGCTTCCAGCTATTATTTTCAGGCCCTCTCTCTCTCTCTCTCTATCTTTTGTTGTCTCTTCCAGGAGACACCTCTCTATACTATTTCCTCAGACTTATCTTCACCAAACTGAAGATTAATTAAACATTAACTGTAGCAGTTTAGCATGTTAATCCTGAAATGGGTTTTTCCACTTTAGACCACAAGCTCGCAAGACCCCAAAAAATGAATAGGAGAATTTAAAGTAGTTGACAAATAATGAGAATAATGTTTAGTTCACGAAGGGTTTCAAAATTTATCCTCAGTTGGCCATCTAGTCACATAGTTGTGATAATCATTAGGGTGGAAGTTACTGGATTATAGAGATGATATTTACCACCAAAATGAATGGTAGAGTTTTGTTAGAATTATTCAATTATTAATTGTTCACTTCATAGAAGTGCTAAATAATAAACACAGCTCAGTAAATGGCACCAATCCTTCTCCAAAACATTTTCATGATGCAATCTGTCGAGAACGGGAAAGAAATCGATGGAAAGTGTGCCTTCCTTCAGGAATGTACACATCTTACTAATTAAGCCATGTGTTGTAATTTTATCTAAGCAAGCAGGAATGCACATAAAAGTGCCTATATTGTACCATAAGAATTTGATCTAAAACACAAGTGTGGAATAGAATAAGAATAGTAAATTATCACTAAGTGGAAGGTGGTAACAATAGTAGTTCAAAATTCATAGTCAGCAAGGCAACACTACACAAATTAAAGCCCCAGGCATACTCTTCATTTGGGTGGCACAGCACAGAACCACATATCCATGCTGAAGAATTATGTCTGTGGAGGTTTATAACAGCCAGCAAGACAAGCAAAAAAACTCACAAGATGGCATTTTTTAGAGAAGAGTCATTCTTTGGATGGGGAGATTGTCTCCATTGTAATCCATGGCCTAAAGGACAACGCTGTTGTGAAAATTCCATGGTTTCTGTGACAATCTCTGCTACTCTACTGAGCTCCGAAGGTCATTGTCACTCTGTTTCTCTGGAGATTTCCAGTGAGTCAGCTACAAAATCCAGAGTTGCTAATGGTTACGTTCCATAGTCAAGTTTTCCAGAATTAGCACTAGAACAGCATGCCCTGAGACCAGCAGACGCTATGTTCGGGCAGGACAAGTGTTGGAGGCACCTAAACAGCAGGTACATTGAGAAGCCTGGTAAAGACTGAGCATGTCTGAGAGCTCCATGAGGAACTGGTGGGAGCGACAGAGATTCAGAAGCAGAAGTTTTTATATGGTGTTATGTGGTGGTGGTCGTGGTGTGTGTGTATGCTTTGGCAGTGAAGTATTCAAACATTTAGTTCATACATTGACCCTGTGCTTGAATTTTCATATGTGCTCACCTCTAAAGGCCCACACTAAGGTTTTGGGAAATTGTATAGTGTGTATTTAACAGAACAAAGACAGGGAAAGGATCTCACGAGAGGGGGAGAAATGGGTTGGTATATGAGAGAATAGAGAAGGAACCACCTAACAAGATTATGCCTAAATTTGAGGTTAGGGTAGATTAGCTAGAATTGTACTGGATCATTCCCCAAACAATTAAGCTTTCTTCATATCCTACTTTTTAAAAAGACTTTATTTATTTATTTGTGTGTGAGAGAGAGAGAATGTGTGCACATGTGCACGCACACGAGGGTTAGCAAGTAGAGGGGGAAGGGGCAAAAAGTGAGGGAGGGGGACAAGCAGACTTGTACTCAGTGCTAAGTCCTGACTCCAAGCTCCATCCCACAATCCTGAGATCAGGACCTGAGCCAAAATCAAGAGCTGACTGTCCAACCCCCACTGAGCCCCCCAGGAGCCACTCTTCTACTTCTTCTTTTTTTCTTTTCTTTTTTTTTTTTAATGCTTTCACTGATATTCCAGAATGAGATCATCAGCTAGCATTTCTCATTTCTTTCATTTTCCTGAACTTAGAAGTCCTATAATCCCAAATTTGACTAATTTTCCCTTTCTCATCTGCTAATGGTGGGGAACAAACCAAAGTTTGTTAGAGCAGTAAAATACAAATCAGTAGGTCTGTATGAGTAGAAGTATTAAGAGTTCTTCTACCATTACTGACATTGTGGACTTTTTTTTCCCTTGAATTACTATGCCCTTTGGGTTATTTCTTAATTCCTTACTATGGTCTGAATGTTTGAAATACTGTCCAGTTGTTATGTAAACTATTAATTAGTATTTTAGGCTTTACAATTAATTTTCTCTATGAACTCTAGATTTCAATTACAATGAATTTTTTTTTAAAGATTTTATTTATTTATTTGACCAAGAGAGAGAGATTACAATTAGGCAGGCAGAGAGAAGCGGGGAGGGAAGCAGGCTCCCTGCCAAGCAGCAAGCCTGACATAGGGCTCAATCCCAGGACCCTGAGATCATGATCTGGGCTGGTGGCAGAGGCTTAACCCACTGAGCCACCCAGGTGCCCCTCAACTGCAATGAATACTTTTAAATAAAAATGGTGGGCAGGTGGTTCTGCTATTTCTTTATGAATTGTCATGTATCCGAATTAGTTCTTCCTTATGAAGTGTTATGCTAAAAGCAATGATGCTGGCTCCACAAAATGAACTGCACATGAAAATAAGCACATTATTTAAGGTAAATGAACCTTGTAAGGGCTCTTGAATGTCAATGATTTGCATGGAGAGTGTTTTCATTTGTAGATAGATTTCCCGACTCGTCTGTTATGAGAGATTCTGATGATAGGTGAGCTCTCACCAACGATTAGAGGCTGGGGCGCAGATGTTGTACAAAGCTACATATCTATTAACAAATATTTATATGGCATCTATTATTGGCCAGGTCCTAGGCAAGATCCAAGGACCATGAAAATAAATATGATATCCTTATATCAAAAGGTTCATAGTCTAGCTTGGAAGATAAACATATCTTCAAGCACTATACAATGCAATACAACATGAATAAGTGTGAAAAATAGGGATAAAGCAGAAAGATCTCCTGACTTCTATGGATGGTAAGAGAACATTTCACCACAAAGATGTCATTTGAACTGTACCTTGAAAGAGTGGATACACATTCCAAAGGTGGATAGATCTTCTGTGTCAGAAGACATTCCAGCTATGGTCAAAACATGGTTAATACTTAGTAGTTTATAGCTTGTTGTAGCTACAAGGAAGTAGTGTAGACAAGACTATGAAGTAGATGGAGGATGGAATCTTTCTGTGCCACACTGAGGAACTGGACTTTATCATGTAGGGGACAATAGACCATGGTAGTTTCTTAATCATATTTGATAATCCATCCACAAAACAAACATGCAAGTTAAAATTTTTGTGATGTACTTAGTTATGCTCTATCCTCCCTCTTTACGGGTCTTTGTATATCCCCACTCCCCGGAAATACAGCCCAGGCCTCTCCCTAGGCCTCTTGTGGAGGACTCAGGACCTGGACAGAAAGCCTCTCCAGTCCTAGGGCAACCATTTATTTTAAACCTAAATTCAATCCAAACACTGACTGATCTTGCAGCATACCCAAATGACAAAGAATCCAACCTACCAGTAAAATATCCCCAAATGCCGGAAATATTCAGTAAAAGGGATTTAATCTTGCAACCCCAGAAAAACATAATAAAACTTTCATGTAAGTATTTATAACATGATTGATAACATCACTTTTGTCTCATGAAATTCTCAGTATCATGAGAAAGTTCAAAAGCAAATGTGAAACAGTCACATCTTCCTTCATCCAGCAGGAAAATCCAGTCACCTTGCAAATTGGAGTTTTATGGCCTTGAGGAGTGATAGGGTAATGGGAAATGCAATTGTTTGAGCTACTTGCATGATATATTTCTGATAGCTCACAGAAGTCCATGAAGAGCAACTTATCTTCACTTCTCTCCTGTCAGCTATTGTGTGAGGAGGTGGCTCAAAATGTGTACTAAAGAGCGTGATTACAAGTCTTTACTGAGAAAAAGGAATTTCTTTTTACCCTGGACACACAAATAATGGTCTTGTTTCCGTCACACTCTCTGCTTTTGTCTATCGATGACAAAAGTATAAACGGATTAAACCAAAGCCTTTGGGAAGATAATGACAGCCAGAAGATCTGGGTTCTAGACAAATGATGAATTTCTGGAATTGAAAATAAAGTCAAAATTTAAAAAAGAGGCCAAGACCAGAGCTTCTTAAATCTCCTAAATAAGATGTTGCTATCTTATTTACAGTACAAAAGCCGTTATCCAGGTATAAAAAGTCATTATCAATATAAACCTAGTGAAAGTATATGAAGTTAAAATTTATGAAAATGAAAATCAGCAGGCAAAAAAAAGGGCATGACCATGTTTTTCCTGCCTGCATGCTGTTCTCTATTGATACATATTTTGCTTCTCTGTATTTACTCCAACTCTTTTTTTTATAAGCCACTCATGTTTTTTTAATCAGTCGCTTAATCAAAGGATCTAAACACTCTATGGGAAATTTCTCTTTTCTTCTCCCGTGGCTACATAAAAATAAAGGCGCTAGCTGTGACAAATATTTCACATGGATTTCTGCTTCCTAATATATTTAATTGACAACGGAAATAAGACAGGCATTAAAGATTATACACTTATATTGGTTTTCACTTTATTTCCATTAGCAACTTTTTGCTAACTTTTCAAATTATGCATTGTTACCTTGACCCATTTTTTAGATGCCTCACTGGATCTGAAAGGCAGTAATTTGGAACTTAAAACTTGAACTTTCGATTGTTATATTTTTAGTACAATCTAACGGTATTCACAGGAAAACGTGGATCTAGATTAGAAAATAAGGAGTTGTTTCAGAAGCCACCACCCTTTTAGTTCAAATCTTTTTATCCTTAATTTTTCCTAAAATAATTTTTTGCTAATATTTTTAGCTAATTACTTGCTCGGGCCACTGGGTTAATTTTACATTATTGGTGGGTTTTCAAATTGTGTGCCTTTACTAGGTTCAAGAATGAAAACGATGTATGTTAACTTAACCTTACACTATAAATGTATGCTTTTTCATTATAATTTACAATACAAAGGTTTCAGACACTCTACACGCTATTCTGATTCTTATAAGAAATTGTTGAGATTCAGGAATCATGAACCATGCCTAAGTTCTTGGAAACTATGTGTCTGCTATGGTGGCTGTTGGCTCCTGTGAATGGAAAAAAGTGCCACAGAGAATTTCAACCAACATGAAGCAACTGTTCCAAAGAATGTGGCTTAAGATTTTCAAAGACAAGTCAGACAGTTAAAGCACGCAGCTGTACTAGAAGGTGACCAAGAATAAGAATAGATGAATCAAATAACAAATGCATTATGAGACAGGTCTGAATTGTCAGGACTAACTTAAATTCTGGCTTTTTACCTGAGGAGCCTTCATATTTCAAAAACAACTGAATTAAGAGAATGTAAACATACAGAGAACGAATTTCAAAATTGAGCAGTGGCAAACAAAATGGTAAACAAATGTTGTCCAAAATCAAAGTAATAAGAGGTTATCAAGTTACTCTGACAATGGGAAATACCTAAATCCTATATGTTCTTTTGAGGATAGCACACACGACAATTTTAAATCACACTAAAATTCAACTACAAAATTCTCCCAGAATAAATTAGCTTCCCAAAAATCAAACATTTTCAGAGAGCCTCTAAAAAAAAGATAAGTGTGAAATGTAGGCCTTCTGTGGAATCACCAAAACCTCTTAGCTCTTTATTCTTCCTTCTAAAAAGTTTCTCTGCCGAAATATAATTTAGAGAACATGCAGAAAATAAATGTAAGATGGGCCAAAAAAGTATGAAGGCTGAAGCTCCAATGACAATTTAGAGAAAATACATGTTATTAAACTTCAAGCCATTTCTTCTTGGTGAACGCAACTCATTATTTCTCAAGGAAATCAGGCTTGACCAATACCATTGTGAATTACTTGTATAAATTAAATATGCCACTTCTATAGAAAACTTTAGGTCAGCAGCAGATGTTGGTAAATTCCTACAGAAATGCATGCCCAGAGAATTTTTTTTTTTTTTAAATGGCAGAAATCTGCTAGCTATTCCTGCCTTATCTGCAACAGCTGAGCAATCTTTCAGTGCCACGCGGAGACGGAAAACTTGGCTCAGATATAGCGTGGACAAGCTTGCCTTAATCACATTGCTCTTTTACATGTGCACAAGGACATCAACATTGACAGTACAGAGTAAAGCAGCCATTTGCTGAAAACAACTGTCAACGTTGTCAAGTTTTTGGAACCTCTTATAATGTGATTTGTATGACAAATCTTGTGGCATTTTGTTTGTCAGCAACAGTAGTGAATTTCCATGTATCTGGGAAGGCAGGGAACTGTTCAGAAGTGGATTGGGTTTCTTTACACAGACTGCGTTAAAAGGGAAAACAGTTATTAATTTTAAAATGACAGATTTCAAATAGATCTAGAATTTTAAAAGTGGAATTTCATTAAAAATATCGCACAAACGTATTTTCCCCCTTCCGCACAAACCTTGAAAATTTGCAATCATTGCTCGATTTTCCTTTGTTGCACTCCAGGTTTTGAAAACTGTTCCTGTAAAAATATTAATATTTTCTGAGACTGGAATCTGTAGCAGTAATTACTAGGGTGTGTTCTAAGTGACAACAGTAGGTTCAGTCCTTTCCTCAAGAACTAGGTGTGCACTGCCATACGGCTCATGAAATCGGATATAACAAGTTATAACTAACCTGGCACACACCAGTGTTACTCAACAATGTACCTATTAAGAGACTATTATAGAGATCTTACGGTTCATTAGTTTTTCAACATTTCCTTTTTTCCTACTCTGAGCTTGTGTTTTTCATATACCTCTTCCTTAATATGTTTCACTCATTTGTCCTCAGTCAAGGTCCTCCTCTGCTCGTACGGAGTCCGCTTGAACGAGCAGTAGGACAGACTGCATATCCGCCCCTCTGTGTACCTGCCAAAGTGTCCTTGGGTATAGGAGACCAGCATACTCACCCAGCCAAAACAATCTCAGGTTCTTCACATCTACACCAGTTATGGTTCCTTTAGAACAGATATGACAAAGTCTAGTGAATCTTTTGTACGCTTGCTCTCATGTGGATCTGCTCAGAGAATTCCAGAAAAGACATTCTCTTCCGGGGTGCCTGGGTGGCTCAGTGGGTTAAAGCTTCTGCCTTTGGCTCAGGTCATGATCCCAGGGTCCTGGGATCAAGCCCTGCATTGGGCTTTTTGCTCAGCAGGGAGCCTGCC
This sequence comes from Mustela nigripes, assembly GCF_022355385.1. Taxonomy (NCBI): domain Eukaryota; kingdom Metazoa; phylum Chordata; class Mammalia; order Carnivora; family Mustelidae; genus Mustela; species Mustela nigripes. The sequence goes on along the minus strand of NC_081568.1, from coordinate 112,050,406 downwards.
TCCCTTCCTCTCTCTCTGCCTGCCTCTCTGCCTGCTTGTGATCTCTGTCTGTCAAATAAATAAATAAAATCTTAAAAAAAAAAAAAAAAAACAACTATTGACATTGGGGAAGGTATGTGCTATGATGAGTGCTGTGAAATGTGAAGTGTGTAAACCTGACAATTCACAGACCTGTACCCCTGGGGCTAATAACACATTATATGTTAATAAAAAATAAAAAAATTTTTAAAAAAGACATTCTCTCCCTGTTATGATCCTTTGCCTTTCTCCTCAAAATATGCTGAACGTAATTTGTACAACCACCCTTACAAATAGTAGATACTCAATGATTTTTTTATTGAGTTGATTTCAATTGAAATGATAAATAAAATTAAGACACTTTTATCATTGAAGAATAAATCCTTCAAACTCTGTGATAGCCAGTTCTCCCTCCTGTTTTCCTTCCCTTTATTTTCTGGAAGAATATCAGAGTAGGGGCTTAGAATAGCAATAGAAATATAACTCAAGCTACAAATACAAGCTACATAAGTAATTTTAAATTTTCTAGGAGCCATACTGAAAAGTAGATACAGATTAATTTTAATAATATATTTAACCCAACATGTCCACAAATGTAAAATATTCCTTTTCTGTTGTAGTAAGTTTTTGAAATCTGATATATGTTTTATATGCACGGCACAGCTCCAATAGGACTACGCACATTTCAAGTGCTCAGTAGCCCCATACAGCTGGCTCATGGTTGCCCTCTGGTAGGCAGAGTTCTAGAGACCTCAGTTCAAGCACTGCTTTGTCCAACAGCTTATGTGACTTCAAGTAAGTTCCTTTGCTATTGAGTCTTGTTTTCTCCACTTATTAAAAACACTTTTTAATATCTCCTGCCTTGATTTATCTGCAGGCAGTTTATGACGAACATAGGGAAAAATATATTTAAAGGTAGTCTGAAAACTAGGAAGTTCTCTGCAGTTTTAATTTTTTGTTGCTATTTCCTCTTCCATTCCCCAGAATTCCCTCACTCCCTCACTTTCCCTTTTTTTTTTTTTTTTTTTTTAACTGCTGCTACTTAAAATCTTATGGGGAAGGCTTGATGTGTTTTATGGTTTAAAAAAGCTACCATCAAATGCTTAAAGTACCAGCCTTTTTCTCTCAATAGCAGTTTGCCTTCATGAAATCCCAAGCTCTGGATAGTATCAATAGCTTGCCTTTTCTCTGATAGCCACTATTTCTAAAAGACACTCACATTCCACAGTTTTGGTCCCCTTCTTCCATCATCTAGTTGGACTTTGATATTTCTAGACCAGAGCTTTGCCGAACGTCAAAGACAATGTAGAGATAAAAAGGCAAGACCTCTGTTCCTAGATTTATTTTAAACACCCAGCTTATTCTCTACATATAAAAACACTCTATTTATAAAAATTATGTATACAGCTGAACTTTCAATCACTATACTTTCAGCACAACTTAAAGGTGTTCACAGGAAAATGTGAATCTAGATTAGAAAATGCAGAATTTTATGAAAGCAACTAACCCTCTCTAGTTCAAGCCTCTTTTCATCCTTAGGTTTCCCCCAGAAGAATAGTTTAGCTAATATTTTTAGCTAATTACTTGCTCATGGGTAGGAAATGCCTGGGTAAGAAAGCTATTGTTCCATTTCTTTAAATTCTGAAAACCTCCTTCACCGTCCCATGATTCCGACTGGCTTTTCTCCTCCAGATCATCTCACATTCATTGCCATCCTCTCCCTCCCTCCCTCTTGCTCTTTCTGTCTCTCAGTCTGTCTCTGTGCCTTTCCCTCCATCGTCCTTCCTCCCTCCTTCCTGCTCCCCGCTTGCCCTCCCAGTCTCCTCACTAAATGTATTTTCCGGACTAAAGCTAAAACTGTCACCACACCCCTTTCCTTTCTCTGGGGCAGCTTGTATTTAGTATCTGGCAGGCTATACGTTAACTGGGGCAAAAGAACTTGGAAATTTTTGTTTACCAACAACCAGTATCCTATATCCTACAAATATGTAATGGAAAATAAACTATAAATGCAACATTCAAAATATATTGATTATAAAAACATCTTATAAATGAATCTAGCAGAATCTAGAAGTATCACTAGCTGCCCAAGTCATCCACTACCCCCAGTAAAATAGAAATCTATCAGAACAGTGATCTAAGTATTGTGGGATTTTTTTAATGCTTCTGAATACGATCTTAATCACCATTTCCAGTGATGTGTCTACATACCAGCTGCAGCCCTGCTGATTAGAGCATCAATTCCAATTGATTTTCTAACACATACTTGCAATGCCTATTGTATCTCGTTGCACACTGTACACTATTGGTATTTAGCCAAAGTTAAGGGTGGGGGCGAAGATTTTGTGTACAAAACGCATGGGCCCCAGGGAATTTTGTAATTCTCAGGAGAACAGAAGAATCAGGTATTCAATGTCACACTAAATGGCTTCTTAACCGTTAATGTGTCTGGTGGCCACGGGCTCAAATAATTCTCTTGTCCAGAGCCAGGGTTACTCAGCTGTATAATAACCCCTAAAGTCTCTCCTTCGAAAAGGACTCAGGATTCATGACTTTAATTTTACCACCGATAATATGAAAAGTATACTCCATATAGTACTGAGCAAGCATTCACTCTCAGCTTCCTTCCACTATAATGAAATTCTAATTGTTTCTAAAGTTTAGGAAGGATAAAATGGTTAATCTCCATGATGACAAAAGGAAGCCAGGAAAATAAAGTGACACACTTGAATGAACTGTGAGGAAATAAAGTGCACAACATGCGATAATGCCATGACTCTGTGTTATTGCGCATTTCTGGGCTGAAAAGATATGGTTTGATGGGTAATTTGTCATGCTGTGCAATAGAGAACAACAGTAAAGAGACTTCAGACAGAAGAAAATTACACAAATAGTAGGGTGGAAAGGTATAATTGAAGATGGCAAAAGATTGAAAGAAAGACATTTAAAATTACTGTACTGACCTACTAAATGCACTTGGGCGTGGAATCCTGGCCTCACAAGAGGAGGCATTAAATGACTTGGGGCTGTGACACGACTGCCTAGCAATGCCAATCTCCCGAGCTCTGGGAGAAGAACAGCACAATGCACAGCCCACCGAACAGCCTCGACCTGCTTTCTTTCCCGGAGGAGCCTGAGCGTCTGGTGAACTTAGGAAAAGTTTTCCAAGGAGGCACTGTTTGTTTGTTTGTTTGTTTGTTTGTTTAAATGAGGAGTAGCTTTAATTTCAAATTTGGGGGGCTTAACTCCTTCGTTTTCTGAAGTCAATACATCTCCACTCTGTAACTCTGAAAAGCCAGTGTAATACTTCTTTTAATGAATTCATGCAAAAAGGATGTTGCTTCTCGAGTCTGGTTGAGTTTCTCAAGGATACAAGAGAGCGGCACATGGTGGGACACACATCCATAAGTGTGAGGAGCAAGAGATGCCAGCATGAGCCTCATCCCTTCCGCAGACTCATTAGTTATGCAGAGCTCAGAGCACGTCCCTTCACCTTGCCAAGCCCAAGCCTCCTTCCCTGAGAAGGAAAGTCATGGACCAGACACTTTCTAAAGACTTCTTCCAGTCCTACAATTCCACTCTAAATAGCAGAACCTCCGAAATGCTTCTCAATCTGGTTATTTTCTTCTCCTTCCCAAGCTCATAAAGCATGGATGTCTCAAACAACCATACCTCGTAATGGCTCGAGTTACATATCCCCTTTGTTCCCTTAAATTAGAGAAATATGCTTTCTACGTTTCATGCAAGATGATTACACAGGAAACAAAAATTAGATCTATTTCTTACATATAACTGCTTAATCATGACTTACCTTTAAAAAGTTGATTTTTTTTTTAAAGATTTTATTTATTTATTTTACAGACAGAGGTCACAAGTAGGCAGAGAAGCAGACAGAGAGAGGAGCAAGCAGGCTTCCTGCTGAGCAGAAAGCCCAACGCGGGGCTCAATCCAGGACCCTGGGATCATGACCTGAGCTGAAGGCAGAGGCTTTAACCCACTGAGCCACCCAGGCACCCCTAAAAAGTTGATTCTTAATGACAACAAAAACTTATTACAGAAATAACATTTCTTTATCTAAAGGAAAGTGCAATCTTTAATGATGATACTAGATACTAAACTTTAAATGAAGTGGTAGCATTTTTGCAATTTTTATTATTACTCTCATGTTTACCTTGCCTCATAATTTCTTCCAGGAAACAGAAATCTTAGGATGTAAAGCTGTGTGATGCTCAACAAACTACTGAAAGTTTTTCCTTAGAAAGTGTCCTGAATGTATAATAGGTAAGGCTTAAAAATGTATAAAAATTCATAATTCATAATTATGAAATGATGATATCCATGTTTTGAACAGTTTTTTTGACTTGAAGAAAGCTAAATAAGCTCAATAATAAGACCTTAATAAAACCATTCTGCCTACTGAGGGTTGCCGGGGAGGAGAGGGTGGTGGGGTTATGGACATTGGGGATGATACGTGCTATGGTGAGTGCTGTGAAGTATGTAAACCTGGCGATTCACAGACCTGTACCCCTGGGGCTAATAATAAATTATATATTAATTTTTAAAAAAGAACAAAAAAAACCATTCTCTCTAGATAACATCCAAAGGAATACATTAAATTAAGAGATTTTAAGCTCATAAGGGTATATAAACCTAAACGGTGTTCAGAAAGATGGTGTAAGATGGTCTTATGATGTACTCTGGGAAAACATGTAGACTTGCCTACCATGCTGTCCCAGAAATATCCTGAATATCATAAACAGAATTTTGGACTGGATTTCATCAAGAGACATCGTTATATTTTCTTCTATTCTTCTATTAATTTTCTTCAAGTTAAACATTTCATATTCAGTATTCAGTATGTTTTATATTTGCAAATTATAATACTGATAATAATAAGCAACAGGTACCATAACAACTCTATCCAGAAACATCTTTTCATTAATTCATTTCAGTATGAGGCTTAATTTAAAACTTCAGTAAAAAATGCATTGTAGTAGATTCTAGCAAAATCTTTTCCCAACTCCCAGGGCCTATGATTAATATATTACACATAGCAGAGCAAAGAGAAAGATAATTTCTGACTAATGTCAATAAAATCATGTGTTAATCATTTAACTATAAAGTTCAAAAATCAGGGTGCCTGGGTAGCTCAGTCAGTTAAGGTACTGCCTTCGGCTCTGGTCATGATCGCAGGGTCCTGGGATCAAGCCTGCATCAGGCTCCCTGATCAGTGGGGAGCCGGCTTCTCTCTCTCCCTCTGCCTCTCCGCAGCTCTCTCTCTCTCTCAAATAAATAAATAAATAATCTTTTATAAAAAAGAAAAGAAATTTCAAAAGTTGAAGAAAAATCAAAACTCACCTATGCTGGAGTATTATACATATGAGGTTAATCTTTTGATGGATGTAATGAGCAAAGACTCAGTCTTCCAATAAACAAACTTATCCATCCAACAAATAAGAGTATTAATGACTTCTAAGGTCTCATCCTGCTTTGGGATTTTATAGTATATGAAAACACGTAATTATGCTCAAGAAAATTCTATTCAAGATGGTTAGATCATGAGAGACAAAAACTCAAAATCCTCAAGACTTCATTTTATTGTCTACCTTTTATGACTATTTATAAGAAGTCTAATCAGGACCATGAAAATTATTATCATTTTGATCAATGTAGGAAGGAACAGGTCTAAATGCTATCATTTAAGAAAATAATAATAAATCCCACATTCATTCATACATTTAATGAGTATTTGTTAACTGCTGATGATGTGCTGGAAGCCAGGAATAAAGGGGCAATTAGACAGACAATGGACCCTGTCCTCACAAGGTCTAGGGAGGAAGAGCAGGCAGCAGAATAAATAACAATGGAGTGGGTGAATGTTAAGATGGCATAAATACAGGGAAGTGTGAGGCCATGCAAGGCTCCATTAAACCTGTGGGAAGATAAGGTGAAGCCGAGACCTGAAGAATGAGTAAATGTAGCTGATTTTGTGCAGTGTAACTTCTTGCTTACATCTTTGAACCCACTTTTCTCATTCCATACATGCCCTCCCCACCTCCTCATTCCTTCTCATCCTCTTGGATTTAGTTTGGGTAATCATCTCTTCAAGGAATTCCACTCTGAATCCTCCATCTCTATCAGTCTAGAGGGTATACCCCACCCCCAATGCTTTCACTGAACCCGTACATATCTTCATCCACCAGTCCTCTAAATACCTGTATAATCTTGGTCTCTTGTGCTAATAAAATTCAATAAGAGTTTCTTTGAAGATCCTGAGAACATTCTTTTAGCCCTCCAAAAAGGCTCTGAAATAGCCCCTTTGACTTGATAGCCATCTTGCTACTAGCCACTGATGAAGCTGACCCACAGAGAGAGTAAGGAAAAAGAATGGAAGGGAAACTGAGTCAAAACTACTGGATTACAATGTTCTTGAATTCCACTCTGCCCCTGGACTTTCAGTAGTGTGAACTAACAAATTTCCCCTGCACTAAAGCCATTTGGAATTGGGTTTTCTATTACCTATGGCCAAAAGCAGAGAGACTAATAAAACATTATGGATGGGAATCCTGTCTTTTTCCAACACATTATTTAGACCATAGGAGCTGTTCAATAAATGCTTCCTGAACAAATGAACAAAGTAATTCAAGGAGAATATCTAAAAATGAAATTACTAATTTCATACCTAAATAAAATTGAAAACATATTCTGTTTTAAAATTATATTTAGAACGCCTGCCATTTTTAGAGGTTTCCCTATATTGTAAAGAAAGTACATCTTATGCTCTGCTGTTCTAAGCGTCTCTCCTCAGAGCCTTTCTTCTCACCCCTCTTGCCCCCTTCATGCCCACAAAGCAGATCCTTTTACTCCCTCATTATCCAGTGTCCTCATATTTCTTTACCCTTCCCACTTTCAAACCTTGTTATCCAGAAAGAGCTGGTAAGCTCATTCATACTGATTTCTATGGATCTGATTTAAACAAAGTATTACCATTTCTAGAGATATTTGCAAAATCCAAAGATTTTAATCTCTCCTAATGCAGCTTCAGCTATGAGCAAGCAGGTAAAGGAGGAATTTGTGGAGCCTAAGAGCCAACTCGATGGCCCTGAAACAGCAGAAAGAAATGTATGATTTCCATGAACACAAAGGCAACTCTAGACCATTGTCATCAACGGCCAGCCCTACAGAACAACAGGAACCTACTCTTATTCATTTTTTTTTCTTATTCATTTTCTTAAGAGCAAATAAGTCCAGTAACCAGTGAACCATGTGATCAAGTGATATTCATGCTTCTAAGAAGTTCTAGCTGTAGACGTCATCCCTGGAACGGGATTTAACACCATCTGGTCTGTATCCCATTTGTAACTGAGTAACTTTGCAAATAGAAAAAGAATCCATAGTAAAAATTCCCCTACGTCCAAATCCTATTAGCTAAATAAATAATACTTGATTTACTCCATCTACGAACAAACTCAAGATGTTACAGGCTCCAAACTCAGATAAAAACGAAACCCTTAAAAAAAAAAAAAAAAAGGTAGATGTCCCTAAGTGTTCCAATCTAGAGCAATTAAAAATTGCTTTGGCAGGATGCCTGGGGGCTCAGTCAGTTAAGTGTCTGCCTTCGGCTCAAGTCATGAGCCCAGGGTCCTGGGTTCCAGCCCCACATCTGGCTCTCAGCTCGGCAGGGAGTCTGCTTCTCCCTCTCCTGTGCTCTCTCTTGCACTCTATCAAATAAATAAGTAAAATCTTTTTTAAAAATTGCTTTGGCTACCTTTTATTTTGCAAATCAGATATTCCAGAACCACCTTTATTTCCAAACATAAAAGCATCCCATTGCACACCTCAACAGAATTGCCTGTATATCCTTAATGTCTTTCCAAGCAATTTTATGCAGTCAGCACCCTATACATTAGGGAAGGAATGGATGTACGCTCTATGGGTTTCTTATAATAGCAATGAACTTTCATAATCAGACCCATTTCTTGATTTTGCTTACTTTTTTATGCAGCTACATTAATACTACATTGTCAGACAAAGACAAGAATGAATATGAGACTTGAGTTTAAAAAAATAACAACAACAATATAGCCATCCAAGGAACAAGTGCTGAGCTTGTGAAAAAAATAGCTCCCATTTTATTAAATAATAGTGTTCATGCAGGGATGTCTGAAGTACTCTGCAAGGCTAATTAGGACAGATCAATGTACACTTACCTCTCCAGAAGGCTGAAAGGTGTGTAGTGACTATGTGTCATTAAAAATTTACTTGACCATGGGCATCAGATGTGCATGAGAGAATGACCCTGGTGAGCACTCTAAGTTTCCATTTTACTCATGTCATCCTCAATGCATCAAAAATGCTGTAGACACCATTACTATCACCCAGCCTCATAACAGCTGATGTGCTATATATGTTTGAGAGGGTGGTATCAATTAACTATATTATCCATAAAGCCACTTGCAATTACTACCACTTCACAATTTATCATTAACACATTTGGCAGTTTTTTTCAAAGTAACATTTATTTAAAGGTTAATCAAAATTCTTAGAACAGCATTTATTATAATGTGATTTTTGATAATTGACTAAATCAGTGGCTCTTAAGAAAAACACCCTTGTCTCAGTCCTGCTCAGTATACACCACAGTGCCATTTGGGGAAAAGAAATACATATTAGAATGTTCATTTCAGACCTCGTCATGGAAGATCATATATTAATGTAATCAGGTGGTACATTTACATGCTCATTAGTAATCCATCATTAGTCCAAATGCTCACTATTAGGAATAAATGTACAACGAGTTATTCAGAATACCCAGAAATAGTATTTCTTATTTAAACATTCAGAATAAGCTGACTGAAATAAGTGCACACCTTGAATTTGAACTTTCAAGGCACATCACTAAAGTCAATCAGTTATGTCAGGACACTCTTCTATAATAATCTCAATTATAAAATTCCTGCCCCTCCCTAACGAGGAGGTAGAGTTCCAATATCTGAATCTTTTGAATTCACTATAACTGAAAAAATTCCTGATGAAGTGTGTGTTTAAATTTTATGCTTTAATACATAGCATGCCACTAAAACCATATTAGTTATGCTTTATGCTATTTAATCATATGTCAAAATCTATAAAATCTCTTCTAGCATGCTAAGGTAATTTAACTGTAATTAATCAATCAAGGAAATAAATAAAATGTAATAAATGCCAAATAATGTAACTTCTTTAAAAACAAACCACTATCTACACATTTATTCTAAAAATACTGACTAACCAACACCAACGAAGGAAAAACAGAGTGACAAGTAGGATGGCTGAATCTTTTTCCAATTAATAGCTAGCTTTCTCTAAACTTACAAATGTTTTCAAGAGGTCTCTCTGACTTTCCAGCTAAAATGTGAGCAGCTTGAGTATCAAAACTTACCATTTTTATCCCATGTCCAACACAATGTCATAATCATAATAGGTGTTTAGTAATTGTTTGCTGAATGAAAGAATGAATGATTCCAAAATCCACAAACTAGGTTCTTTCATCATAACGTGTGAGACCTAAACAGTCATACTTTTCTTCTGGCAAAAATTGTGTATTATACAACAGTAGTGGATGTATGTATTTGTATTTCTTCCTCCAGATGAAATCAATGATGTTCTTTCCAAGGATATATTTAACAGTTTCATAGATACAGATTTGACCCAAGGAAAGCCAAATTATAAGTCACGAATCCAGTCAGCAAGAATTTATTAAGCACTAACTGCATACCCTACACTATGCTACAAATATACCAAAAGAGTCAAAAGCATGCACCTGCTTTCCAGATCAGAGGAAACGGCATATATATATATATATATATATATATGTATTTTTCTTTCATTCAATAAGCATTATTGGCTACATTGTAGTCCACAGGAGGCACTAATTGGTGGGGGGGAGAGTCAACAAATCTCAGTTTTCATCAAGGGGATAACAAAGAAATTAACCAGCAACTGTATGTCAAATAGAAAGTCATGAGTATCTCTGAAAAATTACAAACTCATTCTCATTGGAACCCTAGGAGAAAAAGCTGGTGAAATCATAGAAGTTGTAAAGAAGCAGGTGGCATAAAAAGAGATCAAGAAAATTTCCAAGATAATATAAATAAGTGCATTTACTAGTGATTTAAGAATTGAAAATAAGCATCCAAAAGTTTTCAGAGTAAGTTGCTCACTTTCTTGATAATGACTGAAGTTATTTGTTCTTCTCATCAGATTAGTTTCAGGGACATAAAATGCTAACTTCCAGATTCATGGCCACCCAATACAAAAAACATGGACGAATTTTCCTTTCAAGGTCCCTGGTGATAACTGTTGCTAAGAAATCTCAATGCTGAAAGTATCACAAGGATATTACAACAAACGAAATTTGCCCCTCTTACTGCTACCCCACCCACCCACATGTGGCTCTTGAGCACTCGAAATGTGACTAATCCAAGGTGAGCTGTGTTACAAGTGTAAAATACAAACTGGACTTCGAGGACTTGGTTTAAAAAGAAAAAAGAATGCAATCAACACAGAAAAAAATTTTATATTGATTACCTATTGAGATAATATTTTTTGAATATCCTGAGTGGAAATATATGTTACTATTTTCATATATGTCTTTTTACTTTTTACTCAGGATACTAGAAAATAATTGGGCAGACTAGCCTAAAGTCATTTTAAAAAATAACTTTTTAAAGTACTTTATGCTAGAAAGAAAGGATAATGTTCAGCAACATGCAGTGGTGTTTTAATATGATTATCTGATAGAAAAATGTGATATAATGAACTACTCAATTCCTCCCCAAAATACACAGCTAGGAAAACAAGAGCATCTCTCTAGATGAACTGAACCTTTCTGCCACTGATCTAACAGAAAGTGGCATCAGTTTCCATGCCTTCGTTTTTCTCTGATTGGCAGAACACTTGGGCCTAAAGTTTAATTTACTCCATTGCAGGCTTCTTAGGGAGGGCCTAGGTTTTTTGGTTCAGTTTTATCCCACACCCTCTTTATTACTTGCCTTGGTTCTGCCCCTTACTTTAAAGGTCTTATTGTAAGTTACCAAAAAAAAACCTTTTTAAAACTAAGAGCTAAATAGCATATAAGAAAGTGAATGAGGGGTGCCTGGGTGGCTTAGTTGGTTAAGGTTTGCCTTAGGCTCAGGTCATGATCTGAGTCCTGGGATGGGCCTGCCCTGCATTGAACTCCCTGCTCAGTGGGGAGTCTGCTTTTCCCTGTCCTCCAGAAGGGGGTCCTTCTGCCCCTCCCTTCCTCTACTCCTGCTTTGTCTCTCACTTTGTCTCTCCCTCAAATAAATAAATAAATCTTTAAAAAAAGAAAGAAAGATAGAAAAGGAAGGACGGAAGGAGAGGAAGGAGGAAAGAAAGAAAGAAAGAAAGAGGAAAGAATGTGAATGAACCCCTTCTAGAGCGTGGGGAGACTCACCATGTCAGTGACCCCTCTCCCTGTTACAGATGTGAAGCACAATGCATGTATACCAATAGCAGGCCAGTACTCACATTTGAGATCATAAAACAGAGGTCACCTCATCCATGGCTGTCAACCAAGAGTCAGTGAGATAGACAGGCACAACATTCAAAGGGCACAGTGAGCGCTGAAGTCATATATGCAGCTAAAAGTAATATGGTATCATATCAGAGAAAAAAGCAACTATCTGAATACCTAGAAATCAGGCAGAGGTGGTCATTATCAGAGCTGATCATATCCTGCGAGACACCACAGCATGGAGTAGGGATATAAAGACAACACTCAAAGATCCAAAAAGACCTGGCAGAAACCTAGTCCCATAAAGAGACAAAAGAGCATAATTTCTGTGAGTATGGGCCCCTGGGACCAAGCTCAGGGTCATGACCTCCCAGATCTTGTGGACCGCACAGATTCAAGTTGAGAATTAGCAGTAATATGGAGTCCAACACTGGTAGCTGAGTCACCAGATGTGCTCACTGAGGAAGAAAAAGTCAAAGACTCTGCAAATGCTTCCTATTGTTGTTGGATTTGGTCCAGGAACCCATGGACTTGGGAGTACCCATCCGTTCAGTTCAACTTGTTCATGCAGATACAAGGCAAGGAAGGGAGATGATGGCAGTGTCTCTCTCCTTATAAAGTAGAGGAATAATATTGGTTCCTACATAACTCTTATTCCAAAATTAATGCTTCAAGTATATTTAAGCTACTTAAAAAAAAAAAAACTTCCCAAATAGCTTGCCAAATTCATGAAAAACCCACTGCTTCCTGTTAATCCCCATTCCTCTCCAAGAAATGCTTATAATATTATTTAATAGCATTATAGATTTAGACTAACACAGTATGATCTTAAGGTTGTAGGAAAAGCATAGAATATGTGGACTATTATGTAACCTTAAGAGTCCTAGTAATAAATGCATTTTGAGTAAATGAATAAAAATAAGAAATAAGTAAGAACTTTCTCAGATCTACAGAGATAGGACAGGATACAAAAAAGATCATGGTCATACAATAAAATTAGGACGATACAGTCACAAATTGCCAGGAGGCAAGAAATATTATAAATCAACTGTGCTATTGATACAGACTTGTACGTTTTCTTAAAAGTGTTTAAGGATTTAACACACAAATAAAAAAACATTTTTTTTTACAAATAAAAAGTTTTTATTTCAGGAAGTAAATATTAATAAAATGTTAAAATGAAAAGTAGTACACATTTGGCTATAACAACAAAAATAATGAAGTCTCAGGATCTGATCAATGATAAATGACCGGAAAAAAAAAAGACCTATTCAATCTAAAATATATTATTTCAGGATGCCTGGGTGGCTCAGTCAGTTAAGCATCTGCCTTTGGCTCAGGTCAGGATCCCAGGGTCATGGGACTAAGCCCACAGTGGGCTCCTTGATCATCAGGGATTCTGCTTCTCCCTCTACCTCTTCCTGCCACTCCCCCTGCTTTTGCTCCCTCCCTTTCTCTCTCTGTCTCTGTCAAATAAGTAAAATATTTTTTAAAAATAAAAATACATAAATAATTTTTATATCAGCAAAATTTAAAAAAAAATGGACCAAGACTCTACCATTGCATCAGTTTTTTAAAAAGAAGGATAAGTTCAAAAGAACTGTGAATTTCACCAAATAGATGTAGGTAATTTCAAACTGACTGCTATGTTGATAAAGGTAAATGAGGCAAACCAGAGCTGTCTATACATACACCCTGAGATTCTAATTCAGGAAGACTCAGATAGATTAAATACTCCATGAACATCTTCTGCCCAGGGACTATTCCATAGCCCACAGTTGCAGACTTAGACCCCCTCCTTAGTCCAAGGGCAGCCCCAAATAGGCCTTCCTGACACGGAGAAGGGGTGTGAATTTCTGCAACAACAACAACAAACAAAATGAAAATATTTCCATCTTACATGTGGTAAACCCACCTATTCGTAGTTTTGTGAAACTTATACACAGCCTGGTAAAAATCCTAAGACAACTGAGTTGTCACAATGTGACAAGGACATTAATTAATATTGAGTTACTTTCTTAGTGCTTCTTACTAAAGACCAACAAAACCAAAATATGTCCCACCAACATATCAGAAATAATGTATTTTCTACTTAGCTCCAAGGGGTAAAAAACTTTTATAACTTCAGAAAACTCAAAATATGTGACAATCTGTCACTGAATTTAAGTTATAGTAACAAGTGACAATGCATGCATAATGGCCACAGCAGCTATGTGTTCATTTTACATACCAAAACTATTTCTCAGTGGTCAGAGTAAAGCGTTGGCTGATGGTGCTGATGGCAGGATTGGGCTTGAGAAGAACCAAAGCTATGTATAATGCAAAATCATTGGTATTTAAGTCTGGAATGAGTCTTTGAACTTACAGTTGAATGCGTTGTGAGAAATGACACTCCTTTTTACTTTATCCATGCTCATTTTTATAAAATGTCTCCCTTGTACGGTTGGTACTTTACTAAGGCCTTAATGAGCAGGGCACATCACCATGGGTGCTGGAGATCAGGGGGGATCAATCACAAGCAATCCACAATTCCATTACTGCTAACACATGCCCCTCAAACAGGGACCTTACTGGGACCCTTTAGGAGACAAGGAAGTAGTAGAGCCATTGTCTCTTGACTTAGGAATGGGAACAAGGTATTCCTCCACATATATACTCTATTACTTCCCCTTAACTGAGTATTATTACAGTGTATTGTAATTGGTTGTTTAGTTCTTTGTATCCTTCATGAAATTGCAAGACTTTTCAGAAAAAAAAATTTATTTTGAAATACTTAAAAATTCTCAAGAAAGTGCAAGGAAATGTACTATCACTGTACCCTTTCCCCAGCCCCTATCTCCACCCCCACTGTTAAGATCTTGCATAATTACAATATTAAAACCAGGTAAGTGATATTGGTATAATGCATAGAGTTTATTCATATTTCAGCTGTTGTAATGTACTTATTTGTGTTTGTGTGTGTGTGTATAGCTGTATGCAACTTTATCACACATGTAGCTTTGAGTAACCACTATCACAACCAAGACACCTAACTGTACCTTTACAAGACACCCTAGTGCTACCCTTTTCTGTCCACACTTACTCTCTCCCTTGCCCTCTCACGCCTGGCAACCATTAATCGGTCCTCCAAAGCTATACTTACATTATTTTATGAATGTTGTATAAATGGAACAAGCAATAAGGTAATCTTTTAAGATAAACTTTTTTCACACAGCAAAATCTCCTTGAGGCTCATCCAACTTGTTCCCCTATCAAGAGTTCATTCCTCTTTATTGATGAGTAGAATTCCGTACCATGGATATATCATATTCTGTTTAACCATTGAAGGACATTTCCGGTTAGGGTTATTACTAATAGAGATGTTATGAGCATTCATGTACCAGTTTCAGTGAGGAAATAAACTAAGATTCTTAAGGGGATAAACAGCATTTGATTTATTACTATAACTCCAATACTTTATACAATACAGTAGGTACTAAAAAATGTTCATTAAAGGAATGATGAATGAATCACAAAATTACCTCTAAATAAAACACAAAATAAGACTCATCTTGTAGGAAAAACATAATTAGCTGGGAGGGAAAATGTCATCAAGAGGTCCTGAAAGTTGCTTTGCACACAAAGGAAACCATCAACAAAAGGACAAGGTGACCTAGCCATTGGAGAAAATATTTACAAATGATGTATCTGATAAGGGGTGATAAGGGGTTAATATTCAAAATCTACAAAGAACTCCTACAATTTAACATCAAAAAATCCCCAAATAATCCAATATAAAAATGGGCAAAGACCGACATAGATATTTTTTCAAAGAAGATATATAAATGGCCAACAAACACATGAAAAGGTGCTCAGCATCACTTATCATCAGAGAAATGCAAATCATAACCACAATGAGGTATCACCTCATACTTGTCAGAATAGCTAAAATCAAAAACACAAGTAACATCAAGTATTGAAGATTTAGAGAAAAAGGAACCCTTGTGAACTGCTGGTAGGAATGCAAGTTGTGCAGCCACTGTGGAAAACAATATGGAGTTATCTCAAAAAATTAAAAACAGAACTACCATACCATGCAGTAATTCCACTACTGGATATCTACCCACAGAAAATAAAAAACACTAATTTAAAAAGATAATATACACCCTTATATTTATTGCAGCATCATTTTAATAGCCCAATTAGGAAAGCAACCCAAATTATGTCCATTGATAAATGAATGGATAAAGAAGATGAGATATATACATCCAATAAATATTATTCAGCCATGAAAACAAACGAGATCTTGCCATTTTCAACAACATGGGTGGATCTAGAGGGCATAATGCCAAGTAAAACAGGTCAGACAATGACAATTATCATAAAATTTCACTTATATGTGGAATTCAAGAAACAAAACAAAGGGAAAAAAAAAAAAAGAGCCAAATAGAGAGAACAAACTGGTAGCTTCCAGAGGGGAGGTAGGTAGAGGGTTGGGTGAAATAAATAAAGGTTATTAAGAGTACACTTGTCATGATAAGCACTGAATGATGAATAAAACTGCTAAATCATTATATTGTACTCTTGAAACTAATTCTAACTATATAACTATGTATCAGTCAATCAATAATTTAAAAAATTATAAAAAAGAGGTCCTGAAAGTTACACTCATGGTTTTAAGTCTACAGTATTCCAAAGGACAGGGACACACACACACACACACAAACACACACACTCCTACATCTTTTTTAGTTTGCTTTAAATATTGAGTTTTGTATTAAGATGGTGTTTGGATTAATAAGCTACAGCTGAACTTTTTTTTTTTTTGAAACAACTAAGGAGACTTTCTATTCTAGCCAAAATGGACTAAGAGGGGCTATGTGTACCCTCCTTCCTAAAACAATAACAATAACAATGACAAAAAATATTTAGAAAGTCTTGTTTTTAAGACATGGACATCAGGCAACAAAGAAATCCCTAAGAAATGAGAAGCCAAGGACGTCAATCTTTTGCTTGTCCTGCTTACAGTCTTGAGGGTTTCTTAGCAGAATCACAGGGAGGGTAACTCAAGAGAGGCAAACTCCTTGAGTTGAAGAAGCAGGTCTGAAAGTGTGCAAGGGTAAGATGGTAGCTATCATTCACAGGACAGGGCACCTGGCAAAGGGCTGCTGTAGAGAGAAATGTGTCCTGAGACCTGCAGGGTCCCGCTTGCGAATTTAGCAGAGTACTGATCTGGACAAATGTGTGAGGAAACTTCCCAAGGCTGGGTATTCCTTAACTCTAAGGAATAAACAGATCTAAACAATGATCAATATTTGCTAACATCACAAAAAGAGAGAGAACCAGTAGTCTTGCTCAGCCTCCTCCAAATGCATTTGGTCAAGTTCCTAATCTTAATTACCAATTAGTAGAAAAGATATAGGTCAGAGGAGCTTACTAAACAACTCTACAGGAAGGCATCAGCAAATACAAACTATAGAGAGCTCTACCAGCCAAATAATCCAGTTTCCTTAACAAAGAAAAATAGATGGAGGGGAAACCTCTAGAATAAAAGAGAAGAGAAATAACCAATTGCAATGTATGGGTCTTATTTGTTTTCTGTTTCAAATCGTAAAAAGTAATTGTAAAAACGTCAGAGACAATATGGAAAATCTGAATATTGGTTGTGCATATTTGATAAAAATAATAAGACAATATTGACTGTTACGTATGGCTCATTTCTTAGGTGTGATTCATTTTCTCAGTTAAAAAACAAGTCCTAGGGGTGCCTGGGTAGCTCAGTGGGTTAAAGCCTCTGCCTTTGGCTCTGGTCATGATCCCAGGATCGTGGGACCCTAGAACCCCACATTGGGCTCTCTGCTCAGCAGGGAGCCTCCTTCCTCTTCTCTCTCTGCCTGCTTCTCTGCCTACTTGTGATCTCTGTCTGTCAAATGAATAAATAAAATCTTTTAAAAAAATAAAAATAAAAAATAAAAAAATAATAAAAATAAAAAACAAGTCCAAAAAAAAAAAAAAAAAAAAAAAGTCCTAATAGTATAAAGATATCTGCTGAATGAAATGAAGTCATGCCTGGAATTGGCTTCCAAATAATTTGGGGTGGGGGTAGGAAGTGGAAATAAGGGATATGTTGAAACAAAATTGTCCATGAGATGACAGTTGTTGAAGGTAGGTTGTAGCTGTATGAAAGTTCGTTATACCATTCTCTCTAGTTTTTAGTATGTTTCAAATTCTCATAATAAAAATTTAGTTAAATAAATTAGAAATACATCTATAAATACGTAAGAAATTAAGGCTGTGATTTAGGACTCAGAAGTCACAGGCCATGATAAAAACTATTTCTTAGACGTGGAGATATCAGAGATGATGCTTTATGAGGGCACTGAGGACTGTGATTTGTAGCATCCCCTTAATGGAAGACTATATTTTCTCCACACAGAACACTGGCTTTTTAGCAAGGATAGAACTTCCTTCTGAAAATAGACCTAGCAGTATACAAGTGGTTGACTACCTAACTGAAGACACAAAAAGACATCAAAGGAGACCAAAAACCTAGATCTACAGGTGCAGTTATTATGTCTTCCTGTTCTTTTAAAAGCACATGACTGCTGCCCTTCCAACAGCATCCCTGCTATACAATTCAACCAATTCAATCTTGCCATTCCTACACTTCCTGCTTGCTCACTGTCACAACTCCACCTTCCACATACACATTTAACTTTTTTTGGTTTTGAGGTCAGGGAAATGTCCAAATATTTTTTCCCCATTCAAATAATTCATCAGAAATACATTACAACCAGAATCTAGTTGTTTTGCAGTAGGAGGAACACTGTGAGTAGCTTGTCCGAGGTTCTGCCGAAAGAAGTCTCCCCTCTCCTCTTATCTGAGCCCTACCCACTCAAGAGAATATGTACAAAGCCAATAAATGGATCTCCTAAAAAGATGAATGTTACACTTTCCACTTTAAAAAATCCCTCATGGTCTCTAGTTCAGTATCTTATAAATAAGCTATAGCCTATATTTCTTACTCAAGAAATGAGCTGATTTGCTGACTCTAAAAAAAAAAGTCGAAGTAAATTTTAATTCTCAGTATATTTTTAGCTAATAATTCTGTCTATAATATTACTGTACTAGTAATATTCTTAAGATATCATGATATATCCTAATGCCCATTTTCACTAAATGCCTAAAAAGGCCATGGGATCATGGATTTAAAATATGATTTAAAATGTGATATGTGCTTTGGCAGCAAAATTAGCTTTAGGGACTCAAGGCTAGTGAGCATTTTTGTAGGTTGGTTACATTTTGTATTGCAAGATGCATTAGAGAAATTGTAAATGAACTTTTCAAAATATTTATTATCGGGGCACCGGGGTGGCTCAGTGGGTTAAGCCGCTGCCTTCGGCTCAGGTCATGATCTCAGGGTCCTGGGATTGAGTCCCACATCGGGCTCTCTGCTCAGCAGGGAGCCTGCTTCCCTCTCTCTCTCTCTGCCTGCCTCTCTGCCTACTTGTGATCTATCTCTGTCAAATGAATAAATAAAATATTTAAAAAAAAAATTTATTATCATTTTTACAACTTTCACTGGAGTGTCATTGTTTTTAGATGCAGTCTTGTTTATAATGTCCATTTTAAAAGTTGCTACCCCAGGCTTATAAAACAAAATTATAAGGTCTTCCCATCAACAGTATTAAAAGCATTTATCTCTAAGAAAGAGTTATAAAGAAATTCCACTGCAATAATTCAAACATTAAAGAAAATATAAAAATTGTTACTGTATGATAGAATATCAAATAATTAGAAACTGCTTTGTACTTTAATTTCTTTTTTATTATTTTTTATTATGTTTAGTTAGCCACTGTTTTGCAGTACAACATTAGTTTTAATGTAGTGGTCAATGATTTGTTACATATAACTTCTGATAAAAGCAAAATACCTGCATAACTGCCAATTAGTCACATGTGATCTATGTAAATTTAAATCAATTAAATTTAAATTATATTCAAAATTCAGTTTCTCTGTCATACTAGCCATATTTTAAATGTTCACCCGCCACATGTATCTACTGGCTACCATACTGGATGGGGCAGATATAGAACAATGTCTACTGTCTCATAAAGTTTGATCAAGTAATGATGGTCTTTGTTAGAGAAATCAGCACTGAGGAATGTATATGTGCATATATCAATTGATTTCTGTCATGTCATTTTCCTTTAGTATGAGAGACAGAATTAAACTTATAAAATTTAAATTGCATTTCTGGAAAATCTATATTCTCATGCAAATATTTAAAATTGTGTCACAGTGACGCCTGGGTGGCTCAGTTGGTTAAGCAGCTGCCTTCAGCTCAGGTCATGATCCCAGCGTCCTGGGATCGAGTCCCATATTGGGCTCCTTGCTCGGCAGGGAGCCTGCTTCTCCCTCTGACTCTGCCTGCCACTCTGTCTGCCTGTGCTTGCTCTCCCTCTCTCTCTCTCTGTCAAATAAATAAATAAAATCTTTAAAAAATAAAATAAAATAAAATTGTGTCACAAACACTGCAGTGTAGATTTTCTTTTTCCTCTGCTACAAGGAGAACAGAATTCAGAAGATCCTATCTGCTCAAGATAGGGAATTATGGCATTAGCCAGTCTTCTTCCCCTTTGATTCACACTTTTGTTCTTTATAAAGACCTGTTCTAACCCTGCTGCTTTCAAGCTTGCCCAGCAATGGCCCAACATTTATTCTGTGGGAAGGAATTCCTATTTAGAGAGCTGTACCTCAGGCCTCAAACTCCACACTTGTGAAGTTTGTTAACTGGCATAAGAAAACTCACTTCCTAGTTAGGTCTTCCCACCGGGAGAGGAGGCTCTTACACTCTTCCAAAGTACTAACAGATTCCTTAGTCTAACATAACTTTTCATCTCTCAATTTAGAAAGATGCATTTTGTAACATATGTAAAAAGACAGAAACATAGAAAGGCATAAATAATACTGCATTCTTGTATGGGAAAGTGAAATGCTCCTACAGTGAGATACTGAATAGGAAGGGTCTGTCTAATTCAGCAAAGAAGCTGAGTAAGATCATCTCTACCGTTTATGCTTAGCAAGGAACCATGCTGCAAAGGAAAGACAGAAAACAAAGCAACAAATAAATGAAAAGCATATGAAAAACTTCTAAACAGGGCTAAACCGGATGCATTTAAGTGCAACTCCTGAAAATCTTGATGAACAGTAGTATGTCTATATTTAAAAGACTAGATAAACCATATAGTTGATCCAGATAGTAAAAAAGGAAAAAAAGCTATCTACAATTATATGAGTATAGAGTTTGAAGTATTTTCATGAAAAAGTAAACAATAATAAATAATTATTTGGTATCAAAAATAATTTGACCTTAAATGAGAAAAAAATGAGAAAAAAAATAATAAAGTCCAAGTAAAGGAGTTCTTAATACAATAGTCCAAACATTTGTAAAGTGGATCTTTGTCCAGAATAGTATTGTTTGCAAATAATTTCTACAGTAGATTCAACAGATTCCATGGTTACAAAAATTAATTAGAACCTTAAAATTAGCTATAGAAATCAGCTACAAGCTAATGAGTTTGGGAGGAAAAAAGAAAGAACACAATATGCCAACTTTTCAACCCTTTCTGCAAACAGACTTTCACATCTTAAAAATTACACTTGCTTTCAAGATTCCTTGCATCCATAACTTCAACTTTTTGCTCACTTGCTTACTCCCTAAGAAAGTCTAAAACCACATAAACTGCTATAAATGTTTACCAACAAAGTATTATTTTCCAATCAATTTTTTCTTAATTTTCAAAGTTGAAAAAGTTTTTATTACAATTAGGTCACTACTCTTGGCATAAGGCCTCTGAAACATTGTTTCTCAGACACTAATGGGTCTTGGAAAAGTTTGAAACTCTCAATTCATTATGACTTTGAGTAGCTGTTTTGTACCGAAGAATGAGAATTGATGGAGAGGTTGGGACTAAACACATAATTTTATGAAATATGATGAAAACATAAGGGTTTTGTTATGACGCACGTAACAATCAAGAACCTGCTTCTTTTTAGCAAGCTCCTAAAAAGTACCTCCCGTATAATTATTAAATAAAAACACTCACTTATTTGGTACTCAGCTAGCTTTTAAACTCTGAATAAGAGAAGTACACAGTGAGAGAGGTACTTACATGGTTTCCTTGGATACTGGATGATGCCATTCAGGTCTATGTTTTTATCTGAAAGTGGTGCCCTGCGGAGAAATGAGGCTTGGTGAGTGGCTGTTTATACATAGTAAGTAAATAGGAACTTTGTTTATTTTACAAAGGATTTTTTATTTTGACCCAGATTTCTTTTTCTCATCATACTCAAACCTTGTAAACAGCAATAATATGGTAGAACAGGTACTTTGCACAACTCTTTCTAATACCACGTAGGAGATCATAATTATCAAAGCAGAAGCTCAGAATGCTTTGGTTAAATACTTTACTCCTTGGGCTACTTTATGTATCTTAACAACTCTATTTATGTCAGACATATCAATGAACACTGCCTGCCTCTCTATTTCCCTTCAGAAGGAGTTGTTCTCAAACTGTCAATAAAGAAATTAATCTAAAAAAATTCACACACATGATAAATGTCCTTACCTTAAAGAGTAAGAGAATTCTAGCTTCACCAGCTCCTAAACATCCAGGGTTTCCACAGACATTAACTGTCATCTTAGACGTAGTAGTGGGGTCCTAGATTCTCAATAGTTTAAGGGCTACGAGCACACAATTTTGACAGTCTCTCAGAACTACAGGCTCTCTAATTTTGGTTGCATGATTAATCCCTCCTATGTGATAAGTTTTAACCTTCTAATATTTCTCTGGATCGAAAAGAACAAATGAGCTACAGCAAAGAATGGCAACTAACTTTAATGCTTAACACAATTTAATAATCTGAAATGAAGTAAGTGTGTGCTATGTTTCCATTAAAAAGTTTCCAGCCACAATTAATTGAACAAAAACTTGTCTTGTTCCAAGATTATTCTTGGAAATGTAATTTTAAAGTCTGCATGAAATGAGGAAACTTACTTTTTTACCATATGAAAGCAATCTCATTTTTTAGGAATGATTTTTGGATAGGCTTCCAATTTGATATTTTCCATTTGAACTAGCAGCATAGGGGCTTGGCAGGGGGAGGGGAGGGAAGCAATTCTGTGTTCTTTTGCCAGCACTGACAAAGGTCTGGTTGTCAGTGATACCTTTACAGCTAAATTTACCCCAGAGTGACAGGAACAGGTGCACCTCGGCCTGCCAGACACTTGTGCACAGGGATCACGCATCTTACGGCTTGACGATCAAGGGGGGAAAGCCTGGGTCTTCATAGAAAAGGAGAAGAGACAAACGCAGCCCAAACTGGGGGGTTTCTCTTCAAAGCCAGCTGGTCTGGCTTTATTCTACAGGAATTTTTTTACCTGTCAGGGTTTGGACAACAAAGCCCTCAGCAGGTGCTGAAGGGTACAACTTCCTGGAGAAGCAGAAAGGCACTGGTGAGTTTCAATTGCCAAAATATATTTTTTAATCTTTAAAAGTTGATTTTGCTATCTTGGAAGAGGCACTGCTGAGGAACCTACATTCAGAAAGCTGATGAGACCATTGGAATCAGAGCCAACTAACTCAACAGTAGGTTTGCCTGGTGTAGAAAGTAGAGCTGTTACCATTTGACAATTTTTTACATTAAAAAAAGAGTTTTATAGGAAAGACTTTATATTTGAATGTTGGTCTCTTTCATTAGTAACTCTAACATCTGAAAGATGAAGAATTAATTACATATATGATATTAGACTATTAAAATAAACACACAAATATCATTTCCTTTCTTTTTATCTAATTCTGTCATAATCTATTCTGAATAAAATGTTTTTTTAATAAATCAAATAAAAATGTGAAATGGTACATGCTCTTTTCAAACATTTCATGTGCTAGCATTTTTTATATGTGCATGTGACAGGAATATGATTAGAAAGAATATAAAATTAGTTTTATTTATAATACATTTTTTAAAACATGTATTGCACAGAATATTTAATAATTAAAAGTAGCAACATTTTCTCATTATCTTACAAAGAGTTTCTTTGGAGAAAAATCTTTGGAATAAACAACCAAGACAGTACTAAAGCATGTTTTTATGTCACTGATTTCCAAAATTAGTACATTTATATATTTGCTATTTTTATTTTGTGAATTCGAAAGTTTAGGCAAAATTTTTTTTTCAGAGTAGGATTTTAATTAATACAAAACATGGAAAAATAAGACCACATGTCAGGATATATTTTTAAAAAAGTGATTCTATTTCAAGGACTCATTCTTTTAACTATGCTTCACAGCATTTCTCTACAAATTGTTGTATTATACAAATTGAAAACATTTATTTAAGCAAGTAAGGAGTTCAAAGCTAAAGACTATACATAGTAAACATATGAAACCATTTTAACAACCAAATTCCATATTCACAAACAACATGGGCTAATGAATGTAAAAGACACACAGCATACACCGATCAAGAATGCTATAAATTATTAGCCCTAAAATCAATTTTCTGGGCTGTGGGGGGTACAATTGGTACTTAAGAAGAGAAAGGCTCCTACCAATATAAATTACTAATATTATGAGGTAATTGTTTTTTCATGATAATCTCATAAATAATTTTCAAACTACATGCTTCACACATGGCTGTATAGTAGGAAAATAATAAGATCTGACTTTTTTAATGACTACTACATCTAAAACAATTATTAAATCAATGATGATATGAATAAACCACAAATTTATAAGTATCATACTCTGACTTAATTATTGTTTAAAATTATGAACTATTTGTGGCTTAAAAAATTACCAGAAATGATCTAGACAACAAAATTCTAATATTTTTAAAACATAATTAAAACCCAAATCTGATTTTCGTTATAAATTACTACATATAGAATATCATTCAGAAAATTAAAGTATATTCTACTTTTTTAAATGATATATTATGGTTTCAAACTGCTATTTTTATGTGATATTCTGTCATCTTCATATATTGCTTCTGGTACCTAAGTAACCATGATCCAATATTGCATTTTTTAGATAGCTTCATTAGTCTCTTAAAGAATAATTATGTACTACATGCACTTGATAATTTTGTTATTTATCTAGTCTGTTAAGTACTATATTCCTAAAGAATCAGAGCACTCATTTTTTAGAAATAAGTACTACAAACCTGAACACACACTCTTAAGTCAACTTTTAAAATTACATTTGTGAATTCTTTATGTGCATTACTATCGGCTATAATTATTATACAGTTTGTCATTAACACTCAATATGAGCCACACAAAAGCTTCTTCCAAACTATTTTTCATCACTCTTGTGAATTATTTACGTGTGACTGAACCTATTAGAGATAATGTTAGGTATAGCCCAAATAAATAAATAACCAAAATTTGTCATCTTAACCATGGCCTGAATTGTGGGCTTAATCCAAAATTTCATGTTTTTTTCTTGTAATTATGGAGAGAAGCTTTAATTCCTAGTACAACTTGCAGCTACATTTTGTACTTTCCTATAAACCTTCAACTTTGTTTCACAAAAATACCTATGCCAACTCCCTCAATGTATGGAAATGATTTCTTTTAATAAGTCTTAGTCAGAAATTATGATGATGTTGCAATGACTCATATGTGTCCTAAAAGTTTAATTTAAAAACATACTTTTAAATTTTAAGCCTTATTTGCAATGTATCTTCATAGCTTAAGAATGGCTTATTTATAGTGGAGAAAAATTAATTATTCTCCTGTTTCAGAAAAACATTTGAAAAACATTTTGTTTACCCATAGACACATAGAGAAAATTCTGATTCTCCCAGCAACTAATTTCAACAAATTATATTGTGAATACCAATCTATTTAATTTCAGGACAATGAAGCTTCCAGCTAAAATGGTTTACTTGTAAGTATTTAAAGACACAAAAATACTTTGGCAGCTTTAAATGTATCTCCTCATTGACCAGCCACCTGACTGACAGCTGTCAACTGTCTATGGGCCAAATGTAACCCAGTAAAGATAAAAATTACATATTACTCATCCCTGTTGAAATAATACCTGGTGCCAGTAAGGTCTTCAAGTAGGAATAATTAGACTATAGATATAAAGAAGTGAAAAGGGAATCATTTCTGCCACCCACAATCCCTCCTTTGTCATTAACTTATTTCTCCTTTCTTTTCCACTTACCCCACTTGTCTTGATACCCGTAGCTCATACTTACAAAGAGTTAATTTCCTTAAAGAAACTTCAGATGTATGTAACAAGTATGTGACCATGAAAATACTGGGCAGCCAGGTAATGATGCCCACACATTTCTTTCAATCAAATCTTCTTTTGAGCTCATGGAGTGTTTGAATTGTGGGAAAGAGTCTTTGATGCTTTCAACAACTCATTTTTTAAAAAAATGAAATGGAAGCACAAAAATAAAATTTACCCAAGGTCACCAGCATGACGATATAGATGTAGACTTGGCTCTGTCTCCCAACTTCACATCCAGTGATTTTTTTTTTCTGTTAGACTTTAAACATGTGGACAATGAAACTGTAAGTAAAAGAGAGCACATGGAAAATTAATGCGAGACATTGCACTGGGGAATTGTTTGCAGTTAATACCTTCTTAAAGAAATACAGTTTTATCAAAGCATATTAAAATGTAGCTTTAAAAAAAAAGAACACAAACATATTAAAATATCTATGGTACAAACTCTTTTTTAGATTCTCTTTACTATTTAACCTGATTTCCAAACTGAAAACATTTATGGTGCTTATGAAACAGCAGAAAGAAAAATTAATCAATGGCAATATAGATGTTTAGAAGATAAATGACAAATTCAGGTTGCAAATTTTTTTGAAATATTAGAAAACAATTAAAAATACAAAATATACCAAAGCATAAGCATACATACATTACCTAAATACAGAATATACTAAATAGTTCACATAACCAACTCAACAACTAACAAGTGTCTGTGTGTGTGTGTGTTAATTACAAAACCCCCGGGGACCCCAGAGACCTCACCAGCAAGTGTTTCCTAACAGCTCAGAAATTCTATGACTCAACAATCCTGTATTAATTTAAGTATCTGGTATTTATTAAAATAATTATTAATTATATTAATATTTTATATTGCTATAATATAATTTGTTGTTAATGCTGCATATCATATTGATTCAATCAAGGTCATGAAAATATATTCAAACTAAATACTTTATTCTTCTCTGACCCTCTAGAAAAGAAATCATTTAGAAGGTAACTACCATGTTCTGAATTTAAAAGGATTTATTTTAACACTGAGCTTTAGAGCTATATTTGCCTGTGAGAAGTTTGCTTTAAAACCCAAACAAGCAAATGAATTTTTTAAGGAGGGAGACCTTTAAACACTAATATAGAATATGGGAGGAAATTGGAGACAGGATTTCCCTGCAAGGAATTCCGGTAGAATAATCTCCAACAACTCTATGATACCATTTAGCAACTAAATTATACAAAATATCTAAATTTACAAACATATTTGCTTATTCTATTACATTTAGTCAAAATCAACATTATTAATCGGCAAACCACTTAACAATATGCAATAACAGTATGCAAATCGATTGTAAGCAAAATAATCAGTAAATAATATCCATTTCTAGTAATTGTGAAAGACAGGGGTGTCAAGACAAAATGTGCAAAAAATTCAGTCATCTCCCTGCATCTCATATGGGTGTTAGTGAAACTGAATGACTTATTTCTCATCTGCCTTTGAAGGGTTTTTAATGTTTTCTCATTAGAGCTGAAGAGTACTGTCAGAAGAGCAGCAGAGTAGAAGTAGGCAACTATGGGTCATAATCTCTCTTTCACTGCTCAGTAATTTTATGACTGGAAACCAAGTCGTGTAATCTCTGGGAGGATACTGAAGGGATGTGACTCTTTGCTGGGCTATGCATAAATCAGAGGAAAGGCCGTTCTGGAAAGTGTTTATCCAGTAGAAGGTGTTTCTGTTCCTTCATGTGAGGTCCCAAAAGGATTCTAGATAATGTTGGTGGGTTCCGGTCTCCAATGGCCTGCCCTGCCCCCTCCCTACTGCTATAAGAAGCCCACCATATTGGCAGCATTCCAAATAATTAAACTAACACCAGTTTTTAGCCTATGAGATGAGTGTGGAAAACAAAATCACTTTACAATACACTACTGACCAGCCAGCCATATTTTTCCTACTTGGGTACCCTGGTAACAAAACATAAAAGGTCTTATCTTCAAAGTTACTTTGTCACACATAGCTTGGAACTTTTCACTAACTTTATAAGGTGGAGTTGCAGCATCCAAAAAACCTACTAGTCATTTAATGTTTTTATTAATATTTTTCAAAAAAAAATATTCTCCACACTTGCTGCTGTAAGCCAGCTTGAGAACATGTTTGCTCATGTCAGAAAGATGTTGGAACAAGCAACAGGCTCATCAAAGAACCCCCTAATCTGAAGTGTTAAAAATATCTGGATCCAAGAGAGGTTAATAGTAGCAGCTGGCTACACAGAGAGGTTAAAAGGCTGGGAATATGGGTCCCCTTGTCGCCTGGGATGACAATGTTGTGAAGGCCTTATATGATTGATCAGCAACGCAGAGGTAATTATCAAGGTCATAAGGAATATTTGTATTAATTGAAAGTCTTTTTAGGGAAAAGCCACATTTCTCAAGTATTGTGCATGGGACTGGTCTTGGTTGCCAGGAATCTAGGTTCATAAGCCGCTGGCAGCCACAGAAGCATGAATGTGTGCTCCTCTCCATTGTCACTGATGGTAGATGCCATGGGATCTGAAACCCATTTTACAGGTTTTGCTGAGATACGGGGATCCAGGAGCAGAGTTCACCCAAGAAAAAATAAGGACTGACCCTCAGATCCATAAGGATGAAGAACTGAGTCCCTGTATTGCTTAATCTGTCTTCTAATCACAATGGGCAGAATATATGTGGCATGTCCTTTTTGATTGTTTACAGTACGAGCCAAGACAAGCAATGGAAAGATTCATATCATTCTGACCTCTCATTGTTACTATTTTGAAAGGAGTTCACTGATTTAGAAGTTCCATGAAACTAAGGATTAGTTGAGAGCGTGGGAACGAATAATGTAGCAAATGTAAGGTTAAGGAATTAGAAGTCTTCACAGATCTTATGATCACCCTTACCCTAAGGCAATGGCTTGAAAGCAAAAGATACATAAGAAACACCCAAGAAGCTAGTTTTTAATGAGATTTCTGAGGCTGTTGTTCAGGGGAGCTGAGATGGGGCCTAAGAATCTGAGTGACTCTGAGGCCCTCTGATAAAAACTGTTTTCAGTGCTAGATTCTGTGCTAGATTCCAGTCCTCACTAAAGTTGAGGGACTCCTTCAAGAAGGTTGGTTCTCTTGCTCTGCAATAGCAAGAAAACCAGCACCCAGCGATCTCAGGTCCTAGGAGACCAAAGGAAGCCTATGGATATAGCTACAGAAGTTCTGCGTGCATTTTTATTTATTGTCAGATATAATTGCACTTAAATAGTCTGTTTAATTATTTCTATGTAGATTGGCAAAGGGTAAGGTTCACCCAACATTAGAGATAAACCAAAAATCATTCTCAAGTTCTACTTGAGTTTCAGGCACTAAATAAAACAGCTTTAAATATGAACAATGGCTTGAATTGGCTCTTGAGAAAATTCATTAAAAAATAACAGAGTGCTGTTTACGAGAAGTATGTATATATACATATGCATGTATACACACACACACACACACACACACTCAAGTTTTAGAATACTCGATCATCACTGACCCAGGGAGTTTAGAAGGCTATGGTCCAGCAATAATGTAGGAGAAACCACAGGCTTTATTCTCCTGTGCATGAGTTGTTTTGTGGCCATAGGCTACCCAAACGAGAGTCTCACAGCTACAAAAGGATGAGGTGAGAATATGTGAAACAGACTAGATAGATGAACATAAATCCTTTGAAAGCAGATAAACATTGCAAGCACATGCGTTACTCGCTGTGAGTTAATCATCATTGTAATCAGAGTGATTATAGTGATTAATAACAAAAAAAATCATAGAAACTCTTCTATGACCATATTATCTATAGCATATATCAATTATTTAGAAATAACTTCCCTTGGGGTGCCTGGGTAGCTCCGTGGGTTAAAGCCTCTGCCTTCGGCTCAGGTCATGATCTCAGGGTCCTGGGATGGAGCCCCTCATTGGGCTCTCTGCTCAGCAGGGAGCCTGCTTCCCCCCCCACTGCCTGCCTCTCTGCTTACTTGTGATCTCTCTGTCAAATAAACAAATAAAATCTTAAAAAAAAAAAAAAAAGAAAGAAAGAAAGAACTTCCCTTGTTAGCAGTATTTTATTTTGAAGGGATTCAAATAAATAGAAAATTATTACTATCTTATGGTTCTGAAAGAGAAAATGTAACTTTACAAAGCATGAAAGAAGAAATCTAATTGTTAATAACCAGTGGTGTGTGTGTGTGTGTGTGTGTTTATGGTTGTACTGGCTTTACAACTGAAAATAAAAAATTTACAACTGAAGATGAGAAGATGAAGCAGAAAAGATGAAGGAAGAAAGAAGGAAAAGGGGAAGGAAATGGAAAAGACAGGATTCAATCTATTGATAGCTATATCACTATTGCTAAAGGGACCGAAAGGCATAAGAAAATTGTAGAATGTTTCCTACTTACCCGTCTTTAAGCAGTGTTCAAGATCTTTTACTTAGAATCATATTTCCTCATCTCTGAATTTCTTCAGAATATATTATAAAGTATACTGTATTTGATATGGAGGTTCCATATTTACAGGTTTAATGTCATACAAAGTTGGGAAATATTTGATTCATGGGCCCTATCTTTGCACACAGGAAGACGCTTTGTCT
The DNA here is from genome assembly GCF_022355385.1 of Mustela nigripes. Classification (NCBI taxonomy): domain Eukaryota; kingdom Metazoa; phylum Chordata; class Mammalia; order Carnivora; family Mustelidae; genus Mustela; species Mustela nigripes. Next base: position 112,019,962 of record NC_081568.1, on the reverse strand, counting down.
GTGATTTCACAGAGGTCATAAAGGGCAGAATGTAGTGTTCCCTCCAACCTCAAACCTCTCCCCAACCTTTCCAAATTCTAACCTTCATCCAGGAAGCAATACCCATGCTTGTCACAGGACTCTTACATCCCTTTCAAGACATTTCTGAAGAAATAATCACTAATTACACCTCTGATGGCTTTTGGAGGCAGAAGGGAGTTCACACAGGGTGAGACCAAGTGACAACATGGTAGCAATGGCACAAGGGACATGCAGCAACTGTGTACCTCCTATGCAAGACGGGAATAGAAAAAGAGACCAGAACAACAGGTACCAAAGTGTTATTATATATTTTTAAAAAGATAGATAGATAAATTTTCAAGGAGCATCACGATACTTGGCTGATAGAGAGCTCATCTTCCAATCACAACCTCTTCAAAAATAGTAAACTTTCTTCAAGTAAGAGCCAGGCTTTCTACTTACTGGCTAGCACCTAGGGCTAACTTACACATCGGCCAAGCAAGAGGGACCGGAGACATGATGAAAAACTCCTCCCTGAAGCATCTCCCCACCAACAGACCAGGGAATTTATGGAAGTTGTGTAAGCATAGATACTCCTTTGGAGGATGAACTCCTTTCAGAAAACTTCTGAAAAGAAGTTCATTTAAAGGAGTAACACATTGATACTGCATCATGAAGTAAACTGTTGGAGTGGTGGGCTCCTCTGATAGAACACAGTCCACGAGAATTCTGGAACATAAAATGAGTGCTGAGGAATGAAAGGACCTTGTGGGTCACATCAGTGAAAGGCTGTGAGGAGACAGAGACACTCAATAAAGAGCTATTATTGATTTTAAAAATTGCTGCTGGGTGAGTGGAGCATGCCAGAGTGAAAGAAGGACAAGCTGAAGGTGAGTCTAGGGAGGCTGGTGATACAAAGACAAGCTTTAGCAACCTTACAATTTTGCCGATACCACACAGATAATATTGATTTTAAAAGACTTAAAAACTCAGATTTAATAAAACCTGCTAATTCTGTATATTTATGTGACAGTTCCTTAAATTTAAGTGTAAGATTATGCAATCAATAAGCAATTTAGAAGATGTCTGATAGAACCAAAAAATAATATCTTGGAGCCTTATTCTGAGCAAATGGATATATAATTACTTTTGTAAGTCTGACAAAATAAAATATGAACACAAAAAAAATGTTTTTCTGAAAAGAATATGGAACACTGACAAGGATAATATAAATTGACAAACCCAGAATGTAAGATTCTTGGTATAATATACATTGGTTTAATCAACATATTATCCTAAATATTTTATATTTATTTCAAATATAAAAAGCTATATATAAAATAAAAACTGCTTTGAAGCATGAAAGCTGATAGAAAAGGAAACAACTTCGAAGATATTGTTAGATAATGAGACATTGAGGTATTTTCCAGGAGCATGCGGTAGTCCTTAAAAATGAAATAGTATGTTAGTGGACATTTACTGAGCATTCTCTTTTTTTTTTTTTTTTAAGATTTTATTGATTTATTTGACAGAGATCACAAGTAGGTGGAGAGGCAGGCAGAGAGAGAGAGAGGAGGAAGAAGGCTCCCCGCCGAACAGAGAGCCTGATGGGGGGCTGGATCCCAGAACCCTGGGATCATGACCTGAGCCGAAGGCAGAGGCTTTAACCCACTGAGCCACCCAGGCGCCCCTACTGAGCATTTTCGACATGCCAGGCACCAGGTGACTATAGAAGTACAATCTTACGTCTTCCTCTCAGGAAAACTGTCATCCTATAGAGGTCCTGAAACGTTTTCTATTTCATAACAAGGGCATTTTGAAAATTAAGGTCAAATGGTTATTAAGTCTGAGCCTGGATTCTAATTCAGCAACTCTGATTTATCCTTCCCTGTCCCTTGTACATTCCTTGCAAAGGTATTTCCCATGATGTTCACATATGATATGTAACTTCTAATCGATGAAACTAACTTTTTAAAACTTTTATGATGTTATTGCCAAAATGTCTACTTAAAGGCTACACTTTCACAGGAGGAATACCCTTGAAATCCCCCTTCTGTATCTGCAATTAGTGTCAATTTATGAGCCAGATATCAAATAATCTGCTGCTTTATAATCACATCATAGTTTCCATCAAGCACCTTGTTCACTACATTTGGTCTGGATTTAGTTTCACCAACAAATTCATCCTTAATGATAATGATTTGCCAACAAACAGTTAAGACTGAATAGCAAATGCCTAAGGAGATTTCTATAGAGACCTGTGCGAAGACATTATTACTGAAATAAGCGAGTAACTTCCTAAGCTGTCTACCGGAAGAGGATGACACTTGTTTAGACATGTATTTCTAAAATATTTTCTGGTGGGGGTAAAAAAATATTGATTACATCACCTCCTGATCTCATGATCCCTATAATTGAGCAAAACTTATGAGTCTAAGGACATAATACAGCATCACAGCTAAGAGTATCACTAGAAACAAACTAACCCAGATTCATGTCCTTTGTCTGGCACTAGGGGCTATTAGACCCCAAGTAGGTAATGTCACCTCTCTAAGTTTTAGTTTTTAAAATCTGTAAAATGAAGAGAATTGTAGTTCCTGTCTGAATGGTTGTTGTTTGGATAAAAAGAAAAAAAGTTTATAAAGCAGATAATATAATTAATTAAAGCAATTAGTACAAGACTAACAGTAAGTGGCCATTAAATATTACACACTTTAAATTTATTTCAACTCTCATTCTAATAAGATAGTATTATTTTTTCACATATACTACAAATATCCTTGTATTATAAATATGAATATTATTCACATATAAATATCAAACTACAAATTTAGTAAAAAAAGGAAATCATCTATAGAAAATCAGACTTCCTTGGTTTGAGTCTTTGACTAAGTGAAGTAGTATATACTGATAAATCAAACCGGTTTTAATGCCTGACAAATTTAAAAGTTTTACTGTATTTTACTTTTAATTCTCACCATATTGCAAAACAATTTAGAGAGACTTCATCCCAAACAATGAAAATCAATTCTCTCTTTTCCTGTAAATTAGCCTATGGATATAATTACGTATCTCCTTGTTTTCAAATTTAGTAAGTATGGGAAACATAAATCTATGCAAGATCTTGCCTTCCTGAAAAAATAAAATTTGTATTATTTTCCTTGGTTTATAATTCTAGGTTATATACAAAATATTTAGAAGTAATTTCGTAAGTTCTCAACTATGTAAAACACCATCATTTGGAAAATTACCTAGAGAGATAAAGAAAACAAGGTACATTTTGCAGTGTGGTGGCTTTATTCTCTCCTTTCTAGATTTGTCTTATTTTGGTATTCTTAATGAGGACAGATAGCAGGTATACCAGATATAAATTGTTTGTAAATACTTTCTGAATCCATTTTTCCCTGTAATACATACTTACACAAATTAAAATCAATAGAAATCACATATGTCCCAAGTGGGACTTTATTAAAACCAAAAACACAAAATGTCTATGGCTTCTGTTTTCCAAGAAGCAGCAAACAGTCCCCTAGACATAGTTGTAATGTTGATCATGCATCCAACAGAGAACAACGTCTGGGTCCCTCTTGAACAGAATGCTCCATTAGGCATTCCATGGGCTCCCCCTTCCTGGCAGGCCTTGGCCCAGCCCCATTGCCATAGATGGCCATCAGACATTTGGAATGACATAAGGAGATAATCTGAGCAGGCTCTGCCCTAAAGAATTCAAGCTAGCAGGAGACTGAAGATATCAATGTCTTCTTGGCTGACAACAGCATTCCAAAGGTCAACCAGGGTGAAAGAGGATGGACTTGGGAGTTTCCAGTGCCTTTTCAACAACCAAGCAGCTAACAAGTATAAAGAAGCACCCCTCAAGACAAAAAAAAATAATAAATTAAGACAATAAAAGTCTGGAAGTATACTAGAGATGCCATGTCTGTGAAAGGGAAATAAGACAACCTACATCCATTCAGTCAGGGAATTTTAGGTTTGAAAAGATCACCTCTCTTAAAAATAAAACAGTTCTCATCCTAAACCAATTCCCACCTCTCTTGACAATCTACTTCTCCAACTTTTTCTACAGTGTCAGCCCTTATATGGATGAATATGGAACTTAATAATGTAGAAGTAGAAATGTATGGAAATTAACGGTGTAGAAGTAGAAATGTATGTAGTGTAGTATGTAATGGTGTAGAAGCAGAAGAATAAGAATGTCTTTTACTACAGTTTACCAATTTCCCAGGCCTGTGCTTTGTTGGGTGGCTCATTTAATCCCCATAACAAAGTTTTAAGAGTAGCACTTTATGTTCCACACTTTACAGATGAGGAAACTTAGGCAAAGGGAGGTTCCATAACATGTACCTGATAGTATCTTCATCGAATTTGGGAAAGTCTATGCTTTACTAACAATTTCCACCTTACACAATACTTTTCCTCCCTGACCTTAAGAGTGTTTATTAGCTCTTACTTTAAAAGGATAATTCCATTTCCTCAGATTTTTTTAAGTATAAATAAGAACAATGTTATCCCAACCAGTCTCTTGAAGAAGACATGATTTCAATCTATGAAACTACCAGTAATACATTTTTAGTTTAGGAGACAGTGTTCCTACACACCTTATTCTTTACTAGAATTTCTACCTAGAAGAATGCTTAGAAGTATTTTCTCTTGTAAAAGCGTGCTCCTGTCAAATCTGTCAGATCACCTTTCTATAGGGCGAATTTGCCTAGTCAGTCTCAGGTAAGGTGCCCTGGTCTGGCACAAAGTATAGTAGATAGACCCTGCCTGGTGACCTTCACTTCTTTCTAAATTCATGGCATGATTTAGGGGTACATCTGTTAATTTCTCTTGGCCCCATTTGTCTACCCTGTAAAAAATTAGGTGCTTGTGTTAAATGTTCCCCAAGACCTCTATCAGCAAGAAGATGCGGAAATTCTGACTTTAAAACTTTCCACACTAGTGCCAGGAAATGCAAATGCCAACAGTGTCCTAAAAATTGGCTGGTATCATAAAACAGATTCTTTCTTTCTTTCTCTTTCTTTCTTCTTCTTCTTCTTTTTTTTTTTTAAACCAGCATTCATTTAAAACTCTAGAGCAGCACATTCCAATAGAACTTTACGCAATGATGGCAATGTTCAACATCTCGCAGTCAAATAAGGTAGCCACTAGCCGCCTGTGGCTATTGAGCACTTGAAATGTGGCCAGTATAACTGGGAACCTGAATTTTGAATTTTATGTAATTCTAATAAGCTTAAACTTCATGAGCCACAGGCGGCTAGCGGCTCCCATACTGGCGGCAGCTTATAGCTTCAAGAGCACAACAATATAAACATTTTACACCTTTGATTTATTCAGCCGAGTACTTTACAATGTCTTTGGAGCATTGATCTTTTCACCACTCTTGGAGCGTTTGGTACAGCTCCACAGTTCAATCAAAGAACAGCCCAGGCATTTGCATTTCGTGATGGCATTTTTTGCGAGAGACCCCAGTATTATTCTCACGTGCCAGCAAATAAAGGGGAGGGAAAGGGAAAGGAAGTTTTGGGGAGGGGGGGGGTCTTTTCTCCCCCAGTCTCCCATTTGTCGTGTAACTTGGGGCCTTTCCCGAGCCAAGACGCGCACCTATCCACCGAGGCAGCTTAACTAGCAGACGCAGCAGTTGGCTGTTCTTTTTTTTTTTTTTTTTTTTTTTTTTAATAATCGTGTAGACCCTGAGAGATTGGGCTGTAAAATCCAGCTCCGGGACCGCGTCCTTTCCTATTGGTCTGTCAGGTGAAAAACAGGGCTGACTGGCGGCGGGACAGGGGCGGCGGCCGGACCTGCGCTCGCCACTCCTCCTCCCCCAGGCGCGCAAAGCGCTCAGAGCCCCGGCGGCTCCAAGGGCCGCCGGACGCCGACCGCGTGCCAGCGCTTTGTGCACCGTGCGTAGGTGGGTTCACTGGGCGCCTCGCTCGGAACTGCCCCCCCTCCCCAGCCCTCTGGGGTCGTCGCCCGCCAGCCTAGGGGAAATATCCCTGAGAGCCCCAAACCAGACGAGCAGGGCAACTCCCCGACACCGCCACCGAGCTTCTCCAGGGCCCACCCACCACCGCTGCGCCCTCCTCCCATTCTCCACAGCCCACCACGCGGCCTCTTCGCCAAACCACCAGCCGCTTTCCCCCGAGCCGTGACATCCCCCTCAAGACGCAACCCGGCACACTCCCCGCCAAGGCAGCCCGCCCCCTTCCGCGCACCCAGGCCCACAGGCCCCTGGAGGGCCCCCGAGCCCGCCTCCTCCTCGCCCGTGGCGCACGCACGTGGCGCACTCACCCCCTACTAGCTGCCTCCGAGCTCTAGAAACGCTCCCGGGAGGGAGCCCCCGCCCCCTCGGCTCCGTCCGCTCTGAGGAAAGTGGGTGGGGGGAAGCGAAGACGGGCTGAGAAGGAGTAGGTAGGTCGGTCCGCTCTGAGAAAAGTGGGTGGGGGGAAGAGGCGATGGGCAGAGAAAGGAGTATATAGGTGGAGAGCGGTGTTGGAGGGGACGACCGGCAATAATTGGATGGCGTTGCGGCTGTTGCGCCTCTGTGAACGCCCAGCCAGCGCGGATTCACTTTCCACACAAATCACCGGGAGGGATTGTTGCTGCCTGCAATCAATAACTCAGCAGAGTAAGCTGCTGAAACCACAGGCGTCCCCTGTCTGGGTCTCTTAAGGGGCCGTCCGAACTGAATTCCAGCCCTTGGCTTCCCAGACAAAGAAGTGGGCACCGAAACGCAGGACGGAGATTTTTAACCCCCACCCCCACCCCGATCCCGGGTAAAGATCTTTAAAAATTAAAGGGCACACACGTAGAGAGGTATCTAGGGGGGAAAAAAAAAACACCAAACAGTTAAAAGGGGAAGTGTAACAATCCATTCTTTGACTTGAAGGTTTCTGTGATATTTCGAGAAATGGGATAGAATCAATGTTCCGATGAACATTTAACGATTTTCTAAGTGAAGGTAAAGTCCATTTTAATCAGCCACACATTTGCAAGGAAATTACTGATCTAGCCTTATTTGGGCATACTGATCCAGGAAAAGGAAGAAATGTATCATAATTTGTAGTGGCATTGTTAAAAGCCTTAGCATATCTTTCAGACATTATTCCATGAAGACTGCATTTCTGTAAGGGAAAAAGGCCCTGGGAGATGTGTATTATGATTCCCACTTAACAGACTGTAATACCAAGCAGAGCTGGGAGAAAGGGTATTGACTAGGTCACCAGATACTACCCGCCACTAAGTTTAGACTAACTCACTGTAGGCCTGAGCCTCAAAGACTAAGCTCAGCTAACACCCCTAAAATAAAAGTGGCCAAAACTCATTTCTCCTTGTCTGAAGCAATTTAAAAATAAAAATAAATCTTAGGAATGTCAACCCAAATATAGAGGCTTTATAAATCTTAATGAGTCTTCACTATGAAAAGTCTTCTTGCTAAAACAAATGGGTAAATGGATATTGACCACCCTGGTCTGATAAGTCTCAAGGTTGGGAGGAATAGACTCATTCTGAAGCCAGGGAAAAGTTCATTTGTATGTTTGAAGTCATAGAAAGCTGGTTTCAAACGGAGATTAGAACACAGGAGCATTTGTCTGTGCTCAGTATAGTTCAACGCTGCTGGCTAGCGTAAGGTATTATTGGTAATAGAATTCATAAAGGGTACTGAATCCACACCACTAATCCTGAAGTATTTAAAACTGCCCTTTGGGCGCCATACACAATAAGCCCTTTCGGCAACTTCAGTTGAAGCTTCATTATCCCTACTTGACAAATTTTCTTAGCTTGGGATATGGTAGATTTGACTTTCGCCTTTGTAATTCTTAATCAGATACAAAATTAAAGGTACAAAAAATAAAGATAAATATAGGCTCTTTAGATATGAGATAAAGGATATGATTAAACCTTGGCTTGGAATAACAAATCCTTTGCATATTGCAGATTCTCAATCACAAGTAGTCCATATGGTGTATACTGTGCATAGGCTAAAGCTGTACCTAAAGAATTTTTGAAATTTAGATATTTGGCACTATTTATATTAAAGGCTATAAGTATTTTCACAATTAATAATCATTTTAATTATTTTGTTTTTAACATACATTCATTTGTTTTAAAATCAGAATTAATACTGGTGTTACTTCAGGTTAGAAGTTTTAGAAATAAATTTACTTGAATGTACTTTAATATCGGCTTTCTTTAAAAAAAATGTTTTTAACTGTTACCTTGTTGTACTTACACATTTTAAGGTGCCAAAGAAGAGTTGAAAACTGTGAAGTAACTTCTATGAAAAGATGAAGTAAAGAATGGAAGGCAAATGACTGTATGTGTATGTGGTGAGTGCTTAACATTTGTTATATCATTTACCACCAAGCTAATTCATAAAGGTAAAACTGCCAAACTCCTTGTCATTAGGTATCTATAATGTAGACACACAAAAGTGATAAAGTGTGATGGCAACCATTATATGCTTTATATTAAAAGCAATACCATGCCATTTTGCTTAAAGCTCACATATCACCTTGCAGGGCCTACCTTTGCAAGTCTCTTTTACAGTTAATCCATTTCAGGGGAAGTTATGTATGTCATCTCTATTGTAACTATAAAAAGATAACATTTTTAATGCTATTGGAATTTATATCTTCCTACTTTTTATATTTTCTGAACTTCTATATTCGATTATCATGTTTGTGTTGAAAGTATTCTGGCTGAAGAACAAATACTATACAGTTGAATAATCTTGAGGGGTAGATTAATCTATAGGCTCTCTTCATCTTAGGGTGGGTTGCTGTGGCAACCGCCCCAGCTTACTTTAAAATAATTTTTTAAAGCTTACTTCAAGAGCTACACCCAGCGTGGGCCAAGCTTAAAAGCAGGCATACCCAGTGAACAGGGTTTTAGTAGACTGCTGATTTAATGTAGGCAAGTAGTAAAGAGAGGAGGGTGGAGTAAGATGGTATACAACCTTGAACAGAAATTAGAAATTAGCTTTCCTTAGAGTCAAGTCCTAAGGAGTATGCTCTCTGTAATTTCTGTGGAACTTCAATTAAATACATTGCTAAACAATTCTTTTTGGGGGGGTCAAGTAAATATATATTTACATACATAATAAAGCACTTATGACAATTATTTAATGAAGGAAATATTTGGTGATTGGGGAAAAACGTTTATTTAAATAGTATGTCAATCCCAGACATCATTTTCTCTTAAGCAGTTTGTCACCTTTTATTTAACATGGTAGGTCCCTAGTGTCCAGCTGGCTTAAAGGGTGTGAGAATTTTCTATTTTCTAGTCATAGAACTGGAATAGATTGGAGAATTCACGTAACTCATTTAATGAACAAGCAAACTGAAGCCCTGAAAAGACACACTCAGTACTTAGGCACAAATCTTGAACCAGAGAATATAGGCCTCCTAATACCTAGTACAAGCTCCTCCCTACACCAGAAAACATAATATAACCAAGTACCATTAGGTGGTAAAGATCAGGATGATTTTGGTAAAAAAAAAAAAAAAAAATCCAGAGTATTTAAAGAATACAAAGCACATTTTGTATTAACCACTTTGTGAATTACCGATGAATAATTTTAAATCTCGGTGACTTTCTATTATGTATTTCTGCACAACCTCTTCTGTTCTGCTTCAAATATGAAGGCTCATGGGAAGGAAACTAATGCTAATATTAACTTAGGTCACACATAATTAAGAAGCTAAATCTGCTGAGGGGAATATCTTATATTTTAAAAGGCTAACTGTGATACATTTCGGATCCAAATTATTTCCAGGTATCCACAGTGTGGGGTTATACATATTCCTGAATGCTTGTACTCTCATTGATAATTATGAGTTTGTTATTAATGTTTATTATTAAATAATGCGTTAAGATGTTAAAAGGTAAAATAATTTATTTTTGAGGGAAAATCATCTAAAACTGAGGTGTACTGTGGTAAATAGAAATAATCTATAATCCATCAAAAATCATATGATTGAGTCATGTATTGCCTATGTCTATTCACTCATGTAAAATAGGCTTTTACAATTCATTACATTAATTTCAGGCATTATGGCAATAAACTTATATGTTCCTGCAAATGTTTTGCTTTGTCAAGGCATTTGTGAATCTAGAAAAAAATTATAGACATATCTTAGTATTCAAAATAACTATGCACCTTTAAATTTTTGGATTCTTTTTTTTAGAAGTTGTACCTTAAATGAAAACCTGATACAGACTATCTCCGCCATATTATTAAAATGAATTCATGGTAGTAGCAAACTCACCAGATGAAAAACAAACAGGCAAACAAATATACTGTAGATACTAATCTGCAAGAAATATTATTTCAGATGACTTTTGCTTTGTGACAGTTTGCCACGCTTTCCTATAATAAAAGCAAGAGATTCATCTTAGTTGTGCTGATAGTCACAGTGGTGATGAACCAGAAGCCTGAAGATTGTTCAGATCTGGTTGTTCTTGCCTGTAAAATCAACCTTCTCCTTTCAAGTGAAGCCTTGGGGCAGACACCTAAATGTTGACCCCACTCTTCTAAGAAAAGCTACTCACATCAAATAGCCCCTACAATGAAGCAGGGAGGCTTTTTGAATCACACTGTCCTCACACATTAAAATAGTCTAGAGGCATGGTGCAGAACTTCACAGGAAATGCAACTAGTCATTGGGTTAAACACATAGTGCTGAAAGGAATTTTTTTAAAGTGAGGAAATATCTTTAATTAGCTAGATATTTCAGTATGCACCTATTGTCTACTCCTGTACGTTCAACGTTTTTATTTCCTGAATGTATTTTCTCTTCTTCCTTTCACAATATTAAAGATTTTTAATTTGATTCACACAGTTTATATGATCTATAGTTCCACTGGCGTGCAATCTTGTCTTTTCATGGTTTGTGTACTAGTTGATGTATTGTATCTTTGGCTTTACTGGGTGTGGTGTAATTGGCTAGAGAGGGAAGGTGCCTAACCCCTAGAAACCTTTCCTAAATCTTGAATATTAACCTATCTTCCCCCCACTCCCCACCCCCTGGTCAGGTCAAGTGTTTACTGGGCTTAAACCTTAACATAAGTATCTTCCTTATCAGTCTCTATTTCTGCTTCCTGTGCAGCTGAAACTCTTCAGGATAAGTGAAGTCATCAGCTATCGGATAGGGTAGCCTAATGCATTTGGGAAGTTGGTTTGGTTTACATGTTAATGCTCTGGATAAAATCCAGTAAGGTGTGGAAGAGATAGAAGTAGGAGGAGGGAGGGGGAAATCTCCGAGGAAGCTGCCGCCTCGGTAAATATTTCTAAACTGATTAGAAAGTTCATGGCCCCGCGATGAAGTCGAGATTTCAGAACTGGTAATTATTTTTATTGCTTTGTACATTACTAACACATAGTATTTCGGCACGCTTTCTGGCCCTCCAACCTTTCTGGGCCGAAAACCGCGTATTGTGGGCATGCAGGAAAAGCGTGCTGGAATCGAGTGCTGCAGGCATCCTGGACGGTGGCTTTTACGCGTGAGTAACAGGAGCGCTCGGACCAGTGGAAGAAAGAAGTGGTTAACGCGTCTCCAAACGGGGGGAAAAGTCGCAAGAGCAACTATTAGGGTCGCGCTCCTATTGGTCAGAGGAAAGATCCCGACTTTAGAAGGACTTTCCTGCTGGCTGGCTCACAGAGTCCCCGGGGAGCGAGCGCGCTGCAGCCGGAGATGGTTCTCCGAGCGTTCTCAGCCGCAGCGTGGGGAGAGCAGGGAGCCGCCGCTCGCGATGTTGTCTTCATTTCGCGCAATAAAGAATTGTCATTAGGTTTGCGTATGGCATGTGCCATTACCCCACCGTAAAACTAAAATTAGCAAAATGTCAGGAATGGAAAGATTGATTCACCAAGATGCAATTATCATTTAAAAGTGCTTGATTGAGGTACTGATGTTCAGTGATTTATTCTGCATACCATATACATAATTAAAGTAGTGTAGTGGAGTAATTTATCAATCTAGTTGAGACTGGAGGGGTGAGGAGGGAACTGCTGTATGTTTGTTTTATTAAAATGCTCCGAGGTCTAGTCCCGCCCCCCTTTTGCGAGAGTGAAACTGATGATTTCTCTAGCTCGCGAGGAGAGAGTCAACGGTTTGGGATTGTGAGGGAGAGAGAGAGACGGAGAGGAAAAGGCAGCGCGAGGCGGAGGCAAAGGCAAGGGCAAGGACAAAATAAAGGGAAAAAAGAAGGCAAGAGGCACTTCTTAGGACGTGCCGCTTAGAACCCCAAGCCCGTCTGCTCCGTTTTCCCTGCCACCCCCGCCTCCCCTCTCAATATCCTTCCACCACTGCCCCCGCCCCCCCCCCCGCCTTTTTTACGCGATGTTTCAAAGGCTGCGAGCGGCTCTCCTTTTCCCATTCGTCTTCTGTCACTTCCTTCCTGGACGCAGTTTTCTGGACGAGTCTGGTTACTTTTAATCTGGCCGGCTGCTGAGAGCTACTTTCTCCTCCTCCTCCTCCTCTTCCTCCTCCTCCTCCTCTTCCTCCTTCTTTTCCTCCTCCTCTTCCTCCTCCTCCTCCTTCTCCTCCTCCTCTTCCGAGCGGCCTCGGCGCGCGCGGATGCGCGGCCCCGAGCGCGCCTCCCCCGCGCGCGCTCCCTCCGCGCGCGCGCACACACTTCGTCTCCAGCTCTCTGCTCGTTCTGCTCACAGTCACAGACACTTGAGCACACGCGTACACCCAGACATCTTCAGGCTGCTATTGGATTGACTTTGAAGGTTCTGTGTGGGTCGCCGTGGCTGCATGTTTGAATCAGGTGGAAAAACACTTCAAGGCTGGACGAAGTAAAGATTATTGTTGTGTTTTTTTTCTTTTTTTTTTTTTTTTCTCTCTCTTTCTCTCTTAAGAAAGGAAAATATCCCAAGGACTAATCTGATCGGGTCTTCCTTCATGTAAGTACCTCTGACATTTCTCGAGGAAATGGAAATAGCCTGGGTATTGTCTCTGAAATCTGCACCGCACTAGGTCTATTCCTGTGCCTTTTTGAAGGCTGAAGTTGAGGTTTGTTGTGCATTCTTTTTTTTTTCCCTTAATTCCGTGATTTCCTGCTCTGTTGCTGAAAGTAACTTTTTTAGATAGTCTTATCTGTTTGCCATCAGTTATTGAAATCACTCCTGACTCGTTCTTGCCACACTAGTGTGTTTAAAGTTTCATGAAGTTAGTTCACATCATTAGCATGTTTGATATGGTGGAGTGTATGGAGCCTGGTCGATTTTAATATTTCACAGAATGTTCTGTGACCTTGAAGTACATGCCTTAAGATTTAGCCGCTAGTTTACTGTGGAAAGATGCTCCTGTGAGTCCCCCCAATGATTCTGATTTGCTTTGGGTTATGCTTCTGAGCCACTAATTCTTGGGATTAGTTTGAGCTAAAGCATGGCTGTCTGTCAGAGTATACCTTTGTGCATCTCCTTCCCTTACCAAAGTGCTGGCTTGATAGAGGGCTTCTCAGTTGGTGTGGGCAAAAAGTAATATCCTGGCCACGTTAGTCTACATTTCACAGTTCGTATTGGGGTTCAGTATATGCATTGCTGTTCAGGTCAAGTCAAATTCATAGCTATTTAAAAAGAAACGAGGTTAAGGCACTTTAATTGCCTTCTCTTTGGACTTTGGATGAAAGTTACCAAACTCAGTGATAAAGTTTGGCACAAAGGCAGTATATATATAGACACAACATATTGTTTATTGTATTATTTAAATGCTAGGCAAGGATTTAAATTTAATACTAATGTTATCTTCTTCCCAGAATATGGCTATTAATTCTTAAAGGAAATTTTATATCTGAAACATTTCCAACTATTCTAGGTCCAGAAGTTACCATTTTTTGGAAAAAGCTCTTTTCATCACAATGTAGGAATGTGTGTCTTTTGTATAAAATACCTTTATATGTAAATGCTGACAGTATAATAGGTAGAATCAGGCTCTCTGCCAGTTCTTTAACTGGTCCTCAGTGGAGAATTGCTTTGACACAAACTGCATTTTACTATTGTGAATCTGATACTAACTCTAATAGTTACTGTCTTGTGAAATGGTTAGTGACTGCATATATTCTCTAAGTGCTATAAAGGGAACTCCAGCCACCTCATTATATCAGTCCAAAAAAGTGACCAGCCTCTTTTTCACTGGCACCTTGCAGTGGAATTGTGGTTGCAGGGTAAAGATGTTTATATAGAGTATAATAACTCCAATCCCTAGAGACTTGGAGGGACATGGAAATGTGACCACCTGTGAACCCCGTTTAACCTCTGTATTGCATACTAAGTTTAGCTTTAAATAGATTAACAATCTCCAATTCTCCAATTTGAAACTGAAACATCTTACTTCACTTTTAATATAATACCAGTTTTGGCTAGTCTTTGAAAATGCTTAGTATGTACCAATCTGACACAAGCAGTATTTTTGTTTTTCCATCAGTTTCAGTTAAATATAATGCAGTTAATAAACCATATTTTGTCTCCCCGTGTATGTATAAAAATTACTAAATTAAAAGAAGTAGTTTAAAGCAAGTAGATTCAGAACATGACAGGTAAAATGAGATATGCCTATCTAATATACCATCTCAAGAGGAAAAATAATCTCTAAATCAAAAATCTCAATTTATTTGTTGGAAAGTACATTTGGCTATATAGTAGACTACAAACTCAATTTTAAAAGTTTTCATCAAAGCACACTTTAAATTCAGTGTTTAAAATATGATTCCCTAGTCATGTTAAGGAGACAATAGTTGGCAGTTATCTTTTCTTCAAGTTTTAATAAACTTTATAAAAATTTACGGTTATTTGATAATGTAATTCACAAAGCTTTGGAGTATTTGTGACATATTTTCCAGACTTCTTACAAAAAACAGTATTTTCCTTTACTCATTAATTACGCGATTTGCATTCTGACTTCCGTGTATGCATGTCAGAGACAATATTAAAGACCTAACTTTATTAAATATTAATTGGTTTCTTAGGTTTAAAAAACAATGAGCACCTTCTATTAAAAAGTCAATTTTTTACCTTTCCAGAGCTGTTCATACTTTGAAAGTATACAATCACATATATCATTAACTTTTCATAATAGAAGCATGTAACATTAAATACATGAAATTTAAATAACAAGGACCTTACTGCACCTTGCCTCTTTTCTTCTTTATAAACATACTCAGTTTTCAGAATTTGAAATGGTTTATTCCTATAGTGAAATGGACTGTTTGTTGATTCAAAATTGGATACTGAAAAGTCATCATGTTTTATATTTTTCAGATTTCTATGTATTTCTTCCTTGGCCCTCACTTTTATACTGAGTCAATAGATTGAATAACAGTACAACTATATCTTTCCAATAAATGATTTACTGTATTAAATTTCTTTTATAAAATGCTAAGCTAAATAACTCCTTGGCATATGTTAACATTATATTTCAAAAGTTTCTTCTGTTTATTGTAGAATGTTTTGTGGTTTTATTTCCCAATGCTGCATGCGGTATATTTTGAGTCTATGAAATCTCAGAAAGTAACAAAAATGGGGAAATATCTGTGCAATAGCACTTGTGCTACATAATCACCAAAAAAAAATAGTTATTAAACAGAGAAACCTGGCTTCAGGGACATGATTCAAAACAATATGGGAGAATTTCCTATGCAATTAAGGGTTACAGAATGGACTTTAGAGGGATTATCACTAAAGTTCTACTTTCTTTCAAAAGCACATCCTCAGAGAACACACCAGGCAGATTAATATCTAAAATTTATAAAAATGCACATATTCATTTTATGAATATAGTGATTGCCTGGACACAATGAAAAGATTTAATCACTGATGTTCACTCTGTGTGCTGCATGTGGAAGGATAGGTGATTAAGATCCCCGACCTCAGCACTGTACCTTAATCTCATGGGCGCGTGGACTGCCCTGCACTCAGTAAAGCCTGACTGTTCACCGAGATCTGTCATCTTTAGGAAATCAAACCAGATTACAGAGGCAATTCACAAAACCAGGAGCAACAACAGAGTCTGTGCACCTTACAAAAGGCGGATTACGCAGTTCACATGTTATTTTGATAGGTCAAAGATAAAAGCTGATTGTTGAGGAATGGCAAGACTCTCCAATTTCAAATGATTGCCAGATAAGTATACCACAACCCTGTTGCTTCATCGTTATGAAGAGCCATTCAAACAATAGAAAACTCAGTTTTCAAGTGACAGGCTTTCAGTAGGGAAGTAAGAGAAAACATATCCTTTGTGTGTGTGTGTGTGTGTATATATATATATATATATATATATATATACACATATATATATACCTTCATCGCTTAAATTTTTAAGTTCCATCACTTCTTTATGAACACACATCAAGTTCTGGCTGCTTATGTGAAGCAGCTATCATAAGGTTTAAATGCAGTAGGCATTTTCAGGGGCGTTCTAGAGAGCACAAAACAGAATTTGCCAGAAATAAAACCTACACTCATGGTATTGAATAACTGAGCAGAAAATGCATAGTAGTCAATAGCCGTTATGTTATTCTGTTCCCAAATATATTCTTCATAAAAATGTGTAATTACATAGTTATGAATCTATACATTTAAAATATATCTTGATAGGTGTTTATTGGTCAAATTATATGTATTTCATGAATGTGATGTACAGATTATTCTTTACAACAAAATATGATGTTTTGAGAGTTTATTTCAGAGAATCAAGTTTTGGTTTACATAATAACATTTTGAAAACCCCAACTTCTTACACATCCACTCTACAGTAATTTCTTGCTTCTTTAAAAATTGAAGTCCTTTTTTACCCAACTGATGCCTCCTAGTGTTTCACACAATAAAACACTAATGAGTCACCCATAAATGTAAACATTGCATTTTCATTGCCTACATTTTCTGTGATACATAAAATTAATATTTATGTGTTTAATTTTCTGTGCATTATTATAAGATAAGAAATTCTATTGAATGAGATGTTTCATCTGAGTGGATTTGTGGCTCACATTGCAGCTTTTCTTTGACCATAACAGTATCTTACTAAGTTTTAATAAGTTTATTACCTTCAGTTCCAGTTTATATATTCACTGTTTATATTCACTTATTCTAAGTGAAAACATAAGCAGAATAGTAGAGCTTCCATTTTGTAGGCCTGGAAACTGTATAGCTGAGTTTGTCGGGGAATGCCTAAAGAACATATTGCAAGGGGACTAACCATCCTATTTAAACATTAAAATATTTTAAAAGATATAAAAATTTGCCAACTTTATGTCTTTATATCTGCAGATTTCTATGTGAAATGGAATAAAGAAAAAGAGTTTAGGAAAAATAAAAGTAAAGATAAATGCATAGATTTCCCACAAATATGGAGTCTATCACTTTATTAGAAAATAACAAAAAACGTGCCTGGTGAGGGTATTAGTCTATACAATAGAAGGAAGACTCGTTAGAATGTAACTTCTCATGATCAGCAGGTTGTTTTAATGAGGTAGAAGTTAGTGGATACCAACTTTGGTGTGAGTTTTCTGTCATTAACGTCATGGGCATAGACTTTCAATACTTCTGTCCTGTGACAAAGACAGCTTTCTGCTTGTACGTATTTTAGATGGATACTTTAGTTTCTGAATATTTTTTCTTTAAAATATTTATGAAAGGGAAGAGGCATTCCTCTAATAGGTCTAAAATTCAAAGGATACACTCAAAAACCTGTAAAATTTGTGGGCCTCTTCCTTAGTTGTCATACAACATACATGTGCACAAAAACAGTGACACATTTCTTCCACTGACACTTACAAGGGGTCTCAGCATCCAAATGTAGATACTAGAGTGAACATAGTTCATTTCTGTTACCTGTGTGTGTATCGTTTAGTTCTCCTGATTCAAAACACGTATCATTTTAACAATATTTGACTCTCATTTAAGATTTGCTAATTTGGTCAATAATACAGTGCAATTCTGTGCATGTTGGACACATTTCAAAGAATGTAAGGGGGTGTGTTCCTTTCATTTAAGGAAGCAAACATGGAGAAAGGGGTGGACTTTTCCCACAAGAGCTAGATTTCTTCCCTTGGAGAATTGAAGCAAATATGCAGTGTGTAAGTGAATAACAGCATGAGAAAGAAAATAATTTCTAATAGTCTGATGTAGTTAGTGAGCAAAGAAACTGCTAGGTTTTTTTTAAGCAGTTATTATTGATAACCTTTCTCACACTGAATGTTGAAAAAGTCTATGAAAGTTTATAGTTTTAATATTAAGTAACTTCTGTAAAGTGCACTGAAATTAATTTTGCTCAAAACAAGAATTTAATAGTAACTATTTCACAGATATATTGAGGCGTAAAAGAAGTAACAGGAGCTAGAAGTACTCATTCCTTACCTCTCTCTTTCAAGAATAAGTAGATAACATCAGTGTTCTTATGTTAGTTGTTTTTGTCTGTGCAAGAAAAATAATTAAAATTCTGTAACAAAGAATACTGGTGTAAAAAATATTATAAAAAGATTATCCAATATAGTATTCTCTCTTATATTTTAACATTAACTGCAAAAAGAAAAGTCATGTTACTATTAAGTATGGAAATTATACCTGTTATATAAATTCATATTTTGGTCAGGTGATAGTATCAGTAATATTCATTTGTCATCACCATAATGTATTTTTTGTCCATTGTCATTATATTACCCAAGTTAAATCTGTATATTTATTTTTAAAATATAGCCAGTGTAAGCAAAGTTCAAAGTACATAGGAAGAGAATCTTTTGAGGACATTATAAAGAAAATTGGTGACATTACAAGCGATAAAAACAGTAAACCTATTACGGGCAGATTTCTGCAGGAATCATTACTCTTTAATAATGCAGATGTTATACAGACTTTATTAATTCTTAATGTTGTAAATTTTAAATGAATGGAGCAATGTTGTTCATCCTGCAAGTGGTTGCGATTCATGTAGAATGACAGTGCAGATCTTCTCGTAATGATTTAAATGAAGTACCTTAAACTAGTTTTTAGAGACTGGAGAAACTGATCTCTGAGGCAGTCCCTGGTAAGAACCTGCTTTTTCTAAAGAGCATCCTGAGCATGGTCTGGTTTTCCTCTTGTTTCTTGTTGTCATAGATAAGATGCACATGAAGAATTCATAAAAATTGTTCTCAGATACTGTGGGTCTCTAGCATATAGGATTTAAAACATGATAGATATGGTCTTTTGATAGAATGAGAAGTGTTTTTTAAAATAGCTATAGCTACCTCTCTTTTTTTTACACATCTATGATTTTCAGCAAGTTAGAATGATAGTGCGAGAATGCATCTTTTTCTGAACCCCGAAGATAGGCAGCTTTGGCTTAGATATGCTTATTTATTTGCAAAATTAAAAAGTAGATTTACTAATGTAAATAAGTGGAGACAGACAGGAAAATTAGTCTACTATTTAATAGAGTAAACATGATTTTCTTTTAACCTCCTAATTAATTGTTGACCATGCATAAGGTGTGCAACCAAGGCTTATTATGGAAGACCAGTATTATTGCTTAATGTAACATGAGGCACTGGGATTTCTTTAAAGTAATTTCGAAGATGTGATTATTTAGCAGAAATATTCACTGGAGCATTTTATTTTTAGAAATCATGGTCACACAAGGAAGCCTTTATAGGACCGACTACCTAATTGCAGTCAAAAATCTCTTTAATGAATGAACACACACACACATACACAGAAGACACACATTTTAAGAAAATAATGGCCTTATATTTTTCTTTATATCTGAACAGAAGGTACATGTCTAAGCAGATGTTTTAAGTTATATCCTTCATGTAGGTGAGTCTGTAAATGTACCATTTAACTTAAATGGCTTTGTGGGAAGGTAGTTTGAGGAGTTTAAAAAGGAAAAAAAAAAACCTCCAGTTACTATAGTTTCAGCTCGCTCTTTTTAAAAACAGTAATTACACTCAGGATAAAGAAAGAAAAATAAACTCTTTTAATTCTCTGTAACATCCACAGTTTCTGAAGTAGAGCCCTGGTATATTTTTATTTCTGAATATGCAGGGCAGGTACTGGCAACAGAGCTGCAGAATGAAAACTTCCTGGCTGCAGACCAGATACAGTGCACAGTGCCACATCATAAACTTCCCCTCTTCTGTCTCGGAATGATTTCAGCCCGAAGTAATGTCCTTTTTTCCCCTTGCGTAGGCTAAGGAACAGAGGGCCTTCTTCCTGGGCAATCGCTTTGGGAAAGGAAAAGCAGAACGTTTCCCCTCTTTAACTTGAAAATTCTGCCTCTTAAATCACTAAGACATTAACTGCAAAGTGGATTCAGTGTATTTCCTTTCTCTTCCCATATTGCAGTGTAGAATGCATAAAACAATAGGTGTAAGATAGAAAATGAGACCTCTTCCCAACCCCTCCTCCAGCACACACAGGCCCAGTCAGATATCTGTATTTTCTTGTTTTGCAGAGAAAAATATAATGGTTTCTTTTCAATAAGGCCTGTGCATTATATTCCAGATATGTTAGGTCATTTTGTGATGCAAATTAACGTGGGGTGTTTTTTTGTACTTATCTGAGGAAATAGCAATGTTCTACCACAGTATGTGGCACTACAGTAATTTTTATTGATAAACACAGTTTTAATGATTACTAGGTCAAAATACAGAGTACAAAGAGGGAGAATATGGGTTTTAGTTTTCAGATTTGGTATATGTTCTTCGTTTCAAAAGTACAATGTAAGTAATGTGCTTTTTACATACAAAAATAAATCAACTTTTAAATATTTGCATTAATATTCTTTGCATTTGAAACTTTAGTCTGAAAACTCATACTTCTCCTTGTAAAATAAAAAAAATTGTTATAACTGTCTTTAATTACCAATTACATTTTCAACCGATGCCAATGTGATTTTTAAATATCTTATTAAAAAATAATTTTTAGCAGCCATGGTTCTTTTCAGTTAGTAGCGGAATTCTTATTTGTATAAAGTAGACAGATTATGGCCAGAACACCTCTCTAAAACTAGCTTCCTCTTGTAGAAATGTATGAAGTCTTAAGTAGAAAATGGTACTATGTATGTAATAAAATATTTGTTCCAACTTTATTTTTAAACTAAATTGATTTAATAGTATACAAATAGTACATAAATGTTAGTTTAGTCATTAACCCACACAACCAATTATTAATTGCCTGTATAAAAGTAACCAAGTCAGACAGTTATATGTAATTTAATTTTATTTCTCTTTAAAATAGATAAGAGATCATTTAAATTAATTTTAAATACCTAGCAGCTATTTTTCTCTGTCTGCAAATGTTTCCTAAAAAAAAGTATCAAGAAATTATCTTAAAATGTAAAAGGTAGCTCATAAGAGCATGATCACAATGACCTATTCTTGCCAAAGGTGTTATGAGCAAAGGCCCTACACCTGGCACACTTTAAAGGCTCCTTAGCAAGAAGAAAATATGTTAAACTTTTTTTTTTTTTTTTGCATGTGATAATATATACTTAAGAGTTGGTAATTTTCTGACATTCATTGTTTACAAAATTAGACAGTCTATTTAAAAATCCAGTTTCTACTTTTAAAACTATTTCATTTAGGATATGGTATGAGACTTCTTTATCTTCTTGGGATTATACCGAACTGTAGGGTAATTTGAATCACCACCACTCAATAAATATTGTTAGACATATTGTAAAGTTCAATTGTTTGATATGTGTACTGAATAAAAGATTTTAAATAGAAAATGGATTGTTTTGCCATTTAAATTATAAAACTGTACCTGATTAAAATATGAATCTCTTGGAGATTCCCATAGTAGGTAAATCTCTGGGCAAAAAAATTAAAAATTTTAAACTGACAACCAGTAACTTACCAAGTACTTTTTTAAGGAGACTGATTTCTATTTACATATGAGGAGTTTCGTTGAGTTTTGGGTGGCCTTGTAGTAAGGGTTCTATGGTTGAGAAAGGAGGTCTTTTCACCCTTCTTCAACCGTTCGTATGTTAAAAACATATAAATCCAGTCCTAATTCCATTAGGATTATTTTTCTTAACTAAGTGAAGACTAACAACCTGCTTATCTAAAATAAGTTTGTCCATTTAATCATTTCTAGTATTTATCCGAAGATGTCTCAGAGTCTTGTATAGGTTATATAGGTTAAAGGGGGGGAAATGATGACTTTTCTTTCACATTTCAGTTTTTCTCCCTTTACATAAACCAAAAAGAAATTCCTATGATGACATTAATAGATTTGTAAAGGACCGGGTAAGCTGCTCAGTCCCGTTGCTTATTTTCCTATGGACCTTTGGTTGAAATGAATGGTCATTGTCTTTTTTAGGACTGTTAGATCTTTCTTGAGTTAGTATGAACTCTATGTAATTTTTTTTTCCTACTCCCATTTTATCGCTTCAAAACTTAAAGAATTCTTGACTTCATCCTTTTTTTCCCCCCTCAATTTTTTTTTTGGGGGGGGGGATTCTCTCCTGAGTTCTCTTCTTGCTTCAAAACATTTGGTATTGTGATAAAGCAAGTATACTTTCAACTGGATTTGACTACACATGAGATTGTAGAATGTCTCCTTAAACTTGAGAGATTGATGTGGTTCATCAAGCTCAATGCTATGTCATGTCTAAACACTGATCTTGAAACAGCAAAGGCTACATGATGACACCTTTGTAAGAAACTGCCGACAGCTTTAGAGTCAGTGGATGGTATATCTATAGCAAAGATGCACAGTGTTGTAAAGTCTCAGGAGTTGTTACAGTTATCGGACTTGTTGAACCAAATTACGGCTTTCATAATGTTTGTGAAGTGTTGGGCCGAACTCCAAGATGTGAGTGTGTGTGTGTAAAGGGCGGGGCAGGGGAGGTTTAAGTGGAGGAGAGCAGAGAGAGTAAGAGACAGAAAGATTGAGATGAATGAAAGAGAAAGAGAAAATTGGGTCTCTTGATTCTCAAACATAAAAAGTTTGAAGACCCAGTGCCATATTAATATCATTTGTTTAATTACACACATATACACATATGTGCTCCTTAAGAAGAAGGCCTTAAAGTGATAGAGAGTAATGGTTAAGAGTAAGAACCAAAGTGGGTTCAAAATCCAGCCTCCCATTTATTGGTTAATGGATTTAGGAAGGTTATTTATCCACCAAAAAGCCTCAGTTTCAGCATCTGTAAAATGGGGATGGTAATACTACCCACCTTTTAGAGTTGTTAGAATGAAACAGGATGATACATTTAAAAGCACAATGTAAGTGGTCAGTAATTAGCAAATTATCATAGCACTATGCTATGTTTTAATCATTTTATCTTCCTTCCAATTATGACCACTTAGAAATGCTTGACGGGATAATTATTTTGAACTTTTTTTCTGATAATACTTTCATAACATTAAAATCAGGTCACTTTGAAGACAAGTCTAATTCAGATGCTTTTGGGTCAATGTTAATGGCTACTAAGAACAATATAGTTTTTTCTCCAAGAAACTCAAAACCTTTCACAGATCAGATGTTGTTAAAGATCATATTATTTTTAGAACCGGAAATGGGACCCAAGAAACATAACAATTCATCTATGAGTTTTAAAGGTCATTTATTGAAAGTTCTGAATTCCAGATAGATCATGGCTTAGTTTTGATAAAAACTCAGTTTGGATAATGAGTTTGATGTACATAGAGTTATTAGGTGGTTTTAACTGTAAAGACCGCCTCACCAAGAATTCTAAAGGTTTTTGTTTTTTGGGGTTTTTTTTTTTTGTCATGGGTTTTTTGTGGTTTTTACATTAGTATTATCCACTTTTGAGGGCTACATTAGTATTCTTTATTTTTTTTATTATCTAATTTTTTATTACCCAGTTTTGATTGCATGTGGAGACAGAATTAATTAATGAAGAATAAGGATCATTTTACTCAACTTTCTGTTCCTTCACAGTCACTCTTGCCTATAATAGGTATTCTAGAGACAATCACTGAATAAATTAATGACCTGTATTTATTTGTAAAGATAAAATATATTTTTAATCGAATAGTTAAAAATAAGTAAATGACATTTCTATCATGCTTTCTTGTTCCAAATTTAAGAGATTATTTGTTTTAATTATAGTTTATCAACTTTGAGAGGATGAACAAATGAACTTGAGTATTTTTCTACATGTGAGAAGAAATATAAAGTAGTACAGAAAATGCAGATTTTACCGAGAATTACACGTTCTAATAACAAAAGTAAACAAATTTGGGTTGGATGTGGGTGAAATGGGACTATTTTTGGTCTCAGCATCTGTTTACCACTTCTTTGCTCAGCTTTTCACTTAATTTCTGGAAGAAATTCATATTTTGGATGACAGGTAATGTCGACAAGGCTTGCCCAGTTTAGACAGCCTGTGGAGTATTAACCACTTAGAATTATTCTCACACTCAAATAATGCCCCTCTAGTGTGCACCTTGCATTTCAGCTTTCTTTTCTAGTCCTGTTTTAATGTAGGGCTAGAGTGCTCAGTGCAAGGAATACTTGCAGAGTGGACTTCCCTATGGTAAAACAGCATGGACAGCTCCCAACTCTGCAATCAAGGATGCCTCTAAAAGCTTTAATTTAAAAATAATAATAATAATAATAAGTCTGCATGAAGATGATGGAGCCCTCTAAGGCACATGGGCTTAGAGAATTATTCCCATCTGCAACCCCCTCCCCCTGCTTAGTAGCCCTTTCCAGGGTTATGATTACTGGAAAATGGCTGTTAATCACCAGATTTTTTTTTTTGACTGCAGCTGCTTCAGTCAGACTACTAATCTATTAAACAACTTCGTCTCCAGTTTAAAATTTGCATTGTATACTGTATAGAATAAATTTTCATTGTAATCAGAACATCCAAGAGAACTCCCTGATATGATTTATAGAAGCACATTTGTTTTTATGGATGGACCTCTAGTGCCATTGAGCCAACTGTTTAAACAATACTGTGGTTGATCAGCATAGAATAAAATATTGTAGCACTAGTGAGTGTAAGCAGCATTTACAATAGTCACATTTGCAGAAATTCGGATTGTGGCATCTCTAACACTTGGCAGTGTAATACCCATATAATTCAAAACTTAACCTAGATATTTAAAATTTGACTTCAACCTGAAAGGGTTTTTAGAAGTTTAACATTCTTGTACCAGACTGTGGTAGAGTGGTTTGGCCTCTTTTCTACCCTAATGCTTATTACATTTGCCATAATTTGAAGAAATAATCTAAAACCTGAGTCAATATTTGCTGTTAAAAAAGGACAAAACAGCTCTAACTTACGAAGGACCTTTTAAAAACACATTCTTATATGTAAAATTGACAAGCTACAAGAGGTGGTTGGATGAAGTTCATCATGTTGGAAAGAATGTTTCAATTAAAGTTGAGCACTTTCTCTTCCAGGTCTTTTTTTCTCCGTTTTTTATTTGCTGTGCCAAGGTATCCATGTGCGTTTTTCCACTGTCATCTGGCTCATTCCCAGCAGATGCACACAATCTGTTCTGCTGTCACTAACAGGGTTCGGTTTATGAAAAGAATGTGTCAGAACATGCCACTATAGTCACTTTTACAGGTTTTTTTTAAGAGTAACTGAGAATATATGCATTGCCCTAGTTTTATTGTACTCAGCCTTTAAGAGATTTCTAAGAAACTTTTATAATAGTCATAGACCAAAAGCATTCTTCTAAACATATTTTTGACCAAATATTTACTTTTTATTGAAAATAAAATGGTTAAAATTCATAAACCTCTTTAATGATGAACGGAATGTATTGTATTTAAATTTAAGGGTAAACTTTTATAGAAATGTTTAAAATAAAACAAAGATTTTTACAAAAAAACAGATTTCCAATTATCAAATTTACTTCATAGTCATTACATACATACCTTATACTAAAAACAAACCTGCTTTTCTACTCTAATCAAGATTTATTTCAAGAATATTGTGATACACTGTTTAGCATCATAAATACCAATTATTTGACTTGAAAGATAATACTGGTTTCCTTAAGTGTTTGACATTGTTAAATTAGACCAAAAGCAGTTAAACTATTGAATTATTCTTATTCTGTATAGAGACACATTAAACTGTATAATCTCAAAATACTGTGACATTTTTCTCTTGAAGATATTCACATCATTCTAAATAGGTAGGTGAATATTTCTGAACTTAATTTTTATTGATTAGGGTGTCTCTATTCCTTTCCACCATTTTAAATAAAAATTCAGTTGTTGTCTTCATAGAAAACAATTTCTCTGGTTTTATACAAATAAAAAAATCTAAGCAGTGGAAACCTGCATTCATTTCTGAAATAAATGAGTTAGCACAATTTGAACTTTTAGGTATATATGTGTTGTAAGTATCTACTACATATATATATATGTATATACATATATATATATAAGCACATGCGGATAGATAATGGACACATTTACTTTTTGTATACAGATCATGCTATTTATATATCTCCCAGAACTGAAGATTTAAAAATGAACCTAAGTGCCAATTTTAGATTTTTTAAACAATTTTTGATATGAAGAGCAGTTCAGAGTTCAGGAGAATTAAATATTTTTTAATCAAAGTTATAATTCACTTGAGTTAAAAATGAAAATACAGAAGCTACATTAACAAGTGATCACTTATACAAATTAAGCATTAATTATACATATTTATATAGGAAAATTAGTTCTTAGATTTCTGCATAAAGAGAATTTATGAAAAATATTTTAAAGCATAATTTGTGTCAAAATTTTCTGATTATGAAACTGATACATTGTCACATGGACAATGCAAGCAATATAAGTTAAGAAGCTTTTTTGCAAACACTTTGCACATTTAGCAAGAAAATAATTTACTTAGAACTCATTGGTTCTGTTGTCACATCATCTTGATTAATTGCTAAATAAATTTTCTGTCTAGAGTTGTATTAAATGATTGTTGTAGGAAGTTTCCATAATACCTAAAGAAAGAGTAATCCTGGTTCATTATATTTCAAATATAGCAATGTAATCTTATCTATCTTATGTTGATTTTGTAATGTTTTCGAGATATGAACAGGGCACATATATTTAAGACAAGTAATAAAGGACAGTTCTGGAGTTCATGTTTTCCTGGCAGCATTTTAATTTATCCATGACTTTATATGTCAGATAACTTTACTTTTTGCCTAGTCTTGGTACTTGAATTATTTTGGTTTTGGTAATCCTGAATGTTTGCCATTGGGATAAAAACACTGCTATACACCAGGAATCACGGGTGGTTAACTAAAAGAATGTTTGGTCAATTCCCATGGGTTGTCAGAGCTTCTTCTCTTCCCAGAGCCATCAGTAAGTGGGGCTAGGAAGAATTGCTGTTGCATATTATAAGATGGTAGATTTGGCCTCGCTAACTAACTTGCCAGTATTAGGACAGAAGTCAGGGATTAGAGAACAACCAGAATCTTTTCTTTTGCTAGAATTTGATTATACATACGATCATTTGGAGACAAAACTCCATGAGCAAACTTAATTATATGTATTCTGAATGACTAATCCTTAAAGTCCTCTATCGCTCAAAGTGTAAATACAATCCTAAATTTCATTGGGAATGAAAAAGGCTTGCTCCTTTTAATGGGATTCACAGAACTAAAGAACATTTAGAATATGGTTTGCCCTGTGAAATACTTTTAAATACCAGATCTTCTGAAAAGGTAGGCTCTTTTACTTAATATGCCTCATAAAGAAATAATCTGGGGGCACCTGGCTGGCTTAGTCTGTAGAGCATGTGACCCTTGTTCTCGGGGTTGTGGGTTCAAGCCCCACATTAGGTATAGAGATTTGTTAAAAATAAAATCTTAAAAAGAAAAAGAATCTGATTTTTTCCCTAATTTTATATTTAAAAATTAAGGGAAATGTGGTTTTGAAAATCAAATTTTTCCTGGTTCTCTAGGAGGTGAACTGTAGGGCCAGTTTATCTCAAAAACTTTTTTTTGTTGTTTCTATTCTTTTTTAATTCAAAAAAAATTTTTTTTAATTTTGCCAGTTGCCTCAATTTCTGACATGGGTGCCACCCTCTTTTGTGGTTGGGAGATAATTCTTTCTTTGCATTTGCTTAGTCATAGGTCTTTTGGGGGTAAAGACAGATTATTTTTGTGAAGTTGTCCCCAAAATATGTATTATTCATAGACTAAGAAACCCTTCAAAGAGTCTCTCTGCATGGGTAATGATAGGTTGGACTACAGTGACCAGAAGGCTCTCCAGTCAGCTTTCTTTGGGGAATTTAAAGACAGTTGTATCCTTTTTCCATCTGCATCAACATATGTTGACCAGTTGGTTTTCAATTCATGCTGGCTTGGTGGTTGGAAGTAAGACTGATCTTCTATAAATATATTGATACTTTCAGCTGTGACTTAGGAATTCCGCTTTTACCCAGCATCACCACTAAAGGTATCATTAATAATTCTAATAACTTTTATATGTGTAAAAGGCATCTATTATTAATTTGGAAGTAATCTAATTACAACTGTTTTTAGGTAGTAATGATCACAGCTAACATGTTCTTAGAGTTTTATTGTGTATTTGGGCATGTTCTAAGGCCTTGAGGCTTTATATACATTAACTCATTTATGAGATAGGCACCGTTGCTATCCTCATTTTGTAGATGGAGAAACTGAGGCAAACAAAACAAACAAAAACCAAAAATCTAAGCCATTTACCTCAAGTTATCCACTTTGTTAATGGCAGAGCTAGAGCTTCACCCAGATAATCAGCCTCCAAAGTCCACTCTTATATCCAGTAAGCCAAAATCTCACATTCATGATCTCAGCAATTAGGTAAGAAAAAAAAAATGACCTAACTATAGATACTTAATTTTGCATGGCATCTTGGGGAAAAGTATTCAGGTATTCAGGAATCCCAGATCGAAATGTTCATAAACTACATTTATGAGATATGTTGGTACTGTATTAAAGAAGCAAATTAATTCTTTGTCTATGATACATATATTGTTAACCTGGAAGGAAAAAAATGTATCTTGTCAATTATTTGATAGATCTTTTTTTCACAAACAATGTTTTATTCTTATTGGTGAAAATCTGATTTTTTCCAGTGAAATGTGAGCATCTAGTTTTATGTTACCCACCTCCAGTTTGCTTCTCAGTTTTTGAGCTGTTTTGATTTTTAATCTTTACTTGCAGGAATCATGTAGTTTTAATTTAAGAATGTGAGCTGTATGACAAGAGTTTATAAATGGATATTAAAATTTTTTAGGAGTTAGCCTATTAATTAGTGCAGATAGGTATTTTGGAGAATTTGAATTAGAGCATACCTTTTAACTTATTTGTAGTTGAAACAGAAAACAAACAATACTTTAAAACCAGATAGAGATATGAAATAAATACTGACACATTAGAACAACTTCTATTCTATTTGAAAACTAAAAAATGTTATACCAAGTTTATTTATCCAACACATGGCTTTGAGTTTTGGCTAAATATTTCTGTGTTCAGTAAAATACATTCTGAAAAATGTAAAGGGATCAGTTTTAGAATTTTTATTGTGAGGAATAATACTAATTTCCTTTTCTCTAATAAGCAGTTTTCTTATTTTTTCAAAGAAGTATTACCATGCTCTTGACTAGATATGAGGATAGAGAGGTCAGAGGTCAAACTGGACTCAGATTCACCAAATGTATACACTTTAGACTTCAAAATTAATAGCCCCCATATCTTTTCAGACATGGTTTCCTTGCCAAATTTCCAATGTATTTTAGTAACTGCATTTGGTACCGCTTTATTTCACTGTTGAAGAGAATCAAATGCTATTTGGATTACAGTACAAACACCAGAATAACCTCTGTTTTCTGTATTTTAAAATGCTTTTATTAGAAATATGACTTGAAGATTTGGGAATTAGATGGGTGATTTGGAATTAATTGGTTACAGTGATAAATAGCCTTCCTGTCATTTTATTGTGCCCACTGAAAGGGAAAGGTTTGTGTGCTTTATGCAATGTTAAGTGCCACTGGTAGTGCTCAGTATTCATCCCTCTCTTAGTAATGAAACCACCAAGCTAGTTATGCCTACTTCCTAATGTTATTTTGACTACAGTTATTTGAATTCCCTCCTAGAAACTTTGAACTGTAAAGCACATTCTTAAGACTTAATGAAACAACGGATTTATATTTAGTATCCATTTGAGTTCGAAATATACAGGAAACAAGTATTCACTATAAAGGCCCGGATTACCCAAACCTGAGGAGGAAGTCTTAGCTGTTGGATAATTCTATAAAAGATAATTACATAAGGTTATCAGCAATATTTCCGGAAGAAGATTGTGATATAATTGATATTGCATTTCAAAGGCCTTTTAAAAATTTTTGATCAAACAAGGATTAAAATCAGCTAACAATTTCTTACAAACAGAAGCCATTCAAAAACTGAGTTGAAATTGATCTTGTGTATATGTTAAGTGACAGAGTCCTAGGTGTCCTTTATACAGTTAATTTAGTGCAGGGATTCTCAATCCTGGCTGATGAGCATTTGGGGAGATTTTTTTTTGCAAAGACATATACCTGGGTCACATCTCCAGATCTGGATTATCTTGGTGTGCTGTGTGGTCATTGCTGTTTTTCAAAGCTGCCTGGGTGATTTCAATGTGAGGCGTGAGTAAGAGACACTATTGAGAAGAAGATAAATGTGAATTTTGAACTTAGTCATAAAACTCCATGCATCCCAGAAGTTAAAGAAACAAATAAGCATATAACTCTGTCCATAAAATGTCTGTTGCTCTTTTCAACATTTCCCCTTGAACATCAACTACAAATTAATTAATTAATCTGCCAGTACATTCAGCAAGTGTGTCATGGGAGGTGGCTTGCTAGGTGTTAGGGATACAAAAGGGAAAGATGGAGTCTCGGCCTTTGAGGAATTCAGTCTGATGAGGGAGATGAACATGTGAAGTTGCCATTATGAGTGTAATGTGATAAATGCTACAATGCCGGTATGTGGAAGGGATGTTTCAGAGATAAAATGTTCAGCTTTTTTTTGAGAGATGACTTCTTGGTCAGGCCAGTCTTCAGTAGAAGAAAAGGACACCTAAGGTGAGTTTCAAATGAGGAGTCAAATCCTGAAAATACCCTGGAAAAGGGAATTTTTAAAATTCTCTCCCCTCTGAAAACATAACAATGTTATGAATTTTTTTGTATGACCTACCATATTCTTTTTGCCTCCCCATTTGGAGAAGGTGCCCAGGCCTTGTCCAGGAATTTAGGTTGTGTTTCTGTTGAGGACAGCTGATGAAAGCTATGAGGATGGTAGTGGGAAGAACCTAGCTAATCCCCATTCCATTCTCTGGCATGACAGAAAACCTCACGGTTATGGATCTCGAGGTAACTTGGAGGACTTGCTCCTGCTCCACTCCCACTTGTGCCCTATTTCCTAGACACAGCTGAAAGGAAGGATGGTCTGATCCAGGCCCTCCCCTGCAATTCACTGTTTTGACAAGGGATGGAACTAAGTCATGAATGAGGGAGAAGGGCATCAGCCGTGAGGTACCACCACACAGATACTTTATACAGTGAAGATTCAACATTTATCTTTTACTTAAATTGATTTAAAGAAAACTTCAAGTGATATTTATCTTTTTTTCCTTATTCTAAAAAAGCAAGAACAGATAAATAAAAGTACTTCAGGGATGCCTTACCCCTAGGAAAAAAAAACCTTGGGTACTTCATTTTTTCTTAAGTTTTTTTTTTTTATTTATTCATGAAGGGCAGGGAGAGAGAGGCAGAGGCAGGGGGAGAAGCAGGCTCCCCGCTGAGCAGAGAGCCTGAGGCAGGACTCCATCCCAGGACCCCAGGATCATGACCTGAGCCTGAGGCAGAGGCTTCAACCCTGAGCCACCCAGGCATCCAAGCTTTAGGTATTTTTGAAGTGCTCTATTGAAGGGATTGTAATAAAAGAGAACAAACCTTTAAGACGTAGCAAACCACGGTCTTAGAAGAAACACAGAATCCAGGAGATGGGACTTAGTTTTTCTGTGTTGCCAAACAAACATATAACACACACATGCGTGCGCGCACACACACACACTCACACCAGTTTCTCTGTATCTCAGAAGACAGAAAAGGGAAGACTGACAAGAAAATAAATACACTGGTTCCACAAGTTACATTAGAAGAATGTTGCATCATTTCATAAGAAGCCTTACTGTAAAATGAGCCACATGCAATTTTATGTAAGGAAGTTTAGATGGTGGTCTTGGTTATATAATGGAATAAAATTCCAAATCTATAAACAAACTTCTCATTGCAGCTGCTAGACCGCATTACCTCCACAAACCAGATTCTTCACGAAAATAAGCCCAATTTCATATTGGTAGGAAGGAGGGGTGAACAGAGAGCTGCACGGCTTGATTGTATCATTTCCCAGTGACTAGGGTAGAGAATTAAATTAGTTATGAAAATTGAGACCTTTGATCTAAGGGGTTGACTTTTTGAAAGTCATAAAATGTACGGAGTTTGATCTCAAATAGATAATACATTAACATCACACATACAATTAGAAAATTATCACCTTGAGTAAATTAAGTATACAGCATTGAATTCAATTAGTGTGTTATTAGAGATTTACAAGTCAGTAAATATCATAAGGTGAGATTAATTTTTTTAAATGCAATTGGAAATCCTCCAAGGTTTCAGTAGGATCTAGGTGAAAACAAGTGATTAGAAGCCCGTGAGTCTCCCAACGCTGGTTTTGCAGGAACGGGGCATGTTTCTCAAAACTATTTTATCTCAGAAAGTCAGAGTTTTCTATGATTGCAACTCTTGAGAGTCACTGAGGTTATCCAGATGAGTTTTTCTCTCGTATCATGAAATAGTTGAGAAGCTCTTTCATGGGAATCAGCTCATAAACAGATAAAACTTCAGTAAATTTCAAGAACATGCTACATTCAAATAAGATAATGCTACAATGTAGCTGTATTGTGGTGTTACATTTCTAGGAACATTTAATACAGTGGATTTCAGATCTGCCTTTACATTTGACTTCTTGGAGAGCTTTTTAAAAAAAAAATTTTGGATAACGAGCTTCAGTGATTATGATATCATTGGTCTGGGATGGGTCTAGGCATCAGGACTTTTTAAAAAATATCTGAAGTGATTCAAATGTGCAGAGTTAAAGAATACTGTTAACATTCAAAAATCTTTAGAACTTTGAATTATCTTTGAACACAAAGTTAAGTAGATACAGAATATTAGCATTATTTTCCCTCTTAACCATAAAATTGAGAAGAAAATAAATAAAATTAATTTCTTAAATTACAACAGGAACATTATTTCTTCCATAGAATCTTCCCTTTCCCAGTTTATGAGACCAGCTGTATCATTCCAGTTTCTAAATTATTGGCATTTCTAAAGATGAAATAACAGGGGAAGTGATGAACTTTATAAATAGACTGTCTAAACTATTTGGCATGAGGGGTCAAGATGTAGGCGAAGCTGGAAAAAGACATGTGTAAATTAGCCAGAGGCCAGCAGTTGTTGAATTCCCTAAATTTCCTTAAGAAGGGGAAGAATAAGAATACCTTTAATAACATATATTTTTTTCCAATGTGTAGTCAGTAAAACCCAGAGGAGAAAAAAATTTACCTTTTGAGCCAAAATTAGGTCATGCCAACCACAGCATATTGGAAGCTCTACTTAAAATGTAGTCTTGCAGGATTGCTGTGGATCCTCTTAATATCACGCACGTGGTAAGGCTGACACTTCCAGATCAGGACTGCAGTGCTCTGCTCAGTCTGTCCACCCCATTCAGGCCGCCATTGGTATACAGACATAATCTAAGATTGTGTCTGAAAGTTGTGCTCTGGAATATGGCATTTTTTTAAGATGAAAAAGTTTATACTTTCTAAACAACAACAACAAAACACAGTTTATTTTGTTTTATGATTCTAGAGAGGGGAAATGTTCGAGGAAACAGGAAATGGACCTATCTAGTGGCTTCCTGGTAATGAGGAGAAGGTTACTTGAGAACTACCTTACCATTAAAAGAAGAAAGAAAAAACCCTACAAAGTAATAGTTTCATTCATTTAGTCACCTGTTCACATTAGAAGTGGCAGGGTTGTTCTTTTTCCAGCCTTGAGGGATGTGGGAGAAAATTAGAAGGTACTCCATTCACTTCATTGGCACTTATCATTATTAGAATGTTGAATCTACTGTAAAATGCAGTATATTTCCATTACATAGAAGAAACTGCTGCTTTTTTTCTTACTTGCAGAGCATAGCATTTCACTGGTGTTTCTGTTCATTATTTGAATGTTGAACTGGCCGTAAAAATATAACTTATTCCCATCACATAAAGGAAATTTTTACTCTTCCCTCCTTGGAGAAAGTATTTAATGAAAGGATAAGACCTATAAGATTTTTTTTAATTTTATTGTAGAATGAACTCGAGAACTTCATTCAGTTGTGTAAGGAAAGTATTGTCCCTTGTAGTATCCAACATATTTGTTCTGTTCTCAAAGAAAAAAAATTGAACTATATCTCTTGTTGAACACTACTAAATTTATTTCCATCCAAAAAAAATCCTCAAATTTTTAGACTTCTTCCTAAATACCATTTCTGGCTGAGGCCTTCATAGCCATGAGCTTTATACCAATGCCATATCGGCAAAAAAAGTTTTTCTTTTCCAGCACTTTGCGATATCTACAAGTAATTATATCAGCCTAGTGAAGAAACAGTAGAGACATAATATTCTGTCTTCTCTGAATTGAACTGGGATATTATGCAAGAGAGTGAAAAAACAAATGTTTTCTTCTGTAGAATATTGCATATAGTTCCTATAGACTCGTATGTTAAATGACATTCTCCTTGATATTTCTTGTATGCTAGTTCTACATTTTCTGATAAAACAGGAAATAAAAGGCTCAATCGTTATAGCATGGGGATTCTGGAAATAATTCACAGAGGAGAAAACTCTTGAGCTGAATCTTAAAGGAAGAGCTTCAGTATGTCATTGCTTGTCGCTACATATCTTGTCTTTTGAGTAGACTGTAGCATAGCACTATGCACCCAATAATACAGTCACATCCACAGCCTATGACTAATTTATGTACCCAAAATCCGCTTTAATACTGGAAAATCTAGATTTTATTTTTCATGGAAACATTTTAAAATGGTTATTAGCTTCTCACATGGGCCCACAAAAATGCCCTGTGCAGTTGCAATAAAATTTTTAAAAATAGTAAGAAGTCATATAGGTGTAGTAATACAGATAACTAAATTATACTCTTCAACTGTCCTTAACCAGTAATGCTTCACCAAAGCACTCTTTAAAAAAAAAAAAAAAAAGAAGAGAGAGATTTTATTTATTTATTTGACAGACAGAGATCACAAATAGGCAGAGAGGCAGGCAGTGAGAGAGGAAGGGAAGCAGGCTCCCTGCTGAGCACAGAGCCAGATGCGAGGTGGGGGGGTGGGGCGGCGGGCAGGACCCTGGGATCATGACCTGAGCCAAAGGCAGAGGCTTCAGCCCACTGAGCCACCCAGGCGCCCTGAGCCAAAGCACTCTTGATGAGGAGCAGGAATTTCTGTGGAAATAATGCAAACAATTTCTAAGTTTTAAAATGTAGTCTGCTAGGGCACCTGGGTGGCTCAGTCCTTAAGGGCACAGGCTCAGATCATCATCCCAGGGTCCTGGGGATCGAACCCAAATCTGGCTTCCTGCTCAACCAGGAGCCTGCTTCTCCCTCTCCCTGTACCCCTCCCTGCTGCTCAAGCAGTCTCTCACTATCCCTCAAATAAATAAATAAATAATAAAGTCTGCCATGTACAGACCTCAGAATCCTATGCAGTGTTCCTTCAAAGTGCAGAGTTCCCACCGCCACTTTCTTGAGAAAATATTTCAACGTGGTGTTTAAATGATTAACGTGTTTATTGGCGTTTGAAGATTACTGCATAAAGAATGCAGTATTCTTAGTTTATAATTTCTTTTTAAAATAGCTTTTTCTGGGGCACCTGGGTGGCTCAGTGGGTTAAAGTCTCTGCCTTCGGCTTGGGTCATGGTCCTGGGGTCCTGGGATCAAGCCCCACATCGGGCTCTCTGCTTGGCGGGGAGCCTGCTTCCTCCTCTCTCTCCACCTGCCTCTCTGCCTACTTGTGATCTCTCTCTCTGTCAAATAAATAAATAAAAATCTTAAAAAAAAAAAAAAGCTTTTCCTGTTCCTTAATGCAGGTATATAATAAATATCACTCCAAACGTTGATTAATTAAGGCCAGTTACCATGTGGAACATACTAGAATTCCCCAAGGATAACTGAGCAAGAGCTGAAGAAGAGGACACAACGGGATAAATAAGGATATGCCGGGGTGTCTGGGTCGCTCAGTCCTTTGAGCAGTTGAGCATCTGCCTTTGGCTCAGGTCATGATCCCAGGGTCCTCGGATTGAGCCCTGCATCCAGCTCCCTGCTCCGTGGGAAACTGCTTCTCCCTCTGCCACTCCCTCTGCTTGTGCGCTCGCTCGCTCTCTCTCAAATAAATAAATAAAATCTTTATTTAAAACAAAATAAAACAAAACAAAGCAAGGATGTGCGTATAGATGAGAGTGCTTGAGAAGAATTTGACTAAACAAGGCTTAGGACTCCAGCATTTGAGTCCGGACTCCTTATCTTTGCTGCTGCCCTATGCTGCCTGCTATCACTCCTAATAAACTCTTACTGGGCCGCCTCTTCCAGGGATGCCTCAGGCATACTTTGAGTTTCATTGCCCACATGCCCAAAATCTGGACTCTGCCAGGGCCATGGCTAATACATAGTTATTAAACGAATGAGCAAATGAATTCTGCCACTCTTTTCCTTCTGAATTATAATCTCTGTGGAGTCTTGTTCATTGTAGGGTCCCTTGATATGAGTGGGAAAGTTCCTTCAACATATTGAGGTAGATACTACATATGAATTGACTTGAATTAAGAAAAAAAATGGTAGAACTTAAATTTAGAATCTCTTTGAAGCTCTGGTCTTAAGGTGCTTTGCATACTGAGGGAAGTGGAGATATATGCATTGGGTTTATTTGAATTAGACATTCACAAAATGGATTTCATGATCAGGAAATGCCTATGTTTGTTGAGATTGAGTTCATAGAAAGAGGACACTTTGCTGAATAGTTTTATGAGTCTAAAAACAATACTTAATGAATTTAACGGAAAGAGTTTTGGTGATACTTTACTTTCTTGTTTTTAAAAATCCTCCTTTGAGATTTTCCTCTGCGCTATCTAGACTTGGGCCATAATCTGTGCACACGTTCAGCTACTTTACAGGAAATGTGAAAGAAGGGAATGAAAATTCATACAACATGAAGTGCATTATTTTATTCACTACCTTTTAAGCTACCTGTCAGCTCAATTATTTTATTCTTCCATCTTAGAAAAAGAGTCTGTGAAGAGTTATGGGAAAAAAAATCCAACATTATTAAAAGGAAATGTGTCCTCTTATTACTATAGGTAGTACTGACCTTAAAATGTTAATGATGCGGGGCGCCTGGGTGGCTCAGTGGGTTAAGCTGCTGCCTTCGGCTCAGGTCATGATCTCAGGGTCCTGGGATCGAGTCCCACGTCGGATTCTCTGCTCAGCGGGGAGCCTGCTTCCCTCTCTCTCTCTCTCTGCCAGCCTCTCTATCTACCTGTGATCTCTCTCTGTCAAATAAATAAATAAAATCTTTAAAAAAAAATGTTAATGATGCTTTTTAAAAAATGAAGTGATTTGTTTTGAGAATTAAAAGTATGCTCAGATTATTTAACAAAATAAACTTGAATATAGACTGTAGTTTTAAATGTTTCTCTACATATTCTGTAAAGCATTCATTAAGACACTTTCAAATTCCAAAATTTTAATAATGGTGATTTAAAAATAAAATAGAAATCCTTTATAAATACAAGCTCCTTTATAAATTTGTGTCTGTCCTTTAGGTTTCTTCACTTTCCAGGGTGCTCACACCCTGCCGCTCACCTCCCTTTTTGCACATAGAGCCACTTTGGAGAGTAAACCACACATAAACGTTTCTAGAATGGGTCATTTCATTTACATACGTACTAAAATTAGAATGTGTTCTCAGAAACAGAAAAGTGAAACTCTAAAGACTCAGCTGAAGACAATTAGGGTTCATTGTAGTCCTTCTTTCTTATCAAAATACAAAAAATGTCAACTTCTGTGTCTTTAGCAATCATGGTCTCAAAGGTTTGATGAAATGAGGTACATAGAATGCATCATAAAATGGAAATACTAAGGGGCGCCTGGGTGGCTCAGTGGGTTGAGCCGCTGCCTTCGGCTCGGGTCATGATCTCAGGGTCCTGGGATCGAGTCCCATGTCGAGCTCTCTGCTCAGCGGGGAGCCTGCTTCTCTCTCTCTCTGCCTGCCTCTCTGTCTACTTGTGATCTCTCTGTCAAATAAATAAATAAATAAATCTTTAAAAAAAAAAAATGGAAATACTAGGGGTGCCTGTGTGGCTCAGTGGGTTAAAGCCTCTGCTTT
This sequence comes from Mustela nigripes, assembly GCF_022355385.1. Lineage (NCBI taxonomy): Eukaryota > Metazoa > Chordata > Mammalia > Carnivora > Mustelidae > Mustela > Mustela nigripes. The sequence goes on along the minus strand of NC_081568.1, from coordinate 111,981,475 downwards.
GGAGCTCATTATCCCAGGGTTCTGGGATCGAGCCCTGCATCGGGCTCTCTGCTCAGCAGGGAGCCTGCTTCCTCCTCCTCCTCTCTCTCTCTCTCTCTGCCTGCCTCTCTGCCTACTTGTGATCTCTGCCTGCCAAATAAATAAAATCTTAAAAAAAAAAAAAAGAAATACTATACAAATGTAACTGATTCTTAACCTGCATTAGACTATAAACTCTTTGAGCTTGGGGATTACAGCATACTCCTATATACCTTTGTTTTCTCTTTTGTCTCAATGAGTCTATTAACGCATAATAGATGTCCTATAAATGTTCATCAGATTAAATTGGAACAGCTGAAAGAAGGGTAATAATTGTCCCTAACTAAAATGAAAGATACCTAGGAAAAACATTTCATAAAATACTTCCACCACGAGACCTTTCCCATTGAGGTTATCTTACCCACATCTGACTTTTGGAGGTATGTACCTAGTTATAGTATTTCTTAATATCTGTCTTATGTTAGAGCTGATATTTAAAGTATCTTTCCCAGTTTAGTAAGATTTAAATTCTTTGGAAGGCAGGAATTAGGTTTTATTGGCCTTTGTATTCAGGATATAGTCCCTAATGGATTTAAAATCTCTCAATTAACAAATTACTTTTTGCACTAGATTTGCTATACCACCTGACCGGCCAAACAATGTGGGTCATTACTAAAGATCTTCCCTTTGGGTAGGCATTCAGTTCCTGTTGAGGTGCTATTGCCCACTATTCTATGACCCCGTGGTAATAATATCTATTTATTATATGCTAATACACATTTACAGTTGGGAAAACCGAAGTTTAGAAGTCACACAGATTAAACCTTTGGTTTCTGATTAGAAAACATTGTTCTTATTTATAGCTACAAAAAGCTGTGATCAGTGACTTTATTTCATTTCTTTTGCAAGTAATATGTAAATAATGATTTTATATCTTTCTTAAATTATAGTATTATAGTTCTATCTCAGATTTTCCCCCTAATGTAAAATTATGAATTTTTGTCATTCTTTTGTATGTCATGAGTGGAAGTCATGAGCTAATACTGTTGTAACTGATAAAACAGTGTTGAAAGACACATTTAGGATTCATTAAAAGACTTAGGGTATCTTTTCGGCCCTGTTTAGAGTTTAAGTTTTATTTAATTCATTCATGTTTAAGTTGGATTTTTTGTGTGATAAGCATCTTACTAGGTTGATCTTTTATTTATTCCTTTAAATATATGAAGAAAAAGTACATTGGAAGACTTTCTAACTTTTAAAAAACCGTTAACATCTAACATCTAACATCTAACAAAACTAACTGAACATCTAACAAAAGCTAACTCAAGTCTTTTATCTATTCCACTAGTTAGCATCAGTATGTGATAGGAATAAGAAAAATAATATGATAGTCTAATCATGACTTTTTACTATTCTCTAGCCAATCTCTATGATATAGTTGTTTCAATAATATGATCTAAAATGATAGTCCTTTATATTTTGCATAAATTTCATTTATGGCAGTTTCTGATTATCTGTATCCTTTAAGTATAATGATTTATTACTGTTTTTAATTTATTGAATATCTAGGCATTATATATCAAACAGAACATTTCTTCTTAGTGGTCCTTTAGGTATTGGCTACCAAGTGTTCTCAGATGTCTGATAATTGACTCTTTCTCAAGGGTGTACCAATCCAGCCTAGAAGACCTCATTTTCTGTTAGGTACCCACCTCAGCTACAGCTACATTTTCATACTACATTCTTAAGAGCCACATATGTAACATTTTAATTGTCACTTGGATGGGGCACCTGGGTGGCTCAGTCGTTATGCCTCTGCCTTCAGCTCAGATCATGACCTTGGGGTCCTGGAATCAAGCCCCGTATCAAACCCCACATCGGGCTCCCTGCTCAGTGGGACACCTGCTTCTCCCTCACCCACTCCCCCTGCTTGTGTTCCCCCTCTCACTGTATCTCTCTCTGTCAATAAATAAAATATTTTTTAAAAATTGTCACCTGGAAAATATAATAGTTGTGATAAAAATCCTTGTTAAAAGTTTTGCTTATTGTATGATATATTATTTCAAATGAGGATTAATACAACCAGAAGGCAGTGCTTCAGTAAATTGAATGTTACCTTGAATATTCTTCTGTAGGAATCAACTATAATTCTGACGAACTTCTGTCATTTTATTTCATGTGCTTCCTCAACTCAACTTTCATCTCTTCTGCTGGTACTTCTATTTATTTATTTTTACCACTGGTACTTTTAGATATATATTCTTCTTTATGTTTATTAATAGAAATAGAAATAGCCTTAAAATTAGCTTTTTCAGGGGCGCCTTGGTGGCTCAGTTATTAAGCTTCTGCCTTCCATTCAGGTCATGATCCCAGGATCCTGGGATTGAGCCCCGCATCGGGCTCCCTGCTCTGCAAGAAGCCTGCTTCTCCATCTCCCAATCTCCCCACTTGTGTTCCCTCTCTCACTATGTCTTTCTCTGTCAAATAAATAAATAAAATCCTTTTTTTTTTAAATTAGCTTTTTCAGTTTTATATTCTTAGAATACGTAATAAAAAGGTATGGTTTTTGTTGTTGTTGTTGTTTTAAAGATTTTATTTATTTATTTATTTGACAGACAGAGATCACAAGTAGGCAGAGAGTCAGGCAGAGAGAGAGAGGGGAGGAAGCAGGCTCCCTGCAGAGGAGAGAGCCCAATGTAGGGCTTCATCCCAGCACCCTGGGATCACCCGAGCCGAAGGCAGAGGCTTTAACCCACTAAGCCACCCAGGCACCCCAAGGGTATGGTTATTTTAATATAAATTTTCCCCTTTGCTGGTGAATGTTGAACACACACTTCAATATACAATTCCAAAATTTTTTAAAAGATTTTTATTTATTTATTTGACAGAGAGAGACATAGCAAGAGAGGGAATATAAGCAGGGAGAGTGGGAGAGGGAGAAGCAGGCTTCCCGCCAAGCAGGGAGCCCAATACAGGGCTCAATCCCAGGACCCTGGAATCATGACCTGAGCTGAAGGCAGATGCCCAATGACTGAGCCACCCATACACCCCACAAAATGGTTTTAATTGTGTTATCATGCCTGAGGAGATACGAGTAACCTTTCATTTGCTATCATAGTAATAATGAATGTAGAGAATTCTGAATGAAGTACTTCCATATACAGTCACTTTTAGTCATTTAAAATTTCCATTTATCATTATGGAAATGTAACTACAATGATAGTTTGCTTGTTTATTTTGCATCTAAAACACTTATGGAGTGAGTCTGTATACATTGGTTACATTATAAAGCTTCAAATAATAATCATTCCTGTGCATTTTTAGTACAATTAGAATGCTAATATCTTTTTGAGATGGCAAAAATACGTTTTATAATTTCAAGAACCTAGGGTAAGTATTATGGTCTATTTACTTAACTATAAATGTATAAATTATTTTAATTTAATAAGATAGAATAGTATACATTACTAAATACTGAATTTTTACAATCAAAATATGAAATAATTAACATTGCTGGTTTATAGAATGTTAGCATGTAGAAGCTAAAAGTTAATAGAAGAATTAGCCAAATCTCAGCCAAAAGGTGTTCACCTAAATCTATATCCAATACTGCTTAAGACAGGTTGACAGATATCAAAATACGTGAATGTTACTGGAAGACAAAACGCAAAGTCCTGTCATTATTCTAATAATGAGACAAAGCAAAGTTCTTCATTTAAAAATATATGTATTCTTCATTTAAAAATTCATTATATTGGGCGCCTGGGTGGCTCAGTGGGTTAAGCCGCTGCCTTCGGCTCAGGTCATGATCTCAGGGTCCTGGGATCGAGTCCCGCATCGGGCTCTCTGCTCGGCAGGGAGCCTGCTTCCCTCTCTCTCTCTCTCTCTGCCTGCCTCTCCATCTACTTGTGATTTCTCTCTGTTAAATAAATAAATAAATCTTTAAAAAAAAAAATTCATTATATGGGATAATGATATGTGGGTCACATACATACACACACAAATATACACATATAAACATACAAATATCCATCCATACAAATATATATATACACAAATATATACATATATAAACATATATTGTGTATGTGTGTTCAGTGTATGTCAGATAGATCACTAAAGTCAGAGTGAGCACAAGAGGTCTGGAAGTTTTATTTGCTACTCCGTGTTAGAATGTAGGGTGTCCTAGACATCCTGGTGCCACTGAAGAACAGTGGCCTTGTAAGGCCTGTGGTGCTTCTGTATTCCTCCGTTCTCTCATCTGATTCGGCAGTTATTGTTCATTTGTTGTGTTCTTAAAGCAATCAAAGTAGCCAACATTTTTTATTAAAACGCTGGTATTTTTTTTTTCTAGTATGACGTGAAAGGCAGACGTTGGAGTCAGATGCATAGGTTTCAGTCCCAAAGCCATAGGCAAGAAAAGACTTCTTTGCCTAAATTTTCCCATATGTAAAATGTATGTAATAATGCTACAATAAGACTACAACAGTACCGGACACAGAACAAGATTAACAAGGATTAACGATCATTAGCCTTTTTAAACATTTACAACCAAGAAATTTTGCATTGAAAGGTTTCTGGTTTTTGCTTTTAGGGGAGAATATCTAGGAAATAGATTTTATAATCGCCTATGTTACCCTCGAGTTAAAGTCATTAAAGGTGACTTCACTATTGGATTGTATCTTTTCAAAGTTTAAAAAAATTCTCATGGTGGAATTTTAGTTGTTTCAATTCATATTATTAAATTAAAAATAGAACTAGGGAATACCAGATTTACCAAATTCTGGAATTTTCTGACTTTTGAAAACGTTGATTAACATTAGATAATTTCCTGCAGGAATTTGCAGATTCATCTTCCTGAAACATCAGAGAAAACTGAACCTTAATAGTGGTCAATCATTAATCCCATTGTTATAAAGTTAAGCATTTAGACAAAAGTCAAGTAAATAAATGTGATAAAACTTTATTGTAGATTTTTAAATTAAGCTTCAGAAAGCTTTTGCACTACCCTTTTGCACTACTGACACTTATTTTCAGTGTATTTTATCATGTGTGTATAACCTTTTTTTTTTCCTAAACAAACAAGTCTCACAATTCTTGTACAATAAATGAGAGGTTTCCCATAGAATTCAGTAGAATAGCTAAAAATCATGTGGGGCTGGCTCTAAGAGACGTGAATCTTAAGATTTAGGCAGTTGGAGCATGTGAATGTATGAATGCCTTTTATTTTCAAATTAGAAGCAAGTAAACTAAAGGTATTTAAAGTGCTTAGAACAATGATTCTTTTAAGAAAAACTTCGCCAAACTGAAGAATTTTTTTTCCATTTGAGGAATCAGAATGCACTCACATGGCCCACCTAGAATTCTAAATGACCAGCCCACTGACATAGGGAATCCTTTAAACTCTTTCACAGAGAAAGAACAGTAGTCAACAGAATTTTTATCCTTAGGTATGTCAGTTTTTCACCAAAGTCTGAACTTTATTTTTTCTCATCATTTTACCTCAGCCATCAGTGTAGGGGATGAATTCATGGCCTTTTTTTTTTTCTTTTTTGAATGGCATTACCCAAGTGACCACTACTTAAAAGCAGGGAATAAGAAGTTACACTGCTTATGTTTTTAAAATGTTTCTCAGTTTATCTACCTTATCAGGACTAAAATAATTACAATAAGAATTAAATAATAAAGGTATTTATCATATTGCCTATTATTATTACTAGGTAGAAAGATGTAAATGTGTGTAACTTTTTTGAATGAGATGGTTTTCATCCACATAAGACTACCCAGTTTTCTACAAAGTAAGAGATACTGCGTAACTGGGAAATTTTATTCATTCAATCACACTTCTAGAAGTAGTTTTATTGTTTTCTACTAAACTTTTTGGCCACTATAGCTTTGGATTTGCAAATACACATCATTAGTAAGTTTTTAACTCATGCAGATTCTGTCACTTTCTGCTATTTGCTTTTGGGGAACATTTTTTAAATAGGAAATTATTCTATATAATCTTTGTAGAAGTTTTAATAATAAGATTATAAGTCACAACTCAAGTATTATATGTGAATTTTAGTTGCTTCACCCCGCAAATTATAAGTTTGCAGAATGAATTTATTTACGTTCTGTGTATTGCCAATTTTTACTCATGTACCTTATAAAAGCAATATATTTGAATCTAATTTTTCAAATTTAGGTAATAGTTGTTTATATTGTTCAACTTCAAATTTGAGAAGCTCCCTTATGATGCATTTGTGATCTAAGTCACTACCAAAAATTGTGTGAGTATAAATGAGATAAACTAGAAATAGTGATCTTGTTGTGTTGTGTAGATTTTATTTGACAGGCAGCACAGCAGGGCAAGTTGCAGGCAGAGGGAGAGGGAGAAGTAAGCTTTCCACTGAGCGTGGAGCTGGATGTGGGGCTCAGTCCCAGAACCTTGAGATCATGACCAGAGCCAAAGACAGCCATTTAACTGACTGAACCACCCAGGCACCCCTAGAAATAGTGATCTTAAGTGAAATCTAGATTGGTATCTGTTCTAGTCTCCTAACTAATTATGCATCTAAGCAGTATGTTAAAATTCTATCTAGAGGTCCTGGAATTATTCCCTCTCTCCTTTTTTTTAATGTCATTGTTTAAAGATGAGCTACTAAATGAAAAAAAAAAAAAGTGGTAATAGAGGAAGTTGGCATGGAGAATTGTAGCTGTATTCAGCTCTTTTTATCTTTTTCTAAATATAGTTATGAAATACTGTTCAGGTCAGCTGATGTAAGCAGTGGAGTGCTTCTTCATGTCTTCTTTCTTTCCCAATTATTTCAATAATAATGTTTTGATGAATTAAAGTATATAAGTGAAACAAAGAAATCAGCGCCAAGTTCTGATATCAAATCAAGAATTGAAATTGCTAATTCCTCAGATATTTTTAATATATTGCTAATCTCAAAACCAGGACTAAATTGGTATTCCAGGACTAAAGTGGTAAATTTTTAATAGAGATGTCTCTCATGAGCAAGTCTTATTTTAACATACTAGAATATCATTTATTCTTTGAGGATGTGATTTATTCTATTTAAATATAAGCCCTGTAAAGGAGATGTGTTAATCTATTTTTACTCTAAGTACATAAATATGTCTGCTACACTCTAGTCAGTAGATGTATTCAGAAGCCAATATGCCTACACTCTCACATTTCTTCTGTAAATGATGAATAATATTGATAAATGAAAATTACAAATCTGCAATAGAGCTTAACTATTGAATACTAAATCATTCTGTTACTAACTCTGTGTTCCAATGACATTTTCTAGATTAAAAAAATGTCATTCCTACATTTAAAAAATATTTTGTGCCTTTACAGCAATGTAAGCAAATGTGCATTTGAAAGAAAATTCACAATGTAGCCACAAATAATTCCCTATAACACTCAAAGTGCCATTTTCAAAAATGGTTCAATTTTCAGAATAGAATATTTAAAAAATAACCTCTTTCCTGCCAGACTTTACATTCCACATGTTTGGTACAATTAAAATGAAGAGTGGTGGAATGGAACTCTTCCGTCTATATTTTGGAAAAACATATTCACTCACCTCAGTTTGTCAGTGTGCATTAAGAGGTAGGTCATTATGCAGTAGAAAAAGAAGAAGAAGGCAGCTCTAACTCATGTGGCTGACATATACTGAACATGGCCATTAATACAACTTGGCAGTGACCTTGGCAGCATTACAGGTAATCTCCTTGCAGGGATAAACTATTTGAATGATAGTATAAGCACAAAGAGAGTTATCTTTGGAATTCTACCACTTAATTTTCTTATATCCTAACAAAAATATTTTTTAACTCATCCCTTAGTGATTTTCTTTCTACCTTTGCTCTCTCAAACGACAATTTACTCACAGACATTGTCGCTGTCATTTTTCTGTCATTATGAGGACTGCTGTATATTTGGTAGCACTTTCGTAAAGGGTTGAAGTTGATTCTATTTTTTTATTATAGGTATAAATCTGTAGTCAAATTTTATTGGATCACTCATAATTGAAGTTCTGAAAAGTAGAAAGCATATGTAAAGAAGATAACAGGTTGAAAACTCAACATTAAAGAAAATTCTGTATTATATATGTCATAAAAACTCAGCACAATTACTATTATTACTATTTAGGATTTATTTAGATTTTTTAAGATAAAACACATCTGTTTATCCCATCTTCTGAGATTTTGCAGTAGAAAATTCAAGTGCATCATTTCTTACTTCCTACATGAGATGAGTTTGTCACACAAGAAGGGAATTGATGTGCATAGAAAATTCAGGTAAATGACTAGAAATAGACCAAGACAAATAGTTAAGTTGTTATGTTGTTAAAACATTCTACTGCCTAGCTTAATCTCATATGTAGTCATAATGTGTACTGAATGCCCCTGATAAGGAAGTTTCATATAATGGAGACTGGACTTAATTAATTAATTAATTAATTTTTGATTTGTCAGAGAGAGAGCACAAGCAGGGAGAGTGGCAGGCAGAGGGAGAAGCAGACTTCCTTTTGAACAAGGACTCTGATGCAGGACTCAAGGCGGGACTTGATCCCAGGACCCCAGAATCATGACCTGAGCCGAAGGCAGACACTTAACCGATTGGGGCATCCCTGAGATTGGGCTTATTTAAAAGCCTCTAAGAAGGTCATAATTTCTTATACTTGCTTCTATGTCATATTTCAATACAGGAAATTAACAATGACTTTAAAGGTAGAGCATTTTTTCCATAATGCAGATCCATTTTTAAAAACTATTCCTTCCTGAATTGTTTCTGGGGTTGTTTTTTTTTTTTGGCAATTTAAACCAGCTGTTGATAAGAGCATTTATGGAAGCCATTGACATTTCAATTCAGTGTTTTTTATTTATAATGTTCATTCTAGTTTAAACTTTTACAAGCAATCCGAATTAGTTAATTTCTGGAATTAAACAAATTCACCGGTCATTAACATTTTTGAGTATCGCAAGTATATAGAGTATTAAATCTGCTTCCAATTAATGGGTCATTTTAAGTGCACAAAGTGAATTATTTTCATATATAGAACCTTAGGAACCATTTGATAAGAAGGACACCGAAATTTATGAGGTAAGGCAGGTTCAGTAAATTAGAGCATACTGCACTTTTCATTAATTCACCTATAAATTTAATCTTTACCAGCACCTATTTCCAGTTCATTGTCAGGTTGATCTATATAATGAGAATTCCTTATTATGTTTACATTACTAAGGCATATGCCAAATGGAAAATAAGAGGTATCTTTTCTTTGACTATAAATTGTAAGTATAAAAGGCTGCTAGTAGCCTGTAACACTATTTAAATTGTCCTTGAAATAACTTTAAATACAAGCACATTAAGAAATACAATTTAGGGGTACCTGGCTGGCTCAGTGGGTTAAAGCCTCTGCCTTTGGCTCAGGTCATGATCCCGGGGTCCTGGGATCAAGCCCCACATCAGGCTTTCTGCTCAGTGGGGAGTCTGCTTCCCTTCTCTCTCTCTCTGCCTGCCTCTCTGCCTACTTGTGATCTCTATCAAATAAATAAAAATCTTTTTAAAAAATACAACTTAAATCAGAGAAAAATTTAGTATTTTTGATGCATTATGTTTCAACTACAAATAGCAATATATTTTAAGTCCAATTTTCAAGATAAAGTAGAAAAGCCAAACAGAAACAAAATGAAACACTCTTCTCTAATCCAGTAAGAACCAAAGGTTGAAATGTATTTTTAGATAAAAGCTCAGATCCTCAATGCATTGAATTAGACATATTCCCTGTCAAGTAATTTAGGACTTTCACATAAAACTTGAAAATTTAATGGTGAAAATAGTTCCTTAAAATTTTATAATGCCTCCTAAGAGTGCGACAGCTTAACAGAGGAAGAAGAACCTGGAATCTGGCATTATGCTCCCTTGTCTCAAAACCTAGTTTTGCTACTTACTTGCTGTAAAAAGCTGGGGAATTTTCATGTTTTCTCTCCCTTGATTTTTTCCTGAACTGAAATGTAATAGGACACATGATTACAAACTTATCCAAGTGAGAATTCCTACTGAAATAATAGAAATAATGTTCCTGGGACATGTTCATTTAATGTTAACATTCTCGCTAAGATGACTAAAAATTGTTTCAGAGATGTTAAATATCAAACATAAATTAAGACTCTTGCCAGAATTCCAAATTTTATTCTAGAAATCTTTTTTTCCCATGTTGCCAGTCAAATAGAATCTCCCACCATGATAATTTTATGGATTAAAGAAAATCATAGATACTAAGTTTCAGTAGTTCATAAAATCTCTCTTTAGACATAGAAGAAACATGTATGTTACCTAGTTAATGTGTCTTACTTGGTAGTGGAGAAAGTGAGTCCTAGAAAAAATTGAATGAGACACAAAACTTGAATTTCAGAACTATTAAATTATTTAAATGTGATTGTGTAGCACACATTGTCTACCTAAAAATTGGTATCATTTTTTTTTATAATGTCTCAGTAGAATTTTAAACTTCAATTCTAACAATCCATTGGTACACCACTGATGATTTCAAATAGAATTTAAATGACATGCATAGTATTTTAAGTGATAGAATATGTCTATGTTTCAGTGCTTAAGCTTCAAATTACTTTTGGGGGAAAGCAAATAACTAATGGAACAAAAACCCAAATAGGAAATGCTTTTCATGCCATGATTAAAAAAACAAAACAAAAGTTTAACACACACACACACACACACACACACACACACCAAGACAACACAAAGCCCTGCATCTAAAAGGAAATGAGATAGGAAAACATTAACAAGGCATTACCCTGTGGGATGACACCCATCCCTAATTTCAAGACTTCTAGAAGACGAAAGTTGCTTCTCTTCAAAAGCCACTGAGATCCTAACCAAGAATATCACCTTTAAAAATATTATTTAGATGTCTGGGTGGTTCAGTTGTTAAGCGTCTTCCTTCAGCTCAGGACATGAGCCCAGGGTCCTGGGATCAAGGCCCACATCGGGCTCCCTGCTATATGGGAAGCCTGTTTCTCCCTCTCCCATTCCCCCTACTTGTGTTACCTCTCTACTTGTGTCTCTTTCTATCAAAAAAAAATATATATATACATATGTATATATATTTATATATATATACATATATATATATAATTATTTAAGCTCTCATAAATACATGGAAAATTTACATAGAAGCTGGCATATTGGCATATATCTAGCCACACACCAAAGCTGTTTTCTTTCTTACCTCACTATTTTCTCCTCCTGAGAAATTTTTTTCAGTGTATTAATGAAAACTAAATTTGTAACAAATAAATCATCACCATATCTCCCAATTCTTTATTTACTATAATTTTGATGGGTGATGCTATATTCATAAATTCTCAGTGAAGGATTTTTCTCACTGCGTGTCTTTATATTTTTCCATATGGTTGATTTTTGTAATTGCACTGTTTTTAATCTATTATCTTTTATTACACCATAGGGTATCATTGATCACTTGCTCTCATCCTCATATAATAGAAACATCTAAATATTGCAGTCACAGACTACCCAGACATAGAGTCAGGAAACACAAAAGTGAGTTGGCATTCTTGATTTACTAGAATTTTTTCTCTTTCAGTAAAACTAAGACAATTTTACTCATTAATTAGTTTATATTTTTTATCAAACCTGGTGATTAACCAAAGATTCATAATTTCTTAGGATCAAATCACTGGCAGGAATTAAAGATCCGAAGAATTCTTCAGTAGAAAAAGATGACTGTTAATGGAGCATTTTTCAAAGGAGTTGGAAATATTTTTAAAGTATTCTTAGAAAATGTAAAATGTAGGATGGAAGATTGTGCAAATGATCAAATACCACTTCACCTGGTATCACAACATTTAAAAAAAGAGGGGAGTATCCGGTTGGCAAAAGAAAGACCCATAGGAATGGAAATTTAAAAGCATTATAAGAAAAGAAGAAATTAAAAACAGTATGGAAGTAGAAGTTCTAAGAAATAGTGATGGCTTAAAATTTGATAAAGAGAATAGAAATTAAGGTATGGTATTTACAAATTCATTCAGTTTACCCATGAATAAGAACAACTGCAAAGGATAAAATAAAGTGTAGCCCGTTTATTCATGTGGAGGTGAAAGTAAATATAGATAATGCCAGGAATATTGTAAATTCCACAAGGGTGTGATTTTTTAATGTTTTATTTTTATTTTTTTTAAAGATTTTATTCATTTATTTGACACAAAGAGGGAGATTACAAGTAGGCAGAGAGGCAGGCAGGGAGAGGGGGAAGCAGGGAGAGGGGGAAGCAGGCTCCCCGCTGAGCAGAGAGCCCGATGCAGTGCTCAGTCCCAGGACCCTGAAATCATGACCTGAGCCGAAGGCAGAGGCTTTAACCCACTGAGCCACCCAGGCGTCCCTATGTGTTTTATTTTTATTCTTTGATTTATCCCTTAAAATACTGCCTAAAACACAGTACATACTAATGCACTGAAAAATAATAATAATAAAACCTGAAAACCTTTAGAAAGAAGGAATGAATGAAATGTTTCTTTGCTTTATCTTTTATAGTTATTAAGCAACAAAATGAACTCATGCTCTCATGTCCACATACATAGAAGTGTCACATATGTATCTATGACCTGTGGAATCAAATGATACTAAGAAACGAAGAAATATAGAATTCCTTGGCAGGTCTTACTAAAGCTAAGATAATTTTAGTAGTAGAAATTCTTTTAACATAATGCCATTGCAGGGCTATGAGGGTACTATTCCTAAGAACTTCTAGATAAAAACTGGAAGGTAATTATCAATGATAATATTTTTAAAAGAAAGCAAAGGATGGCCCAGGGAACCACTGTTAGTAACTAACTTGCAGAGTTTTAATACAGAAGAAAAAATCACAATGAGTTGTTAAACATTTTGTATACATTCTGTAATACCCTGGGTATGAGTATGAACCAACACAGCATCATTAAAAACTGGTCCTAGGAGGATATTTTAAACTATAGTATACAGTGTGAAGGAGAAAAAATAGGCATAATCTCAGCTTCCAAGGCTTTTGGTTTTTGTCCTGTACAACATACTCATTTGTAAAATGGAAAAATATCCTCTAAACCACACAGATTTAAAGATCCTCTAAACCTTCACAGTAAGTGAAGGAATAGTGAAATAATTTATCCACTAAATTTAAAAACTTTAATGAGTCCTATGTAAAGTGTGTGAAGTCTGGCCCTTGAAAGATAGGATCTGAAGCCAGCCTGATCTTGGTAAAAATTAGTTAACTACAGAAGTGGCAAGCATGGGGTGCCTGGGTGCCTCAGTCATTAGGCGGCTGCCTTCGGCCCAGGTCGTGATCCCAGGGTGCTGGGATCGAGCCCCACTTCAGGCTCCGTGCTCAGTGGGAGGCCTGCTTCTCCCTCTCCAACTCCCCCTGCTTGTGTTCTCTTTAAAAAAAAAAAAAAATGAAGTGGCAAGCAATTATGAAGCTTAAGGAAATACAAAAAATACAAAAAAAAACCTCTACGTACAAAATAGAGAAGAGAAAAAAAATCTGGCAAGGGAAAACAATGCAAAATGGCCTTACATGAAAAGGTAAGCTTTGGCTTCAAAATTTAGGTAGTTTGTATATAATTAAAAATATGTACTTGATGGGAATATACAACAAGAGCTTATTTTGAGTACTATGTGTATTTTTGGACTGTAGAGTTAAAGGCGGATATGACTTGAAGAGCTGCAAATATGGGGGGAAAACAGAAAGTAAAACAAGGGCAGGATAACAAAAACAGGTATAATTCAATATACAATCTTGAAGTGTCTGAAATGAGAACATGATCAAATGTTGTTCTCTGTACAGCGGGTAGAACAAGAGGAGTGGGCATAAAGTATTCTGTGAGGGATTAGCTATAAGTCAGAACTTCCTGAGTGAGAGTTGTGAAATATCAAAATAGGTTACTGAGGAAGGTTATGTTGCTCCTTTTCCGGAAGGCCTTAAAAATAGTAGAGGTGGAATCCTTGTGAAATAATTTGGGGATGGTATTATCTAAAGGAAGAGAAAATGTATGACCTTGCATGGCCTCTGCCAGTTTTAATGTCTGACATTTCTACTCTTACCTTAGTTGAATGGAAATATAGATACCTATTTCAACTCCTCTACCCCAAATGGATCATTTTGCTCTTTTTTAACATGGCAAAATTTAGATAAATTTTAAAGTGGATCTCCTAAAGATCTAGTTTAAGAAAGTGACATTTCCAAGCTCAACCCGAAATTCTGCTTAATAAGTTTAGAGAAACATTTATTAAATAGTTATCCTTTTTTCTAAGGATCTGAATTATTCATCATTGTTTCCTAATTCATAAAATATATGAACTAACCATTTTTATGTGATTTTGATTGTTGGAATCATCAGTAAAGTGACTAGTGATTTGGTATGTTAACTACTTACTTGATGAGAGTGTTATACTTTTCCAGCATGTAAAAATGATGTCACCTCTGTACTTCTCAGAACTCTTTTATTACCAGAGTCACCCAAAGGCATGAGAGACTCTGATATAAAAAATATTCCAGACATCTCTTCACTGTGAAAGGCAATATTTGCCAACAGGTCCTTTCTTACTGAATTAGAATTTTCAGAGATTTCCTGTTTACCAAACGCCCTGTTCAAGTGCATGGGCTATAGAAACAGTCATGTTGAGCTTTCATTTTGCACAGTCAACAGCCCAGCATCTTAAATTGAATTCAGACTTGAATATAATGGGTCATTGTCAGTCACGGAGTTTTTGAATGGCTCTGACCCAGTGTGCTCATCAGCTGGTACAATAACATATATAAATACTTAAATGAATATATGTGTACCTATATTTGTACCACAGGGCTCTCCCTACAAAAGTAGGAGGACAGTCTGATACATGCTGAAAATGTACAAACTATTACTTCCTCACACTATGTAGGCCTCTGACGACAGAGCAAGGCTATGTGATACACAGTGGAAAAACTGATGTGAACTTCTATAATACACCAAAGTGTGTGATTTTTCTTCAATAATTATAAATATATTGCCAATTATGTCAACTGTTTTATACAATTAATAGTATATTTTATTAGGTGTATGTCTTATAAAGTTGATATACATAAAATTACTTCTAAAGTAATATATTTAAAGAGTGTGAATTGCATAGTTACAGCCAGAGGTCTCAAACACAAAGCATTCTAAAGAAGTGGGTAAATGTATAAAATTCTGAAGTGGAAACTGCACTGCATAGAGAAGAATATTGTAGTGGACCATAATTTGAAGAAATGAAGGAGGAGCATAAAGAGATGGAAGAACCAGAGGAGCAGCAGAAAAGAGAATAGGGGTTAATGACCAAGGTAATGTCAGAATGAATTGGATCTGGGTTTGAGACTTACCCAAGGTACTGTAAAGGAGAGCAAGATGACGATGACTGCCTTAAGCCTGAAGACAAGATATCTGTAATCCTTGTCTTAATCATGAATGAAGTTGATTCTCCTGACCCATCCTCAGGAAGACACCCGTCTTCATGTTTTTGCCCAGGACTCATGATGTAGATAAGCTTATTCATAGGCATTTACCTGGTTTCCCTTGTGAGCAGCCATATTCATTTGTAGAAAAGGAGAGGGGGAACCTACTGATGCAGATGATATGCTAATAACAACTAACTCACTCAAGTGTCATTCTTTTCCCCTACTTGGCACAGGGAGTTATTTTTTGCCATCAAGAATAAGAAAATGTTTTATTTTTTTTTTCAAGATTTTATTTATTTATTTGACAGACAGAGATCACAGGTAGGCAGAGAGGCAGGCAGAGAGAGAGGAGGAAGCAGGCTCCCTGCTGAGCAGAGAGCCCGATGTGGGGCTCGATCCCAGGACCCTGGGATCATGACCTGAGCCGAAGGCAGAGGCTTTAACCCACTGAGCCACCCAGGCGCCCCCAAGAAAATGTTTAAAAAAAAAAAAAGAATAAGAAAATGTTAGGTGAATTAAAGAACACTGACTTTTTAAATAAAGATTTTATTTATTTTTTAGAGAGAGAGAGATATTAAGAGAGAGCATGAGCAAGAAGGAGAGAGAGAAGCAGGCTCCCTGATGAGCAGGGAGCCTGAGGTGGGGCTCAATCCAAGAACCCTAGGATCATGACCTGAACCAAAGGCAGATGCCTAACCAACTGAGCCACCCAGGCACCCCAAAAGAACACTTATTTTTTTTTTAAGATCTTATTTATTTATTTGACAGACAGAGATCACAAGGAGGCAGAGAGGCAGGCAGAGAGAGAGGAGGAAGCAGGCTCCCTGTTGAGCAGAGAGCCGGTCGAGGACACTGAGATCTCGACCTGAGTTGAAGGCAGAGGCTTTAATCCACTGAGCCACCCAGGCGCCCCAAGAACACTTATTTTAAAAGTACTCTTAGATTCCTCTAAAATGCTCTGAACATCCCATTTTCTGCATAGAATTTTAACTTGAAAGCACTCTTGTGAATAGTACCTTGCTGCATTAGCAGAGTATGTGGTTCAAGTACGAGTCTGGGACCAGATTTATATAGTCTATAATTACTTACAGCCTAACAGGAGTTGTGTGACCCTGGGCAAGTAACTTAACCTCTCTGTCTTCCAGCTTTTTTTATTTTGTAAAATAGAAATTATTAAAATAGCCTTCCTCATAGGCTACTGTGAGGATTGGAGTTAGTATTTGCAAAGCTTTTGGTGCTAAAGGAAGTATTTTATAATTCATAGTTATTTATTAAATTCCTAAATACGATTAGTGACTCAAAGTGCATAATGTAACCTTAGTCTTAATTGTTTATATTGCTTGAGGTGAACCATCTTTTTAAAGCCAAAAATATGGAAAAAACAATTCTATTTACCCAGGCAATTTAACATCTTTGTCAGTTTATTTTTTCTCTAGAATTATATCCTTTGGAGAAGCATTTTGATGTCATTTTGTCTTACACCTTCACCAAATTTCTGTGAATTGTCTTACACCTAATTCACCAAATTAGGGACTTAAAAAGGGTCTTTAGAAATTGAACCTCGTTCCCTTTATGTATCTGAGGAAAATGAGACTCAAAGCCGTTGACTGGCCCAAAGACAAGCAGCTCGTGGGTAGTCGAACCCCTCCAAGAATATGATTACAAATAGAGCTTTCTTTTAACTATACTCTACCACTTCTTGGTGCTTTGAAAATATATTGCATTAATTGCTCAATATTTTATTAGAATTTTTTAATTTAAAGGAACAGTTTTCTGCACTTTATATCATATTTGTTATTTGTAAAACTAAAAGAATAGTTTTCCATCGTTTTATCAATTATTCAAGAATCCTTTTTTGTTCTCCTTGAGCCAGGCACTGAGCAGAATGTTGGTTCAACACCGTAGTGTGTTCTGCAGTCAGAGGGAAGATCCCTTTCTATAAAGCTAGCATTTCCCAAAACATATTCTGGATATACAGATTCTGTCATCTAGCACACTGAAGAATATGAAAAGTCCTGCACCAAAGAAACTTCTCTCTTCATTTTTTTAAATTTCCTGACCTTTTTTTTTCTTTTTTTTTTCTTTTTTTTTTTTTAAGAATAGTTTGTTATAATCCTTAAGAACTACTGACCTTTGGAATCCATACTGGGGTTTCTGAGGAGAGTCGTGGGATTGCTTCCACTGATGGGTGCTTTCTTTTAGATCCTAGCTTTTAGAGACTCAGGATTAAAAAACCTCATTTCAGTAAACTTCTGATCTGTGATAGCATGGTCTGTTTTACAGGGGAAGTACTGTAATCCTTTCCATGTATTAGTATCTGCCAAGGATGACTTGAGCTATCCTTGAAAATAGCCTGGGACAGAATGTGTAGACATGCTGAGATAAGGAGCCTCCTGCCAGGCCTCCAGCATAGGAAGCGACTTAGCTTACCCCAGGCCCACGACCGGCCCTCTGCAGCACACTTACCCTGCCCGGGTGTACAGAGGAAACATTCTGTTCATCTGAGAACACCTCTATTCCTAGCTCTTTGACAGTTTCACTTTCCATATCCCCTCAGTTTTAAACATGTGGAAAAAGAGATAAAGGAAGGTGATGAAATGAAAAAATGAAGTGGGGAAGGCTATGGAGAGAGAGAAGAAACTCAAATTTACATGCCTGCTTTGCATGCGATTATGGCTGGCTTTTGGAGGGGGAGGTGAGTGTTCTCCAAAGGTCATTTTATAAGATAGGAAGGAAGATGAGTATGCAGTGTGAAATATTGGTTAACATTGAGAATAGAATCAAACACTATGCTGATTAAACCATTTTGATTAAAATAAAAACTTTTCAAATTTCTGATTCTTTTTTGAGGCATTAGATCAACTATAAATAAAAATAGATCAACGTTAATTTAGGCTTCATGATAAATTATACAACTTACCCTATTTTAAAACTTAAAAATATGTTCACCAAGTAGGAAATACAAAGAAATTAGTGCAGTAAAGGATCAAATTTATGCTGCTACCCCTCCCCACCCAGAAATCACAGGGGAGGGAGAACTGAAAGTGTATACCCATTATTTCTTAAATAAAGTTTAGTTGCATAGGAAATTTTGACCCCTCTCCTTACTTAAAATACTGGTTTTTCATTAGGCATTACTATTTATAATTAAAAGTGTCTATTGCCTTTTGCTTTAAATTCTTATTTATTAACAGTCACAATCCTTAAATTTTTTATTTTTCCTCTTAAAAATGCTTTAATTTAAAAATTACTAGATGATTCAATTTGTCTGTTCATTCCAAATTGGAAATTAATCTGTTTGGCTTGAGGCTACGTAGCTTACTCTCATTAGATGGGTATGTCCAAAGATATGTGAACATTTCCCATACAGTGAGACA
This sequence comes from Mustela nigripes, assembly GCF_022355385.1. Taxonomy (NCBI): domain Eukaryota; kingdom Metazoa; phylum Chordata; class Mammalia; order Carnivora; family Mustelidae; genus Mustela; species Mustela nigripes. The sequence goes on along the minus strand of NC_081568.1, from coordinate 111,962,592 downwards.
CTGGGATTTTCAAATATCGCTGAGATCTTAATCAAAACTGTGCTGATTGCTTGGGAGTTGGGTCCTGTGAGAGAGGAAATAAATCAACCTGCCCCCGTGACTCTGGTACATTAGTAATGTTGTAAGATTGTTTATTTCTAAAAGAAAGAAGGTATAATATAAAATATGTAAATCTATATTTCACATTTGAAAAAGTTTTACATTGTATTTGTCAGATTATTCACAGTGCTATGTATATTTAATACTGGAAAAGGAATTTTTATGCCCAAGAACTATTTCAGTCAGTGGACATTGATTTAATGAAGTGTCCATGTTTCAAGGGAAGACACACCTTTGGATTCAATTCATATCAGTTTAGAAACTTCTTGCATTATACTCTATTATTGGTGCTTCAAAGTATTTATAATTTCTATGAACTTCCACAATACTGAAGTGAATAAGTTTACACAATTAATTTATGAAATTGAATTGTCCCCATTTGAATGTCTATAAACAGGGTGCTGTTTTTTATTTGAGCCTCACAAACTTCTCCAAGAATAGAAGTGTTATTATTCCCATTCTGTAGATAAAGAAATTGAGGTTTGGGAAACGCTGGATTAGCCATTTGCAACAACCGTGACAGGCAGAGTATTCATGGAATATTCAGACTGGAGTCGTCATCTTCCAAATACTGCCTGGCTCCATCCGTGTTTTAGATTTGTCCTCGGATGTCATCTTCTCAGCTGTCATCTTCCGTGACAGCACTGCCCACTTCTGCTCTTTCCTGCTCCGGCACCTCCTTGCCTGTTCTCCTGTGGCATTTTGTTTCTAGCCCTTCTCGATCTATAATCATCATATTAGCATGCTTGTTTATTGCCTCTCTCTCCCTTTAAAATGCAGGTTTCGGGAACACCAAGACCTCCTTTGTTTTGTTCACAGTGGTGTCCCAGGTACCTAGCATCATGCTTGACACCTTTATGTCTCTGTAACTCAAGATCAGACTTTTTCATTGTTATCTCTGTAAGATTAAGCATCATGAACTTGGCTCACAGTCTCCGATGACATCAGTGTCACCAGGATTGGATCTGCACACATGGTCCAAGTTGAAATTTAGTTTAGATCTCTGACGAGGATGCACCACGTACATACAGTTGCGTGTCGTTCATCTGCTCCAGAGCCATAGCAGGTAGGACGCGATCGTACTAGGAGATCTGTACTGCATACGTCCGCCAGCGTTTCATTTCTCACCTTTAACCGACAGCATTCCTGACCAGCGACCCTGAGAAAAGTCCTGAAGCGTTAAAACTGTGCGTTACACAGCACTAGTGTGTTTTACAGCAAGCAGTGCTGTAGTGCAGACTCCTCTTGTCCTGGAGTTTTGCACAGATAAAGAGAGGATATAGTTTTGAGAGGATTGCTCTAACTACAAAGTGCATCCTGAAGGCCATTTAGCTCACAATGAAGGTCTGTGTTTTAAAATAGCACTATAACAAAGTAACTACAGAGTTTTTGGCAAGGGCTTCAACTATTTATAGAACTAAGTAAGGCATAGTAAATAATACCACAGTGCCCAGTTCTCCCTTGCCATAACCCCAAACTTACGAGAAGCACTGTAATTATATTTTTCTACTTAAAAAAAAAAAAAAATCATAGTAGCCATTATCAGTTTAACCATACGGAAGCTCAGGCTGAGATTTCTTTTTTAAATGCATAGTTTTGATTTTCAGCAGCTGCGCTGGGTCTTTAATCATATATTATCTTTATGAAGCCTTTTTCTAACATATGTTAATTGGCTGTTTTCTGTGACAAATTATGAGCTCTTACTTTGATGAGGTTCAATTGCAATCATGTTGAAGTCGAGTACGTAGAGTTTCTACCCCTGCTGGCTTCTCAAACCACTACAAACATCTGCACGTCACTGCAGTGCTGAGTAATGGCAGGATTTGGGCTGGCTGATTTCACTACAGATTTTTTTTTTTTTCCACAGGATATTTTCAGCTTCTTTGTACTAAATCTGTTGCAGGGTTTGCCCTTTTTAGCAGAAGCATGCTCTAAAATTAACATCAAACCTTATTGGCGATTACTATAATACAGTGAGAAATATTTCATAATACAACACCCTAGCATCTGTTTTGCTTTGCTGAAATTTTAGTGTAGTTTTTAGTGTAGTTATTATACATTTTTAAAAATCAATCAGTTGTTAGGTTGTTAGTGGTTTCTAAATAATCAGCATTTTATAAAAAATATTTTGAATTCTTCTGCAGAGAAGAACGGGTGTTTATTGAGTGGATGACTATTTAGCTGTCATAAAGAAAAGGCACGTACCACTTTTTCTAGGTATTTCCAAATGTCAGTATGTGAAAGATTCTATTATATTTTCTTTTTTCTTTGTAGTTACATCTGTTGGTTAAGGAATGAAAAGAATTACATGTTCCATCAAGGTTAATGTCCAATAAGGGGCATAGCATCCATTTCAGTTTTCTATCCTAATGTCAGTTTTTAATATATGATTAGGATGAACAGATATGTTCTAATCCATCTGCTCTGAGAACTGTGACAGATAGCCTGCATGGATACCAACAGATGATCAGTGAGAGCTATAATTAGAATAGATGTAAAAATACAGCACATTTGTTTATATTTTCAGAAAAGTAGTCAGGATAATTGATTAAGGCCTTCAGAAACTGTGTCAAACTCCAGTCATACTGAGATGAATTTAATTGTGTTTCTGGCGGGACATCGAAGGTAAAGGACTCTGCGAGTGCGGTTCTCCAAAGCCAAACCTAGGGGTCATATTTCCATACAGGTATTAGAGTTTAGAATAAGATGAGCCAGATGTGAACAGGAGCTACTCCTCCTCATGAGGCTGTTTTTAATCAGCCGTTTCCCTAGAGTAGCACACAATCAATGAGCTCTAAATCCTGAGGCTACCTGCATTCAGAGGAAGGCCTGCGAACATCATTACAGAACTTACAATTGAGTATATGTGAAAAAATTAGAGCAGAAATTAAGGGTAAGAAAGGTTAACTTCAGAAGTCTTACTTTGGTACTGCTCTTTTAGAAGGTCTCAGAGATAATTTAAATGTTAAAAAAAAGTATTAAACCCTACTAAATGCAGATACTAAATCCACTAAAAGATCACTGTAAATAAGCCAAATGGAAAGTTATTATTGATTTATGTTTGAATATATGTATTATTTTGAGAAGGTAGATAGGTCAATTTCAGCATGAGTAAGTAAATCTAAGGTGGGTTGTGGGTTGTTTTGGGTTCTTCATCAATAGTGCTACAGCTAGAGAGCATGGCTTTAGGAACCCTGTGTGACACTTCAGTGTGACTGCAAAGTCAGCGGATGCACTGTGTCTTGAGCGAGTGTACACAAGGAAATTTAGTTCCACTTGATAAGACACATACTTAATTGGCTTTAAGAAAATAAACCAAGGTAAAGAATGATGTGCAAATGAAACAGAGAACTTGGCACTTGACTGTATGGAAGCCCGTGAGCCATGTGGCTTAATTGGGGCCAGTTGGGATCATTTAATGATTGCTGTCAGAAGATCAGATTTAATTCTCCTTATAAGAAGACCACAGTGGGATAGAGTTAAACAAATTGTCATCAGAGGTTTCAGATGAACAAAGCCTTAATTAGGTTGATTAGGATGCTGTAAAAGAGATGAAGAGAATAGAAAAATTGATGAATCACTGGTTTCCATGTTGAGCCACATGTAACAGCAGTATCAAATATCTATATTTTGAGAGACATTATTACAGCATTTTGAATATTATGTATATCAGATGGAAGGCTTTTGTGTAAACTTTCTAAAATTCTGAAGTTCAACTAGAGACAAAAGTAAATGACATTCAGTGTAAACAGTGGGTGATTTATGACACATATTCTTCTTAATGTATAACAAAAACATTGGCAGGAGGACAGTGGTACGTCTTTCCATTTAAAGCCCATCTTTAAATATTAAATAAAGAGGGAAAATAAATAACAACAGAGGCAAATTATTTTCAAGGACTTGATATTCAATTGTTTAATGTATTATTTGAATACAGAATAAAAACAAAGCCTTTACTTAGAATGTCCTTTTGACCATTCATATCACAATCTTAGTAATACTGTGATTACTTACCAGTGATAATACTCATGACTACTCATGTGTCTTAAAACATATTCTTACTGTTTTATCATCGCATTATGAAAGACTAAAATGTGGTCTTTCCATTTGCTGCAGCTTCACAGGAAAATGTTCTCTCTGCACACACCCATACACACACACACACACCAATGTATCAGTTAGGCTAAAAACTGTGCCCAGTGCATACAAGTTTTTGAGAAAGAAATTTATAGAATATTTCCATTTTAATCATGAAATATGATACATGAAGGCTTGAGAAAACAATGAACATAAAATTTTTTTCTGACATGATTATGAGATGTCTGGGAATTCAGATTTTGTTGTAATAAGATGGTGATATGGAACAGCAGCATCTCCCCTTTCAAGCCTGGCTTGATTTGAGGGCTGACAATTCTGTTTCGCTGATACTGGTGTTGTATAGTGCTTTACTTGCTTTGTTCAATAACAACAACAACAACAAAAAATCCAGCTGCATACTCTTTACAGAGAGGTTACAGCTGGGGAACAGAACACAATCTGTGATGCTGACTGGTAGCTCTGATCTGTGATGAGACAGTGCCTATTTTACCTTTGTGGTAAGCTCTGCCACGTCACAAAGTGGCCTTGGAAAGAAAACATCGTGGCTGTACTGTTGTGAAAAATCGGGAAAACAAAGGCATGGTAGAACCCCAGATTAATTACTTAATATGATGAGGAAAGACAAAAAAACTGCGGTGTGGTTCAATAACACAAGGCTCTGGACATATTTAGACCATTTGGAGTTTATTTTGGCATGGGGAATGGAGAATGCTGTTTAAGCTGCCTTGTGAAAAAAAATGTCCAAGACAAAATATACCATGGAAAACCATGACAGGGAAGCTGTGCTTCCCCCGTGTTTAGTAAATTGTTTATAATGCAACACAGTTGTTTAAAGGTGGGTGCCTCCTAATTTCCAGAACTGTGTAAATAAAATGATTTATGTCAGTGATAATAGCAGGTTAAGCCCACTTATTAAATTAATTGCAGAGGTTTTCAAAACGAGTTCCTTTTTAGCCTTATTATATTTCTGACATACATTTCATCTCCTTTTGTCCTTGGGGAAAGATATTAAAGTAGGACTAGAAGCATTAATGTAGAGTTTTCAGCAGCGGTGGTCATTGGGAAAATTGATATATTTCCCTAGTTATTTCTACTTTTGCAGCCTGAAGCTCTTCCACGACTGATACTTAAGAGAAACTTCTTAATTTTTATAACACTGTAAATTTTTCCTTCATGTAATGATTATTGTTAACGAATAAATGAAGCATTACCTGTTAGAACTTGCTCATCATTAACTTTGCAAAGGCTTCATGGTTTATCTAAGGACAATGATTCACTTGGTAGCCTCATGGTATAATATGGTTTTTATTTTATGTCTCAAAACTGAAGCAGTCTTACAAGTAGTAGGTCTTGTTCCCAGTACTGCTATGGACCCACTTCACATATAATACCACCTTGAATGACCATAGCCATCCCCTACACACCAGGAAGTTTGTTCCTGGCGTTCCTGGATGGCTCACTCAGTTAAGTATTCTATTCTTGATTTCTGCTCGGGTCTTGATCTCAGGGTCATGGGATCAAGCCCCATGTTGGGCTCTATGCTCAGCAGGAAGTCTGCTTGAGATTCTTTTCCTCTTCTTCTGTCCCTCCCCCAATCATGCTTGCTCGCTCTCTCTCTCTCTCTCTCTCAAATAAATAAATAAATAAATCTTAAAAAAAGAAAAGTCTGGGGGTGCCTGGGCGGCTCAGTTGGTTAAGCATCTGCCTTCAGCTCAGGTCATGATCCCAGGGTCCTGGGAGCAAGCCCAGCACCGGGCAGGGAGCCTGCTTCTCCCTTTCCCGCCTCACCCTACTTGTGCATTTGCTCTCTCTCTCTCTCTGTTAAATAAATAGATAAAATCTTTTTAAAAAAAAAAGTTTGTTCTCAGCTCATTGTAGGCAACAACAAGCTGAAGTTCAGACCTGAGCTTTCTAACTCGAAAATTCTTTCTACTTCCACTCCTCAGTATAAATTACTCTTCTTCCATATATGAGATGTATATAAATATGACAAAAGATTAAGTGAGGTTATGGGCCTGCTTTTATATGTAAGAAAATGTTCTCAGGAGTAGTCATTAAAAATAACAACTGAAGAAAATACACACCTGAGAGATGAAAATCTTAAAATCATTAATCAACTAAGTTATTAGCTCCTACTATAGGCCTGGCAGTGGGTTAGATACTGGGATTACGAAAGTGGGAATATGAAAGCAAGACAAAACGGAGTTGGCTCACAGATGTTGAAGAAGACAGGCAATTTCAATTATGACAAGTGCTGCAAAGGAAGACATGGTGCCATGAGTCCTCATGGGGGATTTGTTGCAGCCATGAAAAGATGGAGTGCTTCCTGAGGAGGTGAAATTAGAGCTGAGATGGAAAGGAAAGGAAGAAGTTAAGGAGACACAGAGGGGAAGGAGGAGCATTCCAGGCTGAGGGGATTGCAAATGCAAAGGCCCTGTGGTAGGAAGGAGCATGATATGTGTGAGGAACAGACAAATGGCATTATTATTTGTGTGTGATACTGTGTTACAGAGACTTGGAGATAACTTAAAAGTCCATCATATTGACACTAAATTGACGTAAATTGAGAAAATAATTTTGTGTTTGGCATGATGGTACTTATCCAGTGGTAAATAATGGTTGTTTTTTTATTATCTTTAGGAGGGTAAGTGTTGGCTCTGTATCTAAAACGAACTCAGCTTGCATTCATAGCTAAGGTAATATAACATGTTATATAGAATATCATAAACTTAAACGGAAGTAGAAGAATGACTTTCAGGACCAAGGAAATATTTCCCAATTTGTAAGACATCACGTAGTTGAGTAACAATAGGAATAATAATAATTATATCTTTTGAAGTTCAAAATACCTCTTAAGCAAAAAAAAAAAAAAAAAAAAAAAAAAAGTAAAAGTTCTACTTGTTCCTTTCAACCAAAATATAATTACATGTCTCATATGTCTTTCAAATATGTCGTGAGGTAGAAAGTTAAATGTATCTAGATGTACCAGAATGAGCCGAGTTTTCCACTTAAAATAATATTGAATCATTTAATTATCTGAATTAGTAATACCAAGCTTGCAGCTTAAGATCATTTTTGTACCTTCCTCAGAATCCAGTTTGTATTTATTTAACAGTATAATTTCCTATGTGATATAGTATGCTTGGTTTTGAACCTTGAGTTTTTTTAAAACATTATATGAAGATGCTAGTGTTGTCAAAATGTGAATCAGTGAAGAAGTTATTTGCTAATATGAGTAAAAGAATACCAGAAATCTTTCTTTGAAAATTGACATCACATATTTTAATGTTTTATCATCATTCATGGGCTGTTTTTATTTAAGCAACTGCATTGTGCTTATCGTAGCAAAATACATGCTTTGCGAAGATAAGTTTAGCAGAAGAGAATTAATTTCTTCCCACATCTTTTAATGTGGCATGGCAGTCTCACTCTATGATCAAAACACATAACTGAAGGTTGTGTTTAATTTCTAAATCAAAGTGTTGTGGGAAGATGATTGAAATCTGAAGATGACTCAGATCCACTTGATATGTGGTTTTCTTCCTACAGAAACCTTATGGTAGACTGCCATTTCCATGTTAGAAGGAACCTAATAGTGATGAGATTGAAATAAATAGTTTCACTATATACTGAAAGTTTTTGTTCGTTTCTTTAGTTCTTACTCTGAATTTTTTAAAAGAACTTGGAGACCTTCAATAACATAGGCATCTATTCTCCCCACCCACTGTATCTTTTTTTAAACTATGGGTACAAAGATGTAACCAATGTGTCTTACAAACACTGATATATTTTGGGGGAACAGTTTTTGTAATTCCTTTTTTTTTTTTAACTAAAAATAAAATTTATCAAATTGCCTCTTTGCCTGTATAGAATTCTTCCTTTGCCTCAAAGGGTAAATTAAGATTATATGGCTGCATTAGCTATGTCAGATGATTTCTGTGAGGCATGACAAAGGTAATTATGATATATCCCCTACTTCACCAAAGGGAACTTGTTTGTCTTATTTTTATTTCTTAAAGAAATCTTAACAAAATATTAACCTAGAACTGAAATGGATTTTTCTTAGGTGTTTTAAAAATAGAAATAAAAAATTGAGTCCCCATGTCTGGATTTCTGTCATTGTCCCTTATCTGAACCTCTCAAAGGCCTCTCTGTATATGGTGTGCAGCACAGCACACTCAGACAGTTCTGCTCAGAGAAGGAAGTGAAGAGTTTTGGTTCCCATTTTACACTTCTGGAACAGTTTAGGGAAGGAAGCACCTTTACACCTTTTATTGTTCGTGGTTGCTGACATCATATCCTTCCCTGACCAGTCTGTGCGTGTTTCCTGCCATTCTGTCAAGATTCTTCTGTGTTACGGGGAGGGATTTGTGGGAGGGAGGGAGGGAGAGAGAGAAGGGAAGGGAGCAAGAAAGAGTGAGGCAGGGAAGGGGGGAGGAGGTGTGTGTCACTCAAGGGAACTTGTTTGTAAAGAGAGAGCTGGGGTAGGAGAAGGATCTTGAGCATCTGTCCACAAGAAATTCTTCTCAACTTGGGTCTCAAAACCACTTTGCCTTCATCTGTCTGCATAGCCAAACTCAAAGTGAACAGAAGCCTGCCATAATGAAGTTCCCCTTTTTAGTAAGCAGCCTGATTTTATCTTTCTTAAATTTAGGTTGACAAAAAGAAAAAAAAAAAAATGCAGGAGACTGTAACTCTGTAGAGTGTAACTGTGGTAGAGCATTTCTTTTTCTTTTTTTAATTACTGATTGTTTCTGTGTAGCTCTGTCATTTTCCAAGAATGCTGCTTTCATGTGGAAAGAAGTAGCGGCAAGGCTGCTGGAATTATTTTAAGCTTATGGTTGATTGTACATAATGAAAGTTCTCAGCATAACTTGAAATTCTACTACATGTAGTTTACCTATTCTTTTCTTCATGTACATACAAAACAATTTTAAAAACTACTGAAGATTTTTAATCTCCTTTTCAGCTTTTCTAGGCCTCCTACAAATTAATACTTGAAACTGACCTTACAATATAATTTTGGCATAAAAATCAGCTTAGAGAAGTAGTTACACCAAGAAAACAACTACTGAGCTATTATTGACCTTCCTAACTCTTTGAGTTTTTACTGATAGCCTTGAAATGTGGTGATCCATAATCAAATGTTCTAAGGCACGTTTCGTGACATATTTCACTTCATGAAAAAGTCGCATCATCACCGCGTGACATATTTCACTTCATGAAAAAGTCGCATCATCACCGCGTAGTAGTCTGCATATGTACATAATAATATCAAGTTTTGCATTTTAAAAATGCTCAGAAGGCAGCACTTCAAGAAATATTCATTTTTATGGAAAACAAGAAAATATTTTAATTTTACTGAAATTTAAACTTGTTTCTCTTTACATTAGCTTGCATATTTCAAGAAGGAAAATACATCGAATGGTATTTTCACCGACTATATTATATATATATTTGATATACGCATACAAATTTTTTCAGGCAAAATATTTCCCATCCTTTTTTCTTTAAGAATTTAAAAAAAAAATCCTTGCTCTGCTCTTTTTAAAAAGTGTTTCTTCTTTCAAAGTTGTGAAATACGGGGTGGTGAGGTGTAGGAACTCTTCTAAGTTTGGCTCATGAGTTCTCTCTCTGCCTTTCTGAAGAGACTTTTCTCGAGGGATGCTTCTCTGCTTGTTTGGTTATTTGTATTTTGAAACCAGGATCTGTCGAAGTTCTTGTCTTCCCCGCCCTGTCACCACACTCTAATCTGTTCACCCTGACCTTCCACCTTAAAGTGAATAAGCGCTTAGGCAGGCATAGTCCTGTAAGCCGATAGTGCCACTGGCCTCAGCCAAATGAAAAGAAAGGAAATTGTCCCATATGCGTTTGTGGATTCATGGGTTGGCTTTTTTGTGATAGAGGAAGCCTGTCTGTCTCTGTGGGGTCTTGCACATGCATGGGAAATGCCATTCTAACGGGCTGCTTGCTTCTAAGGTAAGACTATAGGAAACACAGGAAAGTTGCCCAGTTGAGTGATATTTAAGACAGTTTCTAAAAATAAATAGATGGACAGTGTGTGGCAACGGTGAATATATAATGCAACTGTGCTTTGTGAAGGTTTCATATTTTAATGTGATTTTAATGTCTTATTATAGCTAATTTTTTCATGTGTATTTGTCAAGTGTGTGTTATTTATATAACTCTTTAAAATTTTTGAACTACTTCCAACATCCAAAATTGCCGCTGGAGTAGTAATTTTTGATGAGCACTGTGTGGTCATGATGTTACTCAACATATATAGTATTCCCAAGGGCACAGCTAAGCTGCAGTTTCATAGAAAGGCATTGGGCAAAAGAGAATGGATGGTCTTAGTATTTAAGCAGCGCTTAATCCACCAGAACTAATTATATCATAATAGCTTCTGCAATTAGATAATCACAGAAAATTTTAATTTAAAGAAATTTACTCAAGGTGATAAAGAATTTAGAAATTAAATTAAAGAAATCGAAAGACAGCAGATGATCAGACCAAGTGTGTAACAGCTTTCCTGTTCCAGTAACTTTGAATTAGAGCCAAATAATCTATTAAATAGCCAGGACATTGGCTTAGCATTACATAATACATGTGGGAATTTCTCAGGTCCCTCATCAGACACCAGCTAAACAGGGAAATTCTGAGCAATGTATAAAGTAGTTGCATTCTTTGACATAAAACTGGATAGAATAATTGAAGCGGTTGCTTGCAAATCTAGAATCCAATGTGGAATGCTTTCTTGTTAACTTCCACATTTCACGGCAATTCATTTTCATTATGTTCAAGTGTTTTCAGATATAATTTAAAACAAAGTAAAATATATACTTTTAATACTCGGGTTCTCTGGGTTTATTTTATATTCTTGATGATCATTTCTTTAGTTTTAATTCATGACCTAAAGGTATCTAGTATATAATACTGGGCTTCTGTAATTTTGTATGTTACTCCCCAAAGATATATGATATGTCTTTTTAAAATATTTAAATTTAGAGAACTGATGAATTATTATAAAAAGTGTAGTTATAAAAAAAAGTATCATTATAAATGGAGTAATACTCTAATTTTTTGCACCATTTCTTTTCTGTCAATGATTATCTTTTTTGATGCTTATATTCAAGATATAGCTTAAGGGCTTTCAAGAGGAAAAGGAGATCTCACTGCTGATAGCTGCTTATTATGTAAGATTAAATATCCCATATTATTTTTACAGTGTTCTCATAGCAGTGACTTTTTAAAAATAAGATTAAAGGATTTAGATTTAAATTAGTTGACATTTACATATATCAAATAGCACTTTCATAATAGTCCATCCTATTTGCATAACGAGGGGACGTTATCACCTCTGCTGTCAAAACACGAGATTGTTTTCCCTTCAGAAATGAATTAGCTGCCCTACTTAGCATACACAGGTACATAAAGGTTCATTAACTCTCTGATTTAGGTAATTTTTCATAATGGAAGGGTGAAAATAGTCACCTAATTTCATTAAAAAATATTAAGGAACTCACTGCAAAAGATACATTTCAAGTGTTAGGCTTTGAAGTATAGTTTTTGTCATTTAAATGACTTGTTAAATTACTTATGAGATTATTTTAATTATAAAAACAAACCGTTCCTTTTTGATATCCTCCTACATGGGATAGACCATGTGCTTTTAGTACTTATTTTCATTCATTTGATTGGCTTACTTTCATATAGTTCTCTTTTTAAATTAGACTATGATCGCTCTTATGAAAACGCCTTTCTGTTAAAGTGGTATTTAATTCTTCTCTTTCTTCCAGCAGGAACGAATGCAGGAATTTGGGAACTGAGCAGTGCAAGTGCTGAAGAAGGAGATTTGTTTGGAGGAAACAGGAAAGAGAAAGAAAAGGAAGGAAAAAATACATAATTTCAGGGACGAGAGAGAGAAGAAAAACGGGGACTATGGGGAGAAAAAAGATTCAGATTACGAGGATTATGGATGAACGTAACAGACAGGTGAGTGGGGTAAACTTTTTCCTGTACCATCATTTACATAGACTATTTATTACATTTTCTCCAGGTATTTTAAAGATACTGAAAACATTTGAACTTAGAAACATCCATTAAGAGAAGTTTCAGTGAATTAAATGTGGCCAGTTTAAATGCTAATATTCTATCATGTGTAAAGGGGGGGAAAAATCACCTTGTCAGACAAATAGTTTACATATTAATGATTGTTCACTTTTTATTTCAACATAAATTTTGAATGGGAATTGTATTTCTGTAATACGAATACCTTAATGATTAAGAGTTAATAAGCATAATATTGCTACACTGCATGCATCATCAAACAAAGATATTCTTAAATGCATAGGAATGAGGCCTTTTGTGGTCATCCATTTAAAGGTTTAGAATATAGGCTTATAAAAACGGCTTTCATTGTATTCACAGTAAAAGAGACTTTGAAATGTATCCACAATATTTAGTATTGCACTGACAACAATAAACACTCTTACAAAATATTAGTAACTTAAAACATATATATATATAATATATATAAGTATATTTATATAAATATATAATAATACACATATAGGCAAAAAACTATTAGTTAATTCATGCCATTATCTTTAAACCATGAATTTGATAAACAAAGAGGCAAATGATGTTACAGTTTTTTTCTACAACTCCATTGATAATGCTGTATGATCCCATTAATCTATCCTAAAGAATTTATATATCCAAATGCTCTCTATTCAGCAAAGACATGTATGTCATAAATATCTGTGCTTTGACTATTTTTCTTCACTCTTGGGGAGAGTGCATTTAGTTAGGTGATATAAGGAGAGTTGGGTGGTTGGTAAGCATTCTGATGTTAAATTACAAATAATGGGAGAAATTATGGTAAAGTCAGATTCCAGCCATTACAAATGGATAATGGAACCTGGAAAACAGGCATTCCTTGACCATGGAGAGAAGAATGTTTTACCTGTTGCCCATTTACTCTGGGGAAAGCTAAGAGGATAATTTCCAATATGCCCTCACCAGACAATCCCCCAAATAAAGACAGTCTAGCTCTCCAGTTGTCCCTTTCTGTCTTATTGGAACTGCAAGTAAGACTAGAACTAATTCATGGTTTAAGTTTTTTTAATATTTTTTCCAGTTTTATTGAGAAGTAACTGACATACATCACTGTATAATTTTAACACATACACTGTGTTGGTTTGATTTATATATATTTTTGTGAAATGATTACCATAATAAGTTCAGCTAACATCCTTCATCTTATATAGATACAATAAAAAGAAAATAAAGAAGAAAAAGGAAAAAAAATTCTCCTTGTGATAAGGACTCCTAGGATTTACTCTTTTAGCAACATTCCTTTATATCATACAGTGGTATTAACTATAGTCACCGTGTTGCACATTACATCCTTAGTACTTAACTCATCTTGTAACTGGAAGTTTGTACCTTTTGACCACCTTTATCTGTTTCTCCTTCCTCCCACACTCCTCCTCTGATAATTGCAAATCTGATCTCTTTTGGTGAGTTTGTTTTTTAGATTCTACATATAAATGAGATCATACAGTCTTTTCTTTCTTTGTCTGACTTACCTCACTTAGCATAATGCCTCCAAGATTCATACATGTTGTTGCAACTGGTAGGATTTCCTCTTTTTTATGGCTGAATAATGTTCCTGTGTGTGTGTTTGTGTGTGTGTGTGTGTGTGTGTGTGTGCGCGCGCGCGTGTAACCACTTTTTTATGTGTTCATCCATTGATGGACACTTAGTTGTTACCTGTGTAAATTATAATGAATAGAAGTTGTTCATTATGCCATCAAAGCCAGTATGTCATTAAGAGATAAAGAAACTTTTTAGATTTAAATTTTTGTAAATTTAAATTATTGTATTTAAAGTATATATGACTTGAACTATTTTTGGCTGAAAACTGAGCTAAAGGATAAATAAAGGTTTATGATGGATTTCTTCATTGTTTTCCTACATGTTTATTGCTATGGGTCAAGCCAAAAATAGCAATTCTGTCAATATAAAACCACAGTATTTTTTAGCTGGCTTACAACTTGAAATTAAGATTGAAATATTGAACGCCATGTACCATTGACTCTTTAGACTGTTATTTGGACTAAAATCCATTTGGAGTATAGTCAGAAATTATATGAATTAGTACCTACATTTCATTAATAATGCCAGGTAATTTTTAGTTTCATGAAATTCATTGTATCTTCCTTTTGCTTACAAAGAGAGAAGAAAATTTTTGTAGGTTGAATTCATGGAGTTTTCATTATGCTTTATAAAGGAACATAAAATTCACACAAGATGCAAGAATTTTAGCACATACTTTTGAACTAACAATTGAACGTCTTTTCTTAATTTAAATGTGGCTGTGTCTACAGTTGCTGTTACTCTCATCCATGTCAGAAGTCTTAATAGTTTTAGAAGAAAAATTGTTTAAATCTAGTTCAGTTATGATTTTTTAATCCTGATGATGAATTTCTTGATTTTATTCTATAGAAATATAGGATCTATGTAGTCTTCTCCATATTGTAGGTTCAGCAGGCCCTTCACTCATACTCTTAAATCAAATTGGTAAAATTGAAAACTGCCATGTTTTAGTGTGTATTTCGTGATGATTATAGGTGGCTATTGACAGTCTCCAACATCCATCTTACTTATACATGTTTGTTATGTGTACCACTCACCTACTACAAGAGCAGTCATGAGAGCCTGAAAGATGTAGGTCACTTCTATAATCAACACTACCAAATCTGCAGTAACAAATCATCCCAAGTGTGGAGGCACCCCTGGCCCTGGGCTTCCTTTAAACTATGTGTTCACGTGTTGAAAAGAAAAATGGTAACTGTTTTGCTCTTTTTGAAGCTTCCCCCACTGCAGACTCCCTAATAGAACCTCACACAATGGTTCACTGTCATCTTTTCTTAAGAAGTAGTAAAAACCTGCTCTGCTTTTGCAGGTGTTTATTTAGCTATACAGAAAACAGGATGTGTTTTTACAGAATAAGAAAGAGAGACATAAAAGTGTGAAATGAAATATTATAAAGCTGATGTGTAAGTTGAATATCATTAAGAATTAACATTGCTATAAAACAGAGCAGCTAACTATTTAAATTGAATTTTATCCTTCCTCTGCCTTTCATAATGGAAGTAGGGAGAACAACTAAAATTCAGAAACTCCAGGTGTATACATATAATAGTTTAAGAGAAAGAAAAAACTTAACAGCTCTTTTTTTTCAAAATTTGTCCAGAGTTTCTGAGTTTATGAAAACTACTTATTTCTCAATTTCTCACTTAAACTGGATGGATCTCTTAAGCCAGTATGTAAAAATAAATAAAATCATAAATTTTTAATTAATCTTAAAGAAATTTTCAGTCAGCTTAATAAAAACAACATGCACCAAGAATTACATATGTATTCTTTCATTTCATTCTTATTAACCCCATTTATAGTTGAATATCTCATTTATTTATTAAATCAACAAATAGTATTAGATTGCAGCGTGCCTGACATTAAGTATTCAGGGTAAACCAGACAAATCTTACACAGTTTGTCATCTGCCACAGAAGTCAACAAACTTCTCCTATAAAGGGCCAGAAAGCAATATTTTTGATCTTGTGACCCAATCTGAATAAAACTTTACTGACAAAAATGGAACAAGCTGTACTGGGCCAGATTTTGTGGATCCCCGGCTTAGTGGAATGACACAGAAATGAAATGTGCAAATATATAATACAAATGTTGTAAATAATGTGCTACGAGTGAAATTATCAAAGTGCTATCAAATTATGACAAGAGCTGCTTTATTTAGATTGGGGATTAGATGAAAGGTCTCTCTGAGGAAATGCTGAAAGATGGGAATGAAGACATGAGTCAGAGTTAGGCAGGTGACAACATTCCAGATGGAACAATATTTGCAGAGCTCCTTAAGAACGGAAAGAGCTTGCTAAGGAGCCAAGGGAAAGCTCGTGGAACTTGAGTCTGATGTGTATGACTTTAGAGAGATGAGAGAAAAGATTAGATGCTAGGCAGGGCTCAGATCAGGCAAAGCTTTGAAGTCAGATAGTAATAGGAGGTGGTAGCCAAGATTTGGAGCCCACATCTTTCAGATTAAAAAAGTAAAACAAAACATGCTTTTCTCAATTATGTCATGCTGCATCCTGTGTAATATAATGGCTAAGAGCATGGTTTTGTGTCTTTGCTTTTCCCAATTACGTCATATTGCATCCAGTATAACATAATGGTGGAGGATGGTTTTTAGACACACACAAACCTAGCTTTGCTCCCAGTTCTGCCACCTACTAGCTGTATTAACCTCCAGCGAGTGCCTTAACCCCTTTGAGCCTTATCAGTTCCCTCATCAGTAGAGTGAGGGTTAAAAAATTGTACCCAGCTCCTCAGGTCACTGGGATAATCAAATTAGGGGATAAATGTAAAGCATCTAACATACAATAAATGCCCAATAAATGTATCTATTAGCTGTTCCTATTAAGACTCAGGCTCTTTAAACCATTAGCTGTTAAAAGTTAATGTGACTTCCATCAAAACAGCTCCCGCGCTGTGTCACACACTAGAGTCATACCTGAACCTTCATTTCAAGAGGGTTTTACCTTTAAAAGCTATCAGGGAGCTGGAAGGAAAAGTGGAACAGAGCAGAGCAGGAACACAAAGGAGGCTTTGGAAGCTCACAGGGAGTGAGAGAATCCTTTCGGAGCTGGAGCAGCTGATAGCAGAGGATGGCTCCTGGACCAGAAGGAGAATCACAAACATTTGTAGAGCAGGGCTTGTGACAAGGATGGAAAGCAGTAGCTTTCGAAGCTCTATGCTTGTGGGACTTTTCAAATGTATGCTACTGACGAAGTTATTTTGAACTACTTACCACCGTTTTTATCACTTCAGCTTCCAGCTTATTCTAACACTACAATTTCAATGTCTCCATCTGCGTTCTTTGTTTCTACCCCCCTGAAGTACCTTCAGCAATCAGGCAATGATATTACCCTCCTTCATATGGTCCCGGTAAATACGCCCCTGAAAAAGCCAGATTTTTTTAATGACTTTTGTCTTTGTATGACTCTTTTTACAAACAGAATAGACTTAGAAATCTGTGATGTCAGTTGTATCAAGAATAAAGTAATATAAAAATTAGGCTTGCTTAACCTAAACATGTTTATACATGTATGGTTCTATTTTAAATTTTCAGCTTCTCCACTTTGAAAGGATAAGAAAGGTGAATGCAAATGCATTTGTGTGATTTGTTATAAAAAGGCATTTAAATGTTTGAATAATTATAAGGGAAAAAATATTTGCCAAATAACTCAAGGTCTAATATAATAAGTTAAGGGAAAAAGATTTTTAAATGTCTTAAGCTCTCTTCTATCAGTTCTGGCACACTAATGGTTTTTGCCAGCAAACAAAATTTTATGTAATTATCAGTGCAATATCTGGAGCACAAATTAAAGACAATTAGCAGCATTCTCCTGTTAATAGAACAAGAGAATCCCCTTATGACTAAAAAGAATTCAGAGATCGTAGCTGTTAAATTTTCTCACTTTTTCTCTTTTCTTATGTCCCTATGTCAGTTTCTCTGTACAACTTATAAATTGCCTTAAATGGGCTCAGAAAAAAATCCTGGAGAAATATGTTCAGTGTAGGTACAACATATGAACAGTTTCTACAAATGGATGTTTTTAAACTAAATCTGATATTTTTTAAAGTAAACTGAATAAAAGAGATTTACTTATTTCCTCAAATGACTCTGTTTTAAAAAGAAACGAATGTTACTCCTTACTTTCTCCTGTTTTCCACTGTTAGGCAGTTCTTAGAATTTAAGCTGAAATTTCAGGGGAATTTTTACTGTAGTGTTCCTTCAAGGTGATATCCAGAATACCAGTAAATAAAAGGCTAATTATAGTTCTAAACTTGAGAGTAACAACCTACTAACCTACTCTTTAAATGTAAGGAACAAGATAATTTAGAAAGACAAATAAATTGCTTCAAGAAGTAACTTTGTGATGAATCCTGAACCATGAGTCAAAGAACAGAGTAATCTAGACATATACATTTTCTTTTATCATTTGCACAAACAGAATTTCCAGAATCATTAGTTGTTTGTATGCATACCAAGTAAGTATATATTATTAGAGAGGAAATTATACTTAAGATACTATCAGAGAGTTATCCATGTTTCTCAATGAATGTCTGGAACCTTGTTTTAAATTAGGTGATTAAAAAGTTCAAAAAAATCACCAAAGTGTTGATTTAAATCTAAAATAAAATCCACAAATACTTCATAATGATGATTATTATGCCTTTTTCCCCCCTCAGTGTCATTTCTTAACAGCTAACTGCCTCCCCTAAACTTGGCTTTAATATATAAAATCAGGGTGTATCATAGTAACATATTAGCACATAGTAGTACATTTCAGAATTGAATTATAGGGTCTATTGATGCGTCCTGTGGATGCCTACTTAAAGGTTCCCCATGCACATAAGTTAGATCATTCTTTCATTTATCTTAAAATCACCAAAGGGAAGGGGTGCCTGGGTGACTCAGTGGGTTAAAGCCTCTGCCTTCCGCTCAGGACATGATCCCAGAGTCCTGGGATGGAGCCCTGCATTGGGCTCTCTTCTCAGCAGGGAGCCTGCTTCCCCCTCTCTCTCTGCCTACTTGTGATATGTCTGTCAAATAAATAAATAAAATCTTTAAAAAAAAAATCAAAGGAAAAAGTTTTGTTCAGAGAGCTGGAATTACTAGTGATTGAAGAGACTGAGAAAGGAAACCAAAAGGAAAAAAAATACACTTTTGAGAGTTTCCAAATCAAAGAAAGCAGTAGCTAGAGTGCTCAGATGTACATTTAACAGCTGTGACATCAGGTCATTCGTTTCTATTCTATTCCTAGCAATTTAAAAACAATTCACAAATGGTCTCCCCTCTATATGGTTGAATCTTAGAGATAGCACACCACACACTTACTATGCATCCCATACATGTGGGATAGTTTATATTTGTATTGAATAGATCTATTCCTTTACTACCAGAGAAGTACTGTCTTAGATGCTCTCAAACTCGTTCATTGACTTTCCTTTAATAAGGAACCTAAGAGAGGCCAAAAGTTGCACAAGGCAAAAGGTAATAGTTTCCTCCATGTACTTGAGGGCTTCAAGATGTTTTGTTGTTTCAGTTCTGATTTGAGTATCTCATACCATTTCCATTTAAAACCATGATTTAGAAAAATCCTGATGCTTGTATTTATTGTATCTCAATGGTTTTAAGTAGAAAGTTGGGATTGAATGGACCTTCCACCTCTGCAAATGCTCGCACACCCCATTCTGTCTGTGACAAGTCACCTTTTGCTTTGCAAATGCACAAACGCTGTGACATTGTATTACTGAGAAACCAACCCTAAAAATATTAACATTATAAATAGACCACATAAACCAAGAGGTTTTTCCAAACTGTAGATTAAAGAACATGTTGCTAATTTTTTTCAAAAACTGTGTCCTTTGCCGTCTAGACCTCCTCTAACATTGTAATTTATTCGTTCAAAATGAGCTCCTTTAAAAATTATTATCATAATAGTATTTTTAAAGTTTACATCCTCACAGACTCTAATTGAAGAAGGTATGGCAATGCCCCCTCCTCACTCCAGAATGATAGCTTTGGTTGAAAAAGAAAAATAACATAATTAATTTGAAGTAAATGAAATTCCATAATATGGAATAGGTATACTTGCATTTCTTTTGAAATAAGTTGAACCACTAATAAGAATAAGAGAACCACTGTAAATGTTTGGAATTTTGACTTTTAATTTTAAGTTGGAACAGTTTAGCTTAAGAAATCACTAACATTTAAATAACATTTCAACAAACGCAACTGTTTGGAAACTACAACGGAGACAGCCTCCTGCCTTCTGTCTTGCGAGGATTGATTTGGAAGGCCCTGAGGGAGAAAATATTGGAGTTAGGAGGTAAAACTGAAGCCATCGTGGAAAGGAAGAAGTTACACTCTTCCTGTTATGACAGGAAACGTAGACAAATGTGCTTCCTGAGCATTTGCTCAGCAGGGAATGAAGTAGTCTTTGACCTTTACCTTAGGTACATTTTGGCTTTGTTAAACTAGTAAACATGTTTTTGCCCCCAAAATATTAGTCTGGTTTATTTGATTCTTCTCAGATTCAAATGATACATTTTAGGTATATGAGGTATAAAGAAACAGAGGTATTTATTTTGTGACTGCATCCACAGATCGAATTTAGAACATAAATCAGCCTTTTAACGAACCAAGGAGACCTGAATGGCTCATATAAAAAATTAAAAACATACTGCATTATAGCCCCCTCTTTTTAAAATCCAGAATACTCTTAGGCTTAAAAATGGGCTACAATGAAGTCTTTTAAATCCTGGTAAGTTTAATAATTGTAGACCATCTTTCTTCCTTTTCCTCCTACGGACAGATATATCAGAAATCAGCTACTATAAGTTTTAAAATGCAAACCCTGTGAGTTTGTGAGTAAACACTCAGGTTTATTCATATGCATTCAATTACTTAACTTTAATCTAACTCATTGTTCAATATTTTTGCCCAAGAAGTGTACAGTGCACAAAATTTAAGAGTTTTATTTGGCGGGTAAGAGGTTGACTTAGGTGAGGGGTTGGTAGAGTTCTGAATTCCACACACTACATTCGCTATTTTAATCTTTTTATTCTGTTCAGAGTTTTAGGAACTACTGCTTGAAACCCCTTTGGAAATCCTGCTACATTGCAGTGAAACACGGCTCAATTTGCTTGAGGCTAACGAGGACAATAGTCCTCTTTGCAGCAGAACACACTGCTGTCTCATCCTCGCAAGTTATGCTGGAGGGTTACAAGCACATGGTAGCAGTCTGCTTAAAAGAGTCCCTCACTGCTCTTTAAAGAGCCTTTCATTTACGATGGCAGGCCCCGTCATTGTATAAAGGAGCGCTTGTCTAGAACACAAGTCTGCAGTGGCATTGCTTCCTCCCACCGAGAGTAATCATCAAGCCTAAAGCTCTCAAGCCTTTCTAATGACAGACTGAATTAAACAAAATAAAATTGAAGAGGAATAGTTTAGAACAGTTGTACCATTACTTACTGTCAGGAACAAGCCAGGGGAAGAAAAAGAGCATTTAAGAGGGCATTTCCCTTTTTTTCAATTAGAGATTGTCGCTGCAGACTCTTGACTCCATCCCTAACCCATTAAACACATAGGAAGACTGCATGGCTGTGGATTAGAGACTGCATTGTATCTATGAACTGTCTGTCTTGTCCTTCATTAGTCACTCTGTTTCCTTAACCAGGAGGAAACTGAGAGATTATCTATGCTGGGGGTAAGGAGGAATGGATCTAAAATATTTTCATAGGATGAGGGTTATATTTATCATGACTCTAGTTGGACAAAAAAAGAGAGAGAGAGAGAGAAAACCTCAAAATTTGAAAGTAGAATTCCTTGGATACATTTGTCCCAAATACATTGTAAAACAAAGAAACTAATAATTACTTTATGAGTTAAAGAAATGAGTAAAAAGTTCTCCATTCATTGAGCAGTTCTATTAGGATTCTGTTGACCGTATTCTGAGTGATGGAAAGAAGTGTTAGGGACCCATAGATTAAAAAATGGTTGCTTCCCTCAGTAATGCGTTGCAAGTTGTTTTTTGAGTTAGGACTCGGTTATTCTTGTAGATGTGAGAAGCTGCTCTTTCCAAAGGTCTTTTCTTTCATTTATTTGGAACTTTCCTGTAAGGTGCAAGTACTCCCACAGTTACTATGGCAGGAAAGTTCTCCTAAGGTAACTTTATGAACAGAGCCGAGATTGGGGGTGAACGGAGCAGACACACATGTGGCGTGGAGGCTCATTATTAAATGTCCTTTCTGTTACACAGTAGTCAAACTAATCTCCCTGCCCCGTAGGAAATGGTACAGGACTTGTCCTCTGTTTTTAGAACTTGATATTTACATTACCTGTGTGTAAATCAGAGTCCCACCTTTTTTATTCCGCCTGTAAACAGACCTGTATTTTTTACCAACCAAAATGTTTCTCATTTTGTGAAATTTAAATAAACATTCGTAAATATAGAACTACTGCATGCCCACTAGTGTATACATGTGGTTCCCGCTGGCTTTAGTGGGAATGGCTGGAGGTCTTGAGGGCAGAATTGGCTACAGTGTCCACACAAAAAGAGCTTTGATTTATTGTCAGAATGTAGAAGCCAACTTCTTCTCAATTTTTGTATTGTTAATATTTTTTACTTTAACCTAGAGAGCTATCGTTACCTTAATTAATAAGTTATGCACTACTTTGCTTGTACTCATCAGAACTGCTGACAATTCTTAATGTATGTACGCTGCTCAGCCAACGGTTGATGGGATCCATGCTGTGCTGAATGTCAGCCCCTGAAATGCCTAGTTATCTAAAAGAAGGAACACTGACTAATGGAATGGAGAATGAATTTTGTGTGAAGAGGGTTCTATTTCTAATTCATCCAGGAACTAGCTTTGTGACCTTGGATATGGCAATTCATGTCTTTGTGTACAGTGTCATCTAAGAAATGGGATGATGAACTGTACCATATCCTAACTTGAAAGAGACACTGTCAAATGTAGTGGGATAACTTATTATAAGGTCTTTGAACTTATTAGAAAAAAGTCACCAGATAAAGTCAACACTTATCTAAAAGCAATTATAAGGGGCGCCTGGGTGGCTCAGTGGGTTAAGCCGCTGCCTTCGGCTCAGGTCGTGATCTCAGGGTCCTGGGATCGAGTCCCGCATTGGGCTTTCTGCTCAGTGGGGAGTCTGCTTCCCTCTCTCTCTCTCTGCCTGCCTCTCAGTCTACTTGTGATTTCTCTCTGTCAAATAAATTAAAAAAATAAATAAGTAAATAAAAGCAATTATAAGAAACAAATCCACACACAAATTTTAACCCAGTCTAATTTCTCTACTATTCAGTTTTACCAAATGCATGTTTTCCCAGTAAATTACTATGACAAAAAAGGAAAATAACAATATGAAATTTTGCTGTCTCAGCGGCAAATTTTCTATTAACATAGTTAGATCATGCATAGAAAGTTATTTTTAGTCATTCATTTTGGATTGCAAAAAATGTGTAATTCCTCCACCCATCTATCCATGCATTCATTCATCAAATATTTAGCCAAGTATTGTCCTGGGACCTCAGAGTACAAGATTGGAAAAGAGATGTTCTGGGCTGTCAAGGGAAGTTCAAGGTCTAGCTGAGAGAGAAACTCTAGTCTAGAAATAATAATGGTTAACACAAGTTGTCAGGTTCTAGGACAGCAATCTTTTACAGTATGTGACAAGAAATAACTGAGCCCAGTGCATCAGAGAAAAAAATACTACCTGCCTTGTATAGTGTTTCAGTCAACAAGTCACTTACACTTTTATTACAGCCTTAGATTAACTCCCAAGACTCTGTAAGATGCTTCGTATAACCTTCATTTTACAGGGGAGGAAACCGGGATTCAGAGAAGTTAGACAATTTACCCAAGAGCACACAGCTTGTAAGTGGCAGATCCTAGACTTGATTTTTAATTCCCATGTTTTTGTTTCTATGCCACACTGCTTCTTTAAAAACATTTTAATGAGATGAATTATCTCTACCATTACTTTTCTATGCATTTTCAGCACTGCCCAGAATTTAATATTATAACTCAAATTCTTTACAGTCTTTGTAGCTTATCTAGCTACAAAAAGTGACAGTGTTTTATTTCTTGGAATATAGAAATCAGAGGTGATTATGATGCCGTACTTCTGAGATTGAGTAACCAAAACTTAAGGCATCCTATAGAGGGAAACTGCAAAAATAAGATTCTCATTTTGAGCCATATTACCATTCACTCAGATCTTCCCCTTGATCTAGAAGCCTGTGCTACCTAGGCATTGAATCTGAACATCTAAAATCTGAAATAAATATGTTAAAGGTTACTCTAGTCCAGCTTCCTGTTAATTCAGGAACACCTACACCTTCCTCGATAAACAGCTGTACTTGAACATGTTCAGGAATGAACTGCTTCCTACTTTATGAGCCTAGATCCACTCTTTGGCAATTCTCCTCACTAGATTTTCCCGTTTTCAGCCTCTTCAAAAGATTTTCGGCAGGGGCGCCTGGATGGCTCAGTTGGTTGAGCATCGGGCTCTTGGTTTCTGCTTCTGAGTTGTGGGATCCAGCCCCCTGTGGCAGGCTCCAGGCTCAGCCATGAATCTGCTAAGATTCTCTTCCTCTGCTCCCCCCCCCCCGCCCCAGCACACACATACACATACTTGCGTGCACACTCGCTCTCTCAAATAAATAAATAAATCTTAAAAAAAAATAAAAGATTTTCAGCAGTGCTTTCTAGTTCTAGTCTGTAGAATAAAATGGAGTAACTCATTTGCCTTTTCGCGTACCACAAGTCTTCAGATCTTGGAAAGTGTTCAGCATATCACTTTTAACCATATTTCTCTGGATTAAACATTCCAGATTGCCTCAGTAATTTCTTTTTTTTTTTTTAAAGATTTTATTTATTTATTTGACAGACAAAGATCACAAGTAGGCAGAGAGGCAGGCAGAGAGAGAGAGGAGGAAGCAGGCTCCCCGCTGAGCAGAAAGCCCTATGTGGGGCTCCATCCCAGGACCCCGATATCATGACTTGAGCAAGGCAGAGACTTTAACCCACTGAGCCACCAGGTGTCCCTCCCTCAGTGATTTCTAATGCAAAATGTTCTTAGATCCTACATCAACCTGTTTGCTATCCAATAGACACTGATTTTGTCAGTATCATCTTAAAATGCAATGCTCAGAACTAAATACTGTGCCTAAGATTAATTAGTACTAACAAAAGATCATTAGAATTATTAATTTCCACTATAACTTTAGATCTTTGTCCCCAAATCAGCCACCACATTAATTTTCTTCCAACCCGAACCTGTAGAATTGTATTTTTAAAATATAAACGGAGACTCTAAAATTACCTGTATCATCATGCTATTTGTGACCAGCTTTCTAGTCCGTAGCAAGAGTTACAGATAGAGACTCTACCAAATTTATGTTAATACACTGGTCTGATAAGCATCTTCATTTAAACCAGTGATAGAAATGTCCGAGACAGAAGAGTTACTGAACTCTATGGCCCTTTACTAGAGACTTTCCCCTTAAACTTAACACTGATCAATCAATTCATATTTAAATCCTCTAAATTACTACTAGCTAGTCTCAATTCTGTAATATTGAGATGAGGATTTTATCAA
Source organism: Mustela nigripes (assembly GCF_022355385.1). Lineage (NCBI taxonomy): Eukaryota > Metazoa > Chordata > Mammalia > Carnivora > Mustelidae > Mustela > Mustela nigripes. The sequence continues at coordinate 111,937,121 of NC_081568.1, read as the reverse complement.
ATACTTTGCCGAATACATGTTCTTTGACAATCTGAACTGGAAGGTTCAATAAATTCTTGCTCAAAGAATGCAGTCATTTTGAACTCTTAGATCCTGCCCCTTTATCTCTGTATCTTGTGACTATAAAATTAAATTTTTATCTTCACACTTTATCATCCTTCATGATGAGTCATCTAGGCAAGAAATAAAGCCCACTTTTCTCGGAACTTTTTGAAATGTCTTTTTTCTTGAAATCTAGAGCATATGTACATAATATATTTCTCTCCATTCTTTAGCTACTTTATTACAGATTCCAAAATGGTATAGTCACTCTCTCTCAAGATTCATGTTACTAACATGTAAACTGTTAATTAAAACAAATACATATATCCAAAGTCTCTTATTTTTGAGAGATGAAATGATCAAAAAGGTTAAAAAAGTACATTTAGCAGAAAATTATATTGTTCCACTAAGACTATTTTTTTTAAAGATTTTATTTATTTGACACACAGAGAGATCAGTAGGCAGAGAGAGTGCAGGAAACAGGCTCCCTGCTGAGCAGAGAGCCTGATGTGGGACTCAATCCCAGGACCCTGAGATCATGACCTGAGCCAAAGTCAGAGGTTTAACCCACTGAGCTACCCAGGCACCCCAAGACTATTTTTTCTCTTGGTAGCAAATTTTTGTTGAAATCCTATGTAACTCAAGTTTTCTAAAAAGTCAACATAGGGACGCCTGTGTGGCTCAGTTGGTTAAGCCACTGCTTTCGGCTTAGGTCATGATCCTAGGGTCCTGGGATTGAGTCCCACATCAGGCTCCTTGCTCAGCGGAGAGCCTGCTTCTCTCTCTGCCTCTGCCTGCCACTCTGCCTGCTTGTGCTCTTTCTTTCTCTGACAAATAACATAAATAAAATCTTTTTTAAAAAAGTCAGCATAATTGAAAATTGGTTTCTCCCTCTAAAGCCTTAAGTACTCAGACCTTGAAACAGCTAATTTAAAAGTAAGCAAACAAAACAACAAAATCCCTACAGAAGATACTGCTGAATAATTGTTAAAAAATCTAAATGAGCTTAATCTTTACAAAAGTTATTTTAGTTCAAAAGTTATAAAATCAAGGTTATCTTAATTTCTACAGAAAAGGGGGGAAGTTCTTTGACTTCATGCCACCATTTTTTAGAACCTCATCTTTTTCATCAAATTTGGCCACAAACCAAATATTCAGACTTTAAAATAGACTATTTCCATTCCATAATTCACTGTTTCAGCAAATGTTCATTGAGTGTCCACTGGTCAGTCTGGGTGAAGCCACAGATGGGGTCTTTGGGAAACTTGAAAGCCAATAGGAGAGGCAAACTCATAAACAACCAACTCTATAATATTAGAAAAAGTCTCATAGTAAAGGTTTGTAAAAAGTTTTAGAGGATGACAGTGAGGGAGGAATGAGTTTTTTTCCAAATATAACAATGAAAGCTTCGTAGAAGAAATTGGCATTTAAACTAATTTAAGCCTTGCTGCTTGATTGGGAGCCTGCCAGCAACCAGATGGAAAGGGGGTGGGACGTAATACCACAATCAGCTTTCACTGAGTACAAGATAAGAAGTAACCAATATGGTAGGTTTCATTTCATATTCATCTTGATTCAGTTAACATCTACTGTTATTTTTCTTGTTCAGTCTAGAGAAAAGGTTGGTCAGAAAACAAAAACTGAATTCACCTCTAACTCTAGATAAAAGTACAATTTCAGATCATTACACATGACTGAAAATATAACACTATTAACTAAGTAATAAACTTTGCTTCAAATAAAGCAACTTGCTTTTAGCCTTAATGAATTAAATGAGTATTTTGTTCTCCAGCCATGAGGAGGAGACATGAACAAGGGAGATATATATGTAATAGAAGCCCCAGCACCTAGCACAAATATCTGACAGGGAGAATGGTCAATAAATAGTGCTTCTCATTTGGCATATAGAAAATGCTCAATAAAAACCGCTCAAGTTATATTTGTTTCTATGAACAGATTTACCAAATTTTTTATAACTCAGTTGTATGGAGGTATATTTAATAAGGTGCCTTTTCTCAATTTCAAATTCTGATTTCAATTCCTGATTCATACCTTGTAAGTTCTAAAGTAATTATAAATGTAAGATACCTAATGTAAGATGTATAAATGTGTGATGCCTGCCCTTATGCTAGGAGTTAAAACTTGAAGTTACTCTAAAACTCAATACTGAATCCTCTTACTGCAACATCATCATTATATTTGGGTCTGATTCAAGAAGTAAAGGAAAGAAAATTAAAACTGTCAGTGTTTTCTTTCTGTGCATATATTACATATTAAGTCTCTTTAATTCTGAAAACGAATGTCGAATTACAGTGTCCACTAAACAATACTGGCTTTATTCTCTTGTCAGTGCACCATGATTGATGTAAGCACTGGAAAAGAGCATCTCTTTGCCTACTACTATGAAAAGAGTTTTCTGTCTCACCTAAGGTTAAAAATAATGTTATTTTAATAGAAATGGACTTGTTCCCATTACAAATTATTGTCAAGTTATAAAAAATGTAATCATTACAATACATTATTATATTTAAGTATAAAAGCTCTGAGCTTCAATCTTTGTCATTGAGTGGCATATTTTAAACGAAGAGTAATATCCCAGGTCTCTTTAGAAAGCTTAATGCTTAAAAACAGTTTTATCTAGCCATGCACAATGAGAAAAAAGCATTCTAAAATACATTTTGAGTATGCTATGAGGAATATGAGCATAATACAGAATTAAATTTAGAGCAATTAAGAGTAGATTTTGAAGATATTTTCTTAAATGCTTTAATACAGTCAGCACCATTTCAGTTTGCAGTTTTAATGAGAAGAAGCTATATGTGCTGACTTTTTTGACAGGTATTATTAAATAAGTATGCATTATCCAGAAGCCTATTTGGTTACACAAAAGTTGAGGAGTAACTAAAAGTAAACACAAATAGTAGCTTTAATGATATTTCTGTGCTGAAATGTACTTTGATGGTGAGTGTTGTAACGTACTAAATTCTGAGGTTGAGTACAACAGAAACCATACTGTATTGAGACATTCCACCTACAGTTTGTGGTCATGAAAGTCTGATTAAAAGTGGTTTTAGATATATGAAAGTATTTTGGGCCAGTGCCTTCTGTATTGAATCTACTCTTACACTGTTTCACTAAATAAAATACCAATGTGCAAATACATCTGGGTAACTAAATTGCTTCTAAAATAAATATTAAAAGACATTTTATATAAATCTATGTAATTATTATGATTCTTTATCCCAAAGAGGTAGTCTTAATTCATTATTAATACCAATCATAACTCATCTGAATAAACTAGAATAAAAAAGCTTCTAAAGTAGTGTGATAATCAGATATGAAAATAAAACACTAGGTATATTTAGTAGAAGTACCTTAGAAAGACAATCAATAATCATAAAACAAAAAGTGGGACATTGGCAATTATTACAAAGAAAAACTGTCCAAAGTTGAAATGTAAATAATGTATCTGAGTGGAGATTGACTAGCTGATGTGGGCTGATAAATACCGTATTTTCCAAAGAATGATCAGAGGGGATTCCAGATTTCTGCTTTCTCTTTGTATTAGGAATAATGAGATCCTCAAATAGCCTTAATCAGTAGACTCTTCATAGCCACCAACATAGACATATTTTATAAGTCCTTTTTCTGTACATCAGCCAAGTGAGGGATGGGAACTAGGTTTATTGAGCTTCAGTGTTAAGCAGTATGCTCACTACTGTACACTGATGTTATTTTGTGCAGTCTTCACAGCAACACTAAGAATAGGCGTCCTCTCTATTTTAGATGAAAAATCAAACTCAGAAAAATCCAACTAAAGAACTTAAATGAATTTCTCACGACTAGCACATAACAGGTTCAGCATTCAAATCTGGGATCCTCTTAACCAGGCCCCATGTTCTTCCCTTTTTACCATCCTGCCTTTAATGCAAATGTGATAAAGCAATATAATCATTATTGAGCATAGATTTATCTTTTTAAAAGTCTACTGAAGATTTGATTTTTTAAAATGTCATGGGAAAAGCTTTCACATAATTTTATTTATTTTTTTAAAGATTTTATTTATTTATTCGACAGAGATCACAAGTAGGCAGAGAGGCAGGCGGCGAGGCAGGGGGGTGTGGGGGAAGCAGGCTCCCCGCTGAGCAGAGAGCCCGATGTGGGGCTCGATCCCAGGACCCTGGGATGACCTGAGCCGAAGGCAGAGGCTTTAACCCACTTAGCCACCCAGGCGCCCCATAATTTTAGATAATATAGATCAATTTGATATTTCTAGAAACTTCACTTAATAGTTCTCCCTATTTCATTTTTATACTACAGATCATTAACTTGTGCCCATATGTGTCTGCTGGTCCAAGCACTGGGCATACACTGTGAGCAAAATAAAAATGGCATAAGATCTTGTGAAACATGCACTGTAGAGGAAGAGACAGACATCAAATGATCACACACAAAAATACACAAATTATGAAATGTGAGAAGTGCTATTAGGGAAAAATAAAGGATGATAGATAAAACAGTATTAACAAAGTGTGGAGGATTGAGGAGACCAAAAGATCAGGTTTTTCTGTCTGTTCACCCACAGTTCCTGTCAATACATTTATATGTAGGTTTGTGGGATGGGGTAGGATTCAAAGTTCACTCTGAGGTCTCTAGTTTGGGTAACTGAGTTTATTGTGAGATGGCCAAGCCAGGAGGGGGAGCAGCTTCAAGGATGATGATGAGTTTAAGCTGTGGAGGTTTAAGAGATTACTAGCACATTCAGATAGATGTAGGACTGGAGGACATCCTTTGGGTGTCCCAAGACAAAAAAAAAAAAAAATTGAGGAGTGGGAATCTAGATTTGGGGATTACACACAAATACGTATTAGATAAAATAGGGCTGGCCTCTGCAAGATGGGTTAGATATGAAGGTGAGAAAAAAAAAATTTAAGTTGTCCATTTAAAAATCAACAAAGGAGGGGCGCCTGGGTGGCTCAGTGGGTTAAAGCCTCTGCCTTCAGTTCAGGTCATGATCCCAGGGTCCTGGGATTGAGCCCCACATCGGGCTCTCTGCTCAGCAGGGAGCCTGCTTCCCCCTCTCTCTCTGCCTGCCTCTCTGTGTACTTGTGATCTCTGTCTGTCAAATAAATAAATAAAATCTTTAAAAATAAATAAATACATAACAAAAAATAAAAATCAACTAAATTAAGTTAGTCAGCATTTCCCAGAGTATATGACTCAAAAAACCTAGCTTTGAAAACTGATAGTAAATGCTCCTCTAAATAAATAAATAAGCAAAGAAACAAACATTCTTTCAGGAAATGGTTTGGCAGGTTAAACAAAATTTAAAAATTTTTCCAGCCTTTAATATATCAATGTGCCTCATTTCCCAAATGCATTAAGCTACTGAACTTTTTGTCCTGAAGAGTATTTTATAGAAATGATATTCCAGAGAACACCTGCTGGAAAATGCTGGGCCATTTAAAAGCTTACAGTTAACAATGTCCATGGTTTTTGGTGGACAAACTAGAGTGTAATCAAGAAAGGAATGAAATTGGGAATAGTGAAATTTTTATTTGCATTTGGTATCCTTGCCAGATAGGAAGTATTCAAAGTCAGAGCTGTTGTAGACAGCTCATCAGGAGAAAGGCATTGTGAAGAGTGAATTTTAAAGATTGGAGATGAATTGAGGAAGGAATGATTTCAGACAGGGAGATCATCTAGGACAGGAAACTGATAAGGACGGGAATGATAGAGCTGCCTGGGAAGTAGACAAGAAAGTGTGAACCTGAGAAACATTTCAAGGGAAGGAATTATGGGACTTGGTAATAGATTAGATTAAAAGAAAAAAAAGGAAAAGATAATAATACATTTTCAGGCCTGAGAAGGGAGGAAAGATACACAAAAGATTGAAAACAGAACCCTAACGGTATTTTGACAAAAGTACTTCCCAACTTTCTGCTGCATTTCTAGAAAACATAATACAGCACTGTCTGAAAGCAGTCTTATCCCTTCGAATGTTTTCAGTTAAACAAAACAAATTCTTAAAAGTTTTGGACACACACACCAAGAATTTCTGAACACGCATCGAAAATGGTATGCATGTCCAGTCTTCACATGGTCAAAAAATGAGCTCCAAACTTATAATTGGGAAAGATGTTAACCATGCTGAAATTAATTTTCTCAAATCTTAAATTGCTCCAGAAAACATGAATAGTTCTCTGGTCACCTTCATTAAAATGCCCTACATTAAATCTGGCATTTACAGTTTCACATTCAGCAACAAGCTGGAAATCACACTTTTCAAATTCTAAGAAGAAATTAGTTTTAGATTTATTTGCTTTCTTTCCAAATGTGTTAGTGCCCAAGGGCTCTGACAACGACACACTTTGTTTCACAAAGGAAAAAAAGTAGTACTGTTAAAAAGAAAAAAAAAAGTTTTCTTTTCCTTTAAAAAAAAAAACACCAAAACTGCCTGGTTTTTTTTTCCAGGTGACATTTACAAAGAGGAAATTTGGGTTGATGAAGAAGGCTTACGAGCTGAGCGTGCTCTGTGACTGTGAGATCGCGCTGATCATCTTCAACAGCACCAACAAGCTGTTCCAGTACGCGAGCACCGACATGGACAAGGTGTTGCTCAAGTACACGGAGTACAATGAGCCGCATGAGAGCCGGACAAACTCAGACATCGTGGAGGTGAGAGCTCATGCGTGGTTGGCGAACCCCACCCCCCATCTCCACCCCCAGCTGAGTGGTGTGATGGTTGGACCTCCCCCTTCCACGCACACACGTGCACGCACACATACTGGTTCCTTTTCCTAAGGTGTTCCTGTTCCCCACGGATGTCCCCCGGTTATCACTCCAACATTACCCCACCCTTTCTATTCCTGCAAAATGCAAGTTAGAGCGATATGGTGATAAGGACAATGTAGATACCTGGTCCTTGCTAGAAAACAGGCACCACTGTCAACGTATTGACCTCATCCTCCACACGGCCGTATCAGGAATAAGACTTGGGAATTGTGGCCAACACAGGGCTTTACTGACTTTTGGTGATTTCTTTTAGGTATAGACTAGTGTCACAGCATCGTCAAAGAAAAAAAATATTTAAAAATGAACTCACCCAGCCTTATACTTCAATTTCTCACTTTGTCTCTTCTAATTCATTCTTCCTAATGCATTCTTACTGAAAGGGTAAAGACAATTATTCTGCTAGAAATGTTTTCCCCCCAATTATATCATTTAGTGTAGCATTGTTAATATACGCAGAATCAGAAATCTGATGAAAATGAATTTCTAAATGTTAGCTTGGTGTTTTATGAAAGTTAGATTTAAAACGTTTTATTGTGCCAGAAATAAATAAGCATCACATTAAAACACAAAAATGTTTTTGATTCATTAGCATAAGTAGCATTGCCATACAGTTTTAAACACTTCCTGCACATATCCTATTTAAATATTATTGCCTTATAATACCCTTCATAAACAGTGAATACTGAATCAAAAAAGACGTTCAGTGAGGACTGTCCCTATCTGTCTGTCTCCTTCACTTGTCTATCTCCTCATGATTAGTGATGGTGATTATGATTGCTTTCCCAGAATTAAAAGAAAACTAATAAATTTTTCAAAAGTATGTTTTCAGGGTCAGTTTACCAGAGTATAGGTTATTTTTGTCATTATTTTTAGACTGTTTCATATTATGAAAATAATTTAGCACTAATTTGACCAGTCTTATAATTGCCTAAGACTGATTCTCATGTCTTTGCCTTTATTTGGAAGTTTTTTGAAAGTATTGAGCTGGGGCACCTGGGTGGCTCAGTCGGTTAAGCATTCTACTCTCAGGTCTTGATCTCAAACCCCACTTTGCACTCCACACAGGGTATAGAGCCTACTTAAAAAATAAATAATATAAAACAATAAAAGTATTGAACTGATCGCCTTTTTTGTTTTTGCCTAACAAAGCCAAGCAAATAATTTCAGAAAACGAAAGTGAATAAACTTAATGTGGTATATGTATAAAATACTTGCAGATTTGCATTACTGAATGTCACTTTAGTTTTTCATTGACATGATTTTAATTGTGTGCCTTGATGTTGAAATTTAAGGCCATTTACAAAACTTACCTGAAAACTTTCCTGAAAAAATTTCTGGAAAAAATTTTATCTACGTATACCTGTAACTGTGAAAATTCATAAACAAACACGAATATGAACAGAACTGGTCAACGTCAAATCTCATAGGTGCTTCTGTGTGTGTGTTTGTTTATGTGAGTTTGTGTGCCTGTGCACTCACACACATTTAACGTAAGTTCCAAACACAAAACAACTCAATACTCAAGACTCCATCTCATTACCAAAACCATTACAACAGATACTTCAGGGTATCAGAGTTGAGCTAGAATTTGTCATTAGCCCTAAACTGCTCCAGTCCTTAACATGATGTAAAATGCAGTAGAACCATAGTAAAGTATTTGAAAAATGTGCTTTTAAACTTCGCTTTCTTAAAGAAGCTTAAAAATCTAGAAAATTCATTTTTCTGAGCGCTTTAGTCAGGAATATACTGTGTGATTTAACAGAGAACTTCACATTCTCAGGACTTTCATAATCTTGGACAGATGGGTATCTGAGCCAGACTTCTTTAAAGGCCATAAGAAGAGCACTGGGTTACAAGTCAGAGGGCTTGCATTTGAAACCTTGTCTTGTACAATCTTACTGTGTGACAAGTTAGCTACTTCTCTGGGCTGAAGTGTCCTCATCTTAAAAATGAAGGCATTGAGTTTGAAAGTCCTTTGCAACACAATTCTTTAAAAAGCAATACTTTTGAAAGAGAGTAAAGCAGCAGCTCTATTATCTTGCGTTTAATTCAGTAAAGCTCTGAATCTCTCAAAAAGATAGTCTGGGGGTCCTGGACCAAACCTAGGGATGGCTTGATTCTTGGGATGAACAGAACATATTATAAATCGGTCCTGCTCAACTACCTGAATCACACATTCTTCATCTATTTCGCTTTTCCATTTTAGTAATAATAGAGATAAATGAGGAAGAAGTAAGAGGGCTCCCTAAGCCTAATAAAATTTACATCACCCCCACATTGAGTATTTTTCTAAGTGCAGCTCATTGAAATCACTACTCTTGAAATACTTGGCGGGGAAGACGGCATCTGGATGGAAAACTGCATTTATAAGTTTCCCAAATAATTCTTTCATACACTAAGTTTGAAAACTTCTGCAGCCCTGAGACATAATTTGTGTTGGGGGTGTCTGACTGATTCAGTCAGTTAAGCATCCGACTCTTGATCTCAACTCAGGTCATGATTTCATGGTTGTAAGATCAAGCCCTGCATCAGGCTTTATGCTGGGTGTGAAGCCTGCTTGATTCTCTCTCCCTCTCCCACTGCCCTTCCCCTCCTTAAAAAAAAAAGATGTAAATTGTTTTGGAGGCTAGGAAACTGGGATACATCAGGGATTTGAGGAATCCATCCTTAGAATGAATCTAACACAAAGTTGAGAGTGAAGGTAGTTTACTACTCCCGGGTAAAATTTTAAATCCTATTTATTTTAATTTAATGGAATACATCTAACTGCGTAAGTTTAATGAGGAGCATAATATGTTTCATGAAGGGTCATTAGTTTTATATTTCCCATTTGGACCATTATCCCTCTCCCTTAACCTTCCAAAAACAGTTTACTCACAAGAAAAAAAGATTGGCACAGAGAGAGAAATAATATGATTCCCAGCATTTAGACCAAAATACAAATTTCTGGGCCATACTAGAGTAGTGTTACAGGGTCATAGGAAATTGTGCAGCGCGTGGGTGTTGAAAAAGATTCCTTCTTTTAGCAAAAAAGCTCTGCGTAATTATCATGTCTTTGCTTGATAATTAGCACTACTGTTACAATGGCACAAAGACAAAGACTTAATAGACAGACTGAGATAGGTTTTTTATTATTATATTATAATGCAGCTTGAATATCTGTTTAGATACAATATATAAATATGCCAGATTTAGTAAATGTGTTAAATTTTTAATCCATTGCTTTAAAAAAACAAAAACAGTTACTGTATTAAAAGCGCTTTCTTTGAAGAAAGTCCATTTTATTTTACTATATGACAAGTAGACTGGATATTAACTCAAAATGCTGGCTTATAAGGCTGTTGAAATTAAGTAGGGATTCTGATGATATTAAGGGAACTCTCCCCTTAGTCTCTTCCAACTGTCTTAGCTCCACTCCTGTCTCCCTTCTGCCATTCTACCATACAGTTGATGTTGGGCTCTATTCCTGGAAGATGTGGTGTTGAGCAATTCAAGATGACCTGAAGAATGCAAGGCCCACAGAACACGTTTTCGGGCCATCCTTCTCTTAACAATGATTTAGCAAGTGTCAGCTTATAGTCAGCACTGTACAAGGGATTCTGAAACAGCAGAAGAAGGCATTCTTGTTAAGGTTATAGAACGCATATAAAAAGCAGCTCAGGAACAGTTGGAGGGCTAAGGAGCCCTCATTAATGTAATACAGGCAACTCAAAGGAAGATATAAGCTAAACAATTGATCAAAAGTCATTCAAACAAGTCATTGATCCCCAGATCATTGCAGGTGGTCCTTGGAGTGGCAGAAGTCCCAGACAAGTTACCTCCGTATCAAACACATTTTCTAACCAAATACCCCTAAGAGATTGCCACTTAGCACCTGGCCAGGAGGGAGGATGTCACCCTTCAGTGATTCTGTTTTCATCCAGTCTGGGCCATTAGTCAATGACTAAGGGTGGAAGGGGAATAAAACACAGGGCCCTCTGTTGCTCCCTAGGAAATCAAAAAAGATGGACATAACCTGGGGAGGGTATGTGCTTTGGTGAGTGCTGATTCACAGACCTGTACCCCTGGGGATAAAAATACATGTTTATAAAAAATAAAAAATTAAAAAAAAAAAAAAAGAAATAAAGGGTATCTGCAAAAATCTAAAAAAAAAAAAAAAAGGTGGACATAACCCCTGCAAAAGAAATCTTGGATTTACAGTTGTTTCATCAAAGGATTACTTTTTTTTTTTTTAGATGCACAAATTAGCGAGAAGAGTGTGTGTGTGGTGTGTGTGTGTGTGTGTGTGTGTGTGTGTAAGAGAGAAAGGGAGAAAGGAAGATAGGAGAGAAAGAGATGATATTTACATGAAATTTTATTTTCCATCATCTGAATCTTGTTTGGATTTAAAGAATTCTAAGAACAGTCGTTCCACCAAAATGTTTCCTTGCATGGTAATAATTAAGGCCTGAATTAGAACTGGAAATAGCTTATAAATTTTATTATTTCACAATGCTCCTGGAGGTTATCAATAAGCTAACAACTTTTGCGTAGCTTGGTGAAAATTGAGAGCTATAATTTTTGTTGAAAACCAAATGCAACAAATAGTGGAAATGGACTTTTTTATAAGCCATGTATTATCAAATTTGGAAATATATGTAAAATAAGAAAATCTGTTTATTTTACTTGAGCTTTCATTGTATCTAAACTAATTGAGTAGGTTCCAATTTTACACTCTATATTACAAAATATGGATATATAAAGGACGCCTAAGGGGCTCAGTCAGTTGAGCTTCTGACTCCTGTTCTCAGCTTGGGTCTTGATCTCAGGGTTATAAGTTGGGGCCTGCTTAAAAAAAAATATGATGGGGGAGATAAAATTATTTGTATGCATGCTTTATAGATGTATATTACATATCAGTACTTTTTTTTTTTTGCAATGAAGTAACATGGCTCTTTCCATGGGCTTCTTTTTTTTTTCTTCATTTCAAGTATTTATTTAAATTCCAGTTCATTAACATATAGTGTAATATTAGTTTCAGGAGTAGAATTTAGTGATTTGTCACTTACATACCACATCCGGTGCTCCTCATAACAGGTGCTCTTCTTGATATGCATCATGGGTACTTAAGTGTAAAAGTGCATTCATTTATTTGTCTGGTTATTTGTTTTATTTTTTATTTCCTTATGCATTCAATGAACAAAGATTGGTTGAATTCCTGCCATGTAGTATGTGCCTTGGAATGCCTAGAGATACAAACATAAACAAGGCCCTCAAGGACTCTTGGTCCTTAAGATTGCGCACAAGGCCATGCATGTTCTGGTCCCCTGTTTTTATCTTCTTCTCCAGCCTCCCTCTTTTCTATTTCCCTCCCCCTACCACCGCCATCCTATATTTGAACCACCAAAACATGTTTATTTTCCTCAGCTTCTCCAAACCTGATTTGTTTTGTCTTTAACACTCCTTCCTTCAAGAAAGGTCCCAATTTATACTTTTGGAAAGCCATCCTTGAACTGTCCAATTTACCTCATGGTAGCCTTTTTTTCTGTATTAGAGTTAGAACTATGTTTCCTCCATCAAAGCACCATATTATGGGGCACCTGCATGGCTCAAGGGCTTAAGCCTCTGCCTTCGGCTCAGGTCAGATCTCAGGGTCCTGGGATCAAGCCCCACATCTGGCTCTCTGCTCAGCAAGGAGCCTGCTTCCCCCCTCTCTCTCTGCCTGCCTCTCTGCCTACTTGTGATATCTCTCTGTCTGTCAAATAAATAAATAAAATCTTAAAAAAAAAAAAAGGCACCATATTATCTGGTTCCTGTTCCACAGTAGATTTTAAACTCCTGAAGGGAAGGGACTGTGTACATTTTGTTTACCATTTTATCACTAGAACTTCATGTGAGGCCTAGAGACTATCAGGCCCTCAGAGTATATTTGTAGAATAAATAAACAGGGGGAGACAGTTTAATAAAACAGTTAATAACAGTGTACGTCCAAGTGATTATCATATAGCATAATATTACAAACCTAAAATGTGAAAAATGCTTTTATAGCTCCAATGAAACTTCATTAAAATTTGGCAAATTTTACCAAAGCACAATCCAGAAACTAAATCCAGATCTATGCTAATACAGTGACCACTAGCCATATATGACAATTCACATTTAAATGAATTGAAACTAGATAAGATGTCCAGTCCAGTTCCCCACTCGCGCTAGCCACATTTCAAGGTCTCAGTAACCTCCTGCAGCTAGTGACTGCCAGATAAGACAGGGAAGATATAACATGCATTGATTGTCACAGAAAGTTCCATGCAACAGGGCTGGTCTAGATTGAAATGTGAAAAGAGAGGCATTTTAAACTAATTGCGTTCTCAAGTTAACACCAAGATTAGTACTTCAATATAAAATTTGAGGAGTGCATTTTAGAAGTAAAGAGCTGTGTCACCATGAGATTTTAGAATCCCGAGCATAGATGTTCATTATGAGAGACACCAATTTGGGGCTAAACACTCAGTGTAAAACTAAAAACATATTTTACCCCTAAACCAATAACCACAGAGTCAATTGGTAGACTTACTACCTGGTCAGAAAGCACTTGCAAATTGTCCAGCCTGACAGGGAGCTAGGCAATGTGTGCTGTTTTTTTAAATGTGAAGCTTGTGAACGGAAAGGGGGTAGACCTTTCTTGTTACTATTTTAAATTTACTTGAGGCAACATGAACCAGTATTTAACTTTATAATTAGTAATTTCATTTCTTCAGAAAAGCAGGTTTTTTCTTTATGAAGGAACTTAGAGAAATAATATTCTTAAAGTCCATTAAAAATTTTTCTTAGGGTACTATAAAATATAATTAAAATAGTTCTTACTGCAGGTAACTCAGTAGCTCTAACCTGTCCTCTGTTAAACCAAGTATATAATTGCTTTTCAATAGATAGCAGTGAAAAAATGAAAAAAGGATTAGTATATTCCATAAAGGATTTAAACCTTTGGTGTCGAGGCTTCCAAGAAAAAAGGGAAAAAATGATTTTGTGAAAACAATGTTTTGCAAATTTCTACTAAATTGTAATGTTCATTTTTGTTTATATCTCTTTAGAAGACTTTTACTAGTACCTATAAATCACATTTATCTTTATTCCCCAAAGTCTAAGAGAAGAAATGGGCCTAAAAGTATCTTCACATTTGTCATGACGACCAAGTGGATTTTTAGATATCAAATTTGATATGTAAAAATGTGTTTCTTTTTAAAACAAGATTTTAACTTAATTTACATGTGTTTTGTGAACATGAAAAGCTGCTTCACATCTCATTTATTAAGAACATCATTGCTGAACAAATAAAGTGCATGTTAGATTACTCGAGTTATATGCACAAGGCAATAAAACTGAATTTCCTCTCATTTGTTACTGCACAGCTCTAATGGTGTATGGGCATTGGTACTAACAGCCGGCTGAAAAGTATTTAATAGTAGAAAATACAGTAGGTTTCAAAATACAGCCCTTTTCTCACTAATGTAACCTCTTTGTCATTACTAATCACCAGCACTTTATCATCAGAATTTCACATGATCATTCTTGAACTGGAACAAACCAAAGTTCTCATGTTTTGGAGCACCCCCCCACCCAGTATCTGAAAGTGAAAGGGGAAAAATATTTAGCCTGGATTTTTTTTTTTAATTTAAAGATTTTATTTATTTATTTGACAGACAGAGATCACAAATAGGCAGAGAGGGAGAGGAACGGAAGCAGGCTCCCAACTGAGCAGAGAGCCTGATGCGGGGCTCCATCCCACGAACCTGGGATCATGACCTGAGCCGAAGGCAGAGGCTTTAACCCACTGAGCCACCCAGGCGCCCCAAGCCTGGATCTTTATAGTCAATTTTTAGTGATATGTACAGATTTCATGGCATGTGGAATTTGATGTTGGACAACATATTTGAATCATAATTGGTTATCACCTCAGTAAAGGTAGCATTGTTTGGCCTTAAAAGTATCAAATCAGCTTTCAAAGAACAGAACATCCTTACTTCCTCAGGACTGGCTACTGAATATATCACTGTGGAATACTCAAAAGTGAAGTTTTAGGAACAATTCCAGAGTCCTGCCTACAGTCGGAATACAAGATGATAAGTCTTTTAATCAAATAATATTTGTAATTTCAGTTACCTCACTGAATTTTTTTAAAGATTTTATTTATTTATTTGACAGAGATCACAAGTAGGCAGAGAGGCAGGCAGAGAGAGAGAGGGAAGCAGGATCCCTGCTGAGCAGAGAGCCCGACACGGGGCTTGATCATAGGACCCTGGGATCATGACCTGAGCTGAAGGCAGAGGTTTAACCTACTGAGCCACCCAGGCGCCCCCTCACTGAATTTTTTAAAATTTATTATTCTAAGTCTGTCTCGCTTCCCTGAAAGACATAATGATGTTTTATTTATTGCTGTTAACTCCAACAGCCATCTCAATGAATGACACATTGTAGACATTCAATAAATATTATACACACACACACACACACACATATTTGTGTATATATACATATGCATATATACATATATATTTATAAAAGAACTTACTGGTGATCATTATAGTATAAATAAAATTAAACTTTACCAAATTTTCCTTGTTGAAGTCAAATATGTTCTAATAAAAATAAAGGTGAGAATCTTTCAAGTGAACCTGGGATGAATAAAGTTGTTGTTGTGTAAGAAAAAAATAGGCACAGTAGACCACATAGAAATACTACCTGTAGTAATGGTGGAAAGAAAAAGATCAATCTACATTGATTCCTGAGGAAGAGAGAAGCAACCTGTTGGTACTTTGGCCAGGATCTGACAAGAGGGATCAGTGGGTCTCAAATGAATAGCTTCTGGTCCAGTCTGAATCACTGGGACTCTTGCTTAAAGGCTGATTCGGACTCACTGGTATGCGGCAGGGCCAAAGATCTGTTTTTTTGACCAGTTCCCAGGTGATGCTGTTGCTGATTCTGCTAGTCGTGGACTAAACTTTGAGCAACAAAGATCAAGACTTTCCTTTCCAAACATCTGTTTTCTCCAGCATGGAATCTGAAAGTACATTTTTAAACATTTCTTTTTTGTAGCTTTACTGAGATCTAGAATCATATCATATAGTAGTTTTTTTTTAAGTGATATTTGGTGAAACTAATTCTTGAAAGCAAGGGCATTAGGTTTTCGGAAGTATTATGTGAAAGGCCTGTCACTACTCAGTTGAGTCACACTTTGTGTGTGAACACTGCATCTCCTGGCCTGGTCCCGGCCCTTGTGAGTGCCTGTCAGTTGGTAGTGGCTGGAACACGTGTTGAGGAAGATTCTGATTCTGAAAGCAGACCGCGCGGGTGGGCATGTGTGATATGATTGGTTTGCATGTGTGCTATGGGTGCAGAGAAAGTGGCTGCCATGCTTTCCTCCTTATTCTCACAGCCAAATAATTCATAGAACGTTCTGGGAAAAGACTTTAGACATGATCACTAAAAGGACTGTAATTAGGCAAGTGCTGCAAATGTGTACAACAGATTGGGTGGATAGATTATATTATTGGAAATCCATCTCATTTTACTAATAGCTATTTTGCATATTATCCAGTCATGTCTCAACGGCATTTACTATAGTCTCTGTTACCCTGAAATTTAGCCACCCAATGGAAGTTTCTTTATAAGGCAAAAAAAATTTCCTGTCAATTATTTCTAAAGGTCATAGAGTTAATGACTAGCTGGGAGGTTAATTAGATTCTGAAAGCCTCTTCATATCAATTAAATCTCTTATCTTTATGTTTTAGTAAATAAACTCAGTAACTATTTAGAGCTACTGTTTTAGGATAAGAAATACTATAAACAGTAAACTGTACAATGGGTATTTGGGGTTTTTTCTCACATCTGAGAAATTGTGATTACGAAATAAACTGATACATGAATTGGTGATAGTATCTTTTATTCTAGAATTTCTGAATCAGAGAAAAACTTATTTTTCGAAGTTGCATGCAAATGACTCTAGAGTCATAAAAAATGCCATCAGTGTAACCTCAATAAAACCATTTTGGAGAGGAAAAAGTAAGGTCAGAATTACCCTGAGAATGAGCTACCAACAAAAAACCAATTCTACTCTCTGTGGTTGCAGAAACAGAACTCCTTTCTGAGTTACTACACACATCTGTAAATAAGTGATATATTTAGTGCCGATGGCCTGACAATTAGAAACCCAATCATTTCTGTCACGTGAATTCTTTTTGGATAGTATAACCAGATTTCAGAATGAAATGATATAGATCTGCATTCATCAATAAGGTAGCCACTAGCAACATGTGGCTACTTAAATGTAAGTTAATTGAAATGACATAAAATTTAAAAGTTCAGCTCCAGGGCGCCTGGGTGGCTCAGTCGGTTAAGCACCTGCCTTCAGCTCAGGTCATGATCCCAAGGCCCTGGGATCGAGCCTCGCATGCAGCTCCCTACTCTGCAGGAAGCCTGTTTCTCCCTCTCCCACTTTCCCTGCCAGATCTCCTCTCTCGATGTCTCTTTCTCTCTGTCAAATAAATAAATAAAATCTTTGAAAAAAATAAAATGAAAGTTCAGCTTCTAGGTGCCCCTGGGTGGCGCAGTCAGTTGAGTGTCTGACTCGTGGTTTCTGCTCAAGTCATGATCTCTGGTGGTGAGATGAAGCCTTGCATTGGGCTCCAAGCTCAGCAAGGAGTCTGCTTGAGATTCTTTTTCCCTCCCTAGCCTTCCCCCATACTTCTCCCCCATCTAGTGCGAGCACTCTCACTCTCTAAAATAAATTAATTAAATCTTTTTTTTAATAAATAAATAAATAAATAAGTAAAAGTTCGGCTCCTAGTCTCACTAGCCACATTGCAAGTACTTGATTGCCACATGTGATCAGGGGATCCCATACTGGTCAGGACAGGTATAGAAATATTCATCACCTTCCCCTGGGCAGCACTGCTGTCAAGGATAGAATTGACAAATCCAGTGCTCTTGTTCATGACATGATTGCATGACGGCTGATGGATACACCTAAGAAAGGGCCTGTCCACTGGAGAGGATGCGTGCAGCCATTTTGTCTTTTGTTCCTCAGCAGACGTTTACTCCATGCCAGTTGTGTGTCAGGGTCTGGGTCAGGATACAGAAACCCAGTTAGGAAAGCTGAGCCACTCAGTCAGTGTTTATTCCCAGGAGAATATTTGTTAAGATAAATGTGATTTTTGTGGAGTGAGGTGAGAGGGAACACCAAGGCTGGGATTGACCTAAGGGATGAGAGAAAATGGAGGAAGGGACAGTAAAGAAGATTCGCAAGGAAAGAGACACAAGCTAGGTCAATTCTGGACTTGCACTTGAGGAAAGAAAGAGCACACAGGCACACGGCTTCTTCTGATTTTTCCTCAATGGAAATGTGAGAATTTTATCTTCATCTGGGCTTCATGCCTGGGGTCTCCTTAAAATGTGGTGGTTCTGAATGAATACCATGGTTGGGGGTAGGGGGAAGAAAGCTGCAGAGTGATTTTCTTGAAGAATGTTGTTGGAACAATGTCATGAGAGTTCACATTTTAAATTTTACATTTAAGAAATAGAACTTCAAAAGCCCCACAGATTTGGAGAGAAATTAAGTTCTAGTTATAGCAACATCACACACTAGTTCTCTAACCTGGGGCAAGTTATTTAACCATCTTGACTTCAGGTTCCTGCTCTGAGTCAGTATTGTCGACCCTGACCCAGACTTCCTCACATGCTGCTGTGATGATTACAGGCTATAAAAGATGTCAGAGTCCATTGTAAACTGTTGTTACATAAGGTGTTTTTATTTTCAACATCAAGGGGAAAGTTTAGGTGATAAAACTTGTTTAACCAAAGGAGAGAGAAGCAGCAAGTTCTTAATCTGAGAATAAATGTCTAACATTTTATATTAATAAGTATGTAAGTATACCATTCTTTTTTTTTTTTAAGATTTTATTTATTTATTTGACAGACAGAGATCACAAGTAGGCAGAGAGGCAGGCAGAGAGACAGAAGCAGGCTCCCTGCTGAGCAGAGCCCCATGTGGGGCTCGATCCCAGGACCCTGTGATCATGGCCTGAGCCGAAGGCAGAGGCTTTTACCCACTGAGCCACCCAGTGCCCTAAGTATACCATTCTTATCTAAATAATGGTATTTTGTATAAATTGTTTTCTATAAATTTATAGAACAAAGGCCTGTGAATTTTCTTTTCCCCAAATATTTGTGAAATATTCTCTATGTGCAAGGTGAGTGGGAAATATGGCAGTGGTAATGATGTGCCCAGCACCCTCCAGGGCCAGTTGTCCAGTGTGGGGAAAACGTACTCAGGATTTGTTCTTTCATTCAGTAGATATTGATGAACATGAAGACCATGTTCCAAACATTGTGCTAATTATTGGTGATGCCTCTGTGACAATTCTCCCAGCAGTCTGAACCAAAGCACATAGAGTGCAGTGTGGTATCTGAGGCCAGAAAGTAATTGCAACTGCGAGTACTTGAAGACATCTCATAGTGGTTATAGGTGAAACTATGACTTTGACTGATAAGTAGATAAGCTAATAAACTAAATCAATCTGCAAAGTCACTCATTCCCAATTAAAATAAAAGCGAGACTAATAAAGGTAATAGTGTATAGACACACATACACACACACACACACACACACACACACACACCCTTATACGTGTACATGTATACTGTGTAGCAGCTTATATTTTGGTTTCTGGTTGGCATTGAATTTTTTAATATATAGCTTCTCTGTAAACATGTGGTTATAATTTTAGAGAAAATCTATAGAATACAAATGTTAGGAAAATGCAGTGAATATAATTGCCTTTAAGTTTGATAAAAGGTTCTCTGGTGCTAAGAATGGAAACCTTAAGATTACATCCCACATCCTTGGTTTAACTTTACAGATGAGGTTTTCCCCCCCTCTTTGTGAATTCTAAAACATGATACATCTGGCTGAGAGGCTGGAAAATTGTTACATGCCTGTGTAACATTCTTATAACCTAATCGTTCTACAACTTTTCTCGCAGTTTAATCATTGGAGAATGTTCTTTGTTTTTGTAGTCACTGTTTCACATAGTAACAGCTTGTTGTATTTTGGTCTGTTTGCCAGAGGGTAGGTTTATTTTTAAAACCCTGAACTCTGAATTTTTCTTTATTTTTCCAAGATTGAAAGCAGCTGAAATGCCTGGAGTTACAGGTTGAAGGCTGCTTTACAATATGTGAAGAGAAGCTTCTTTCCCTCCTCCCTTTGTGTGTGTGTGTGTGTGTGTGTGTGTGTGTGTGTGTGTGTTTAAATTTTTTCCTAACAAATGTCTTCTAACTGGTAGTTGTCTAAAAATAGAAAACTGCCTAACTAAAAATAGCCTGGCTCTCAGTCGTGCCAAGGAAAATGGAGAGGAATAGGCGTGGAATAGAAGGCTGAGTAATCCAGTTCTATTCATTCAGAGAAACCTTTGAGAATGCGGGCGATGATAAAGTGCCCTCAAAAAACCACAGGCCTGACTCTCTCTTCAGACTTCGAGGTGCCAATAAACATTTTAGCCCCAGGATACATTTTTTTTTCTCATAGGTTGTAAACATTTTCTGAAAGACAAGGCTTTGTTTCACAGAACCTGACAAGCTGCCATAACTGACTTTCTTAAGGTCTTAAAAATTCATAATTGTTAGATATATTTTTAAAAAGCATCTTAAATGAAAGTATTGTAAAATAATGTACATCGTGTAATAATTAGGAGAAAACTGTTACAATAAAAATTGCTTACTGCTTGCAATTAAACTCAAAACTTTAAAGTTTCACAGAAAGTTATTCCTGTGACTCATGTAGCTAAAGAAAACAGCTGACTTGGTTTAACTCCCTTAGATACAGGAATTTTCTTAAGCGTATATCCTCTTGAGAGACCAATATTTAGTTTCTTTCTTACAATTAGAATTTTCACCCAAGCAGATTTTTTTCTTTTGTTTTTTTAATCAGAGTAGAAACTACCTTCAAAAGTAAAATTTCAAAAGTAGGATGGCTAGGAATTTAGAAAAATGGAATTTTAAGTAAGTCATTTTTTAAAAAGTACATAGACCACTTTTGTAATGGTAACTTTTTTTTTTTTTTTTTTTTTTGCTTAAGTAATCTGAATAATCAGGTCAAACATAGCAACAGGGTGTGGAAATGTCAGCACAGTTCATGGGGTTATACGGGCCTGAGCATTGTTATGTTCAGTTCCTGTAATGATGCTAGTGATAAGACTCTTGAGACAAAGGACGATAATTGATGGAAAGAGCCTTAAATCATTGCTAGAAGAATCAAGGTCCTTGTATCTGTGTACATCGACTCTTCTGGTCTCCTTCCGTCTTGTAAAGCATTTTGTCGTCTTGTATGGTGGCCCCCTACTGCTCTTTGTAATAGATGCAGACCACAAGTGATTCCTTCATGCAGCATACAGGGTGTAATTGTGTCTGTGTGGTGTATTAGTAATTACCAAGCTGAATTCCCATATTGTATCTTTACTGCAGGCATGGAAAAATAGGACATACAACCCTGCATAGACATTTTCAACCTAGATAGTGAACCACTTAGAGCTACATTCCAGGGACAAAGCCTTTTATTTGCACACATTTTAAACAAAATTTCCATTGTTGAGTCATTGGTGCTATGCAGGATAAATTCAGTTTTGCAAATAACTACCTCTGATATATTCATTTCGGACTCTTCAGCAAAACTTGTGTAATATGGAAAATATTTGCTATTTTTGATTGCTAAAAAGTCATTTAATACTGCTAGATATAATAGCGATATGATATGATATGCTAGACTATCATGTAGAGAGAATAGTGCATGGAACACTACATATAACAGATTGTATAGCATTCATAAACATTAAATAATATGATTGTTTTAGCAGTATTTTAATGTTAAATGGTGATATTTTCATATATAATTTATTGATTTTTGGCTCAACATTGTTAAACTTCAGAAAAAGCTGACAATGAATTTTCGTTAAAGTAAACAGATATAAATTAATAATTAATTCCTTTGCTATAAAATTTGCATCCATCCTTTATGCATTATGTAGCCAATATTGATTTGACTGCCTCCTAATCATTGGGGATTTGAAATGTTTACAGTATTATTTATCAATAATAGAAGCCAAAATAATGTAAGCAGATTGGTTTAAACAAGAGAAAGTATGTTTGTTTTATGCATTAAATGCTTATAAGGACAGCTAAAAACTATTAAACTCAGTAACCAAGAAATTAATTTGGCCATTTCATTAGCAACAGCAAATGACATTAGATTTATTTTGTGAATTATTGAAGCATGCAAGAGTTTGATTCCATTTTTACTTTCGAATTTAAAAGTAACCTGCCAATATGTATATTTTAGAAATTTACTTCCAGTTTTATCTGTGGGTATTTTTATTCTAGCAATAATTACTAGGTTCCTAGGATGTAGAGAAGTTCATAATGATGTAAGAGAGATGGAAGTTTGTAAGATACAGTAAGTGACATCACAAAACAATCTAGCTGAGATAGAAAATACACATGCGAATCAACAGGACAAAACAACATGAGAAGCGCTGTAAGATATTTGGGGGAAACAGAATAGCAGTGAGAGCATGAGCCTGGATCTAGACTGCATGAGTTTTTATCCACTCTCCCCTCCTGACTGGTTGTATTTTCCCAGACAAGTTATTTAGGCTGTCTGTTTCTTACGTCCTTTGTAAATAGGGTTAATAATAGCACCTGAGAAGTAAATTATTGAACATTTATAAAATGCTTGGAATAGGGTATGGCCCATAGTCAAGTTCTTGGTGATGACTCTGATGATGACAATGATACCCTGATACTTGAAATCAAGTAATAGCCTCTAGGAAGTGGAATTTTAAAAGTCAGGAGAGGGGCAACGGGGTAGCTCAGCTGGTTGAGCTCTGACTTTCAGTTTCTGCTCAGGTCATGATCTCACCGTGGTGGAATGGAGCCCCACATTGGGCTGAGTGGTGAGCAGGGAGTCTGCCTCAGATTCTCATCTCCTCCCCATCTGCTCCTTCTCCTTTTCTCTCTCTCAAATAAAAATTTTTTAAAAAGTCAGACGAGGTGAGTGATGAGTATTTTTAGTCTCAAACAAACAAAGATCAGAGAGATGGCTATAAATTGAAGAAGAGGATGTGAGGTAAATCTTTCAGAAGACCAATTATGGGGCACCTGGGTGGCTCAGTAATTTAAGCGTCTGCCTTCAGCTCAGGTCATGGTCTCAGGGTCCTGGGATCGAGCCCCGCTGAGCAGGGAGCCTGCTTCTTCTCTCTCTCCCTCTGTAATCTCCTTCACTCTCGCTCTCTCTCAAATAAATAAATAAAATCTAAGAAAATAAATAAGTAAAGACCAATTATGCAAAGATCACAAAAAGAAATGTTCAAGGCCATGAAAAGCTTGATAGGAATAGAATGTTCACATACAGCAGCAGTTATAACTAAGACAGCAAGATAAATGGAGAAGAGGGGGACAGACAAATCAGATGCTCTAAATGTTTGATGGGGAATTAGATGCAGTACAATAGGTATGAGAAAGATACTGGTGGCTTCAAGCAGTAGAATAGCATAATGGCAATCAATGCTTAAGGAAAATTCTACTGGAAAATTAAGAATAAGTATCTCTAAATGGGAGCAATTTAGTTCTAAAAAATGGAAACACCAAGTTATTTTGTTATAGTAACATGTATATGTGTGCATCCTAAAAATCCTGAAGCTTTTCATTATATTTACATATTTTAAACCATTTACATCATTCTATAAATACCTATGATAATCACAATATAATTATGACTATATGATAATCATAATATGATTATGATTATATAATAAGCATAATATAAAACCACTTGTTTTGAAATATGCATACAATTTCAGTGTGCTGATAATATGCACATGCCTTTCTCTGGCTAAGGACTATTTGTCATGTATGTTAAAAGACCAAATTATGGACATCTCAGGAGGTATGTTTAAACTATATAATTTGCTTTACATTAAATTGAAGAAGAAATCAAAATCTATAAATTCAGTAGTTTCTAATGGGTATGTGCCTTTTCAGTAACTAGTAAATGGTCAGAATTCTGGATACAATACTTCCAAATATAAAAACTCAACTCTCACACGTTCAGGTTGATAATCTAAAAGCCCAGGCTTTTCAGGGCGCCTGGGTGGCTCAGTGGGTTAAGCCTCTGCCTTCGGCTCAGGTCATGATCTCAGGGTCCTGGGATCGAGCCCCACATCGGGCTCTCTGCTCAGCAGGAAGCCTGCTTCCTCCTCTCTCTCTCTCTCTCTCTCTCTCTCTTCTCTGCCTACTCGTGATCTCTCTCTGTCAAATAAATAAATAAAATATTTAAATAAATAAATAAAATAAAAGCTCAGGCTTTTCATCACAAGACAGTGTGTTATAGGAAAAGGGACAAACAAGTTTTAGCTTTTGACAAACCTGGTTTCTACAACTTTCACAAATTCTGTGCTTTGGAGCAGATTTCTAAACGTCCACCAGATCTCTGCTTTCTAAGCAGTAAAGTAGTGATGATAAATCTCACTTTTGGTCTTTTCGTAAGAATCAACTTACACCATGTACATCTATATCCATTATCACATGTTGGACACATGATGCTCATAAACATGTTCTTTCCTTTCCTGCTTCTCCTTCCTACAAGTGTAAATTTGGCAAAATTTTTAACATTTTACTTTCACACACACACACATACACATCTTGGATATCGAAATCTTCAGAGTATTTTCTGATTATATTCAAACAAAACATCACATTTTATAAATTGTTACATATATGTGTAACTATTTCTTGCATAATGAGGTTATGAGATTCTTTAGAGATAAGATTCGGTATACAGAATTTAAAACTAAGGAAAAGGTAGAGAAAAGCAAAAACTTGGATTTTATTAAGTCAGAACAGAATTGATTAAAAAAAAAAAACTAGGCAGAACTCTGTCAGAGGGGCTTGCCCAGGTTCTGTTGGTGAACTCTGGTATATAGTTAGGATATAATTTATTCCCTGGTGTTCCCCCCTTGAACTACTATGTACCCAGGGAAGAGCACAGTTAGACAATGAAAGGGAGGGTAGGGAGAAAGAGGGAGGGAAGGAGGAGGAGAAGGTTGATTAAGATTTTAAGGCAATGAAAGTAATTAGCAAAGCTAAGACAAGAGTTCCTACACTGCCAGTTTCTTCTCTGATGCAAAAACAAATAATTGATTTTTATTAAAATACTAGCCAGCCAACAGTGTCTAGTGTGATGATATTGTTAACAATAAAATATATCTATCTTACATTGCTTCTAACTTGTGTCTTTGCCCTAGCTCCCTCGGTATTTTGATGGCAGTAAGGATACATGCTCTTGGAAGTGAGCCAAGCACACACTAACACATTATACATTTGGCTTGGTTCCAAGTGAACAGGTGTTTTAAATATTCCAGTCACATACCCACAATGTATATTGCTACTGGGGAAAGGATATCATTTCTGAACCACTGATGTTTGTTTGATTCTGTTCTGAACCACACCTATTTTATACTCTGAAGATTTAGCAAAGATGAACTGTGGTTTGAGGAAGGATGACTGTCAGAGCCCTACTTTTACTGATAGGAGGTACAGCAAATTTTTAGTTCTGAACTCTACACCTGATGTCTGGCTATGGAGATCAAAGTATTTGCTGCTCAACATTAGAAAAAGGGAAACTCAGAGCATTCCACAACTGAGTTCATACAAGTATGAGAGATTGTATTTATATTAGAGAAAAATTTAATAAATTTGTTTTCTATTAGAAGCTGTCATTCAGTTTGCAGACATACCACAATGAAACAACCTAACCTTCTGGGGTCTAAATTACAAAATCGAAATATTTCCTTCTGGAGGAAAAATAGGTAAAAATAGCGATAGAGAACTATATCGATCCAGAAATAATTCTGAAGATCCTTTCAAAATTCTTAGCCTCATGCTTGTGTGCAAACACACACACTTGCTCACTCACACACATACACACAGAATGTACACGTTACACATGTAGTTAATGTGAGACTGGCAATTTTCAGCAGATGAACTCACATATGTAACTTCCATCTCACTGTGCACAGGTTCCTGTGTCAGACCAACAAACTCATTGATTTCTATCTGTCCCTTTGGCTTCAGCAATAAAATAACGCAAGAAGGTGGAGGCGGAAGTTGGGGGCAGGGGGCTTCTAACTTCTCCCAGCCACCTGCCTTAACTTCATACTTCATCTCAGTATAGATTGGATTCCTCTGGCCATTAGTCAATAGTGTGCATTACCTCATGGAAACAGACTCTGAACTCTGGTTTGCTTCCTCTTTTAATGGTACCGTTTCCCCTCATCTTTTAACCATGGTCTTTAAAAAGAAGTGGGATTCTATTCAGAATGATGGTGATGGCTGTTTGGGGCATTTTAAAACTATTAGCTGGTTAATGTGTGGTTAATATTATTTATTCAACAGAAAATTGACTTTAAAGCCATGTAAAAAACCAAGTGTCATAATTGTAAACTTCTTTTAAATGTTATACAACTTTAATTTCAATTTTCAAAAAACTCAGTTTCCCATCTAAGAGATTCATGCATTGGCCAGGCTGGGGAAGCCTCCAGAGAAAACAGGGCAGCTCAGCCACTGCGGAAGCCGCGTCGCTGACTGTGGGTGGCATTTCTCTGCTGAGTCAGGTTTGTGCCAGGCCTTCCCTCAGCTTTTACTAACAGTGTGGATTTTCTGACAAGATGCAAAAACCCAAGTCTTGCGGTTCTTGAAGCTCTCCTGCAGTTTTTCCCTTTTCCTTGGGACTTTGGGAAATTTTCACTTAAGAAGATCCCATCTTGCTATGTCTTCTTCGTAACTGTTGAAAAAAACTGGGAACTTTTACAGTCATTTCCTTCACTTTTTCTCCCTTCTGGGCTACAAAGTGACACAGTATTATCCATATCATTTTGAAAACCAAAGAAAGGGAAGAGCTTCTGTACCCACCTTTTAAAAGGAGAATTTTTATAGCTCATACACGATTTCTTCATGATCCCATAGTATTGGCCAGAGGGAAACAGTAGTCCCTCCATAGAAGCATGTATTTCTTCTCTTTTCCCCTACCTACCCCCACAAGCCCAGCAAAATGTTACCAGCTTTGGCATCCCTTATCTATACAAGCAAATTGAAGGGAAGAGCTGGGCGGTTAGCTTGGGCACCAAAATAAATATGACAAGCATTTCCTCTTACTAACAGAGACTTAAAGTATTTGCTAGTATTATTTCAACAATTGGGAGAAACCTACACTTCATTTTACCCAGGCAGATACAGCCTAAATGCTATTGCAAAGGACCTCCTTCCTGGTCCTAAAAATGTAGGACTGGAAAAAATTAAACCGCCTTTCTTTGCCTTAGGTTTTCAACAACCTACACTTTATTTTAACTAGGTAGCTACAACGTACATATTATGGAAGGGGCCTTCCCCTCTCTTCAGTGGCTATTGCAATAGCACAACAGAAAAAACATTTTAGATAAAATTATTCATCAGAAAGTGGATCCTGGGCACTGGGGTGGCTCAGTCCTTAAGCATCTGCTTTCAGCTCAGGTCATGATCCCAGGGTCCTTTGATCGTGCCCCACATCCCGGCTCCCTGGCTCCCTGCTCCACAGGGAGCCTGCTTCTCCCTCTCCTACTCCCTCCCCCTGCTTGTGTTTCTTCCCTCCCGGCTCTCTCTCTGTCAAATAAATAAATGAATGAATAAATGTGAATAAATAAATAAATGAAATCTTAAAAAAAAGTGAATCCTATTACAAATATATCCCTTTATGAGAAAAATAAGATTTGTCAACATTTCACCAATTTCATCTGAGAACAGAGTATTCAAAGAAAACACTGGCGTAATTTAGGCTATCTTTGTAATCGGATGATTTGCAGAGGCAGAATAGGGGAATAACTGACAAACGAAACCCAGGAGGCTCGTATATGAGTTCATTAACTCGGTTCTACCGCTGACTAACTTTGTGGACTTTAGCAAGTGCTTGTAGCACCTTGCACCTACTTTTCTTCATCTGTGGCGGTCATGGGGAAGAGTAGTTACGAGGGTTTAAAAAGAGATCCATGCAAAGCTGCAGACTCAGTCCCTGGCACATAGGAAATGCTCCATTAATGGGAGGTGTTACTTGCTGAGAAACAGATTCAGTTAAGGGGAAAATTAATATTTTGATAGTGTGGGAAGACTGGTTTAATTTCCTTTTCATGCCATAGAAGGGGAAATGTTGTTTTTATAATTACCTAATGAATAATATGGAAGAAATTATTGCGCAAATGAAAAATCTAAGTTCACCACTGAACTAACAAAATCCCTGGGAATTCATAAGGTATGGAAATTGAAATACCAAACTTAAAAATCAGGTTGCAGTACTTTCCTGTGATAACGCCTGACATTATTAAAGCCTACATGACTACAAAAGCAGGTAATGCCACGGGGATGAGGGGCCAAAGCCGCAGAGACTCCCCAGAGAAGGCTGTCCCAGGCCAAAGGACAGAGCGGTCTGTGGGGCTGGCAGATGCCGCTTGGCCCACTGAGTTAGACAACAGGTGTCCAGCCGCTGCCAGGAGTGGATATTGGGATGAGCAAGATTGCCGATGGCCTGTGGTAAAGCTTTATGTTAGATCATAAAGTGCTGAGTGCAGGCATGAAGAGAGGCCAGCTTACCTGCTGGGGGGGTCAGTTGATGTGCTCACTGGATTATTTTTTCCCTCTGTCCTTCATCAGACCCTCAGCTTCCCTCTCTCATTCTCATTCTCTTCCTCCCTCCCCATATCCATTCATCTATATCTATCCATCATCTATCATCATTTTATCCTTCCTCTCTCTCCTCCTTGTCCTTACTTTTATTAAGCATGTACTCTCCATAGCTTTGTTTTAATTTCCTAGTGCTCTCTCTAGCTTTTATAGCATCATATGAAATCCAAAGTGACTGAATGCAAAACCTAAGAATGTTACTTATCTGTATAATCTATGAAGGCATGGGAAATGCGATTTTGTGAACGAGTTGCTCTAAGATTTGGGGACCATGGATTCATATATGGATAACACTCATCGCATAAGGAAAATAACTTGAAATGAGTTTGATTTTAATTATTGGTTAAATTAATTCAGAAACATAAATTTAGAAAAATTTAAACCTACATATAAAATAATGAGGAAGATTAGCCTGTGTAGGCTTTCATCAGCATTTGGTATTGATAATACTAGCCTTTCCAAAACATTTTTTATGAATTACATTTTCTTTCAAAGTATTTCATCTAGGAAGAATGATCCCTATTTGCTATAATGGACTGCATATTAGGTATTTTCAGAATCTTTTTTTTTAAAGATTTTATTTATTTATTTGACAGAGAGAGATCACCAGTAGGCAGAGAGGCAGGCAGAGAGAGGAGGAAGCAGTCTCCCTGCTGAGCAGAGAGCCTGATGCAGGGCTCCATCCCAGGACCCTGGGATCATGACCTGAGCTGAAGGCAGAGGTTTTAACCCACTGAGCCACCCAGGCGCCCCCAGAATCTTTTTTGTAGATAATTTTTGTCCTATTTATTTTTAATGACTATACTCGATTCATTATTGCCTGTGCTAATGAAAAAGGACCCTTTATTCTTTTTAATTCTAGCATAGTTACCACACAGTATTAGGGGTGGGTCAGTCTTTAAGTATCTGCCCCTGGCTCAAGTCATGATCCCGGGGTCCTGGGATTGAACCCCCCCACCTCATCCAGCTCCATGCTCTTTGAGAAGCCTGATTCTCCCTCTTCTACTCCCCCAGTTTGTATTCCCTCTCTCACTGTCTCTCTCTCTCTGTCAAATAAGTAAAATCTTCCAAAAAAAAAAAAAAAATCCAGTGTTATATTAGTTTCAGTTAGTTTCAGTATATTAGTACAATATAGTGACTCAACAATTCTATATATTACTCAGTGTTCATCATGGTAAGTGAATTCTTTTTATTTTAATATAAGCGTACTCTTAATCCCCATCACCTGTTTTACCTACTCCCCCCACTCACCTCCCCTCTGGTAACTATCAATTTGTTCTTTATAGAGTGTTTTTTGGTTTGTTTCTTTTTTTTCCTTGTTTATTGTTTTGTTTCTCAAATTCCACATGTGAGTGAGATCACGTAGGATTTATCCTTCTTTGACTTATTTCACTTAACATTATATACTCTGTATCCATCCGTGTTGTTGCAAATGGCAACAACATTTATTTATGGCTGAGAAATATTCTATCATATACATATAGAGACCACATCTTCTTTATCCTTTCATCTATCAGTGGACATGAGCTACTTCCATAATTTGGCTATTGTAATCAATGCTGCAGTAAACATAGGGGTACCGGTATCTTTTCAAATTAATGTTTTTGTTTTCTTTGTATAGATACCCAGTGGTGGAATTCCTGAAACATATGGTAGTTCTATTTTTAACTTTTTGAGGAACCTCCATACTGTTTTACACATTGGCTGCACTGGTTTGCATTCCCACCAGTAGTGCATAGGGATTCCTTTTTCCCCATATCCTTGCCAACACTTATTGTTACTTGTGTTTTTTATTTTAGTCATTCTGACAGGTGTGAGATGGTATCCGATTGTGGCTTTAATCTGCATTTTTCTGGCAATGAGTGATGTTAAGCATCTTTCCAAGTGTCTGTGGACCATCTCTATGTCTTCTTTGGAGCAAAGTCTGTTTTCATCTTCAGTGAGAACAGACCCTTTATATCAATATTATAAAATAGTAGAACCTCCATTGTGAGTTAGGAGACAGCAACCCGTAATAACAAGTAAGTCAGGAAACCTGAGGGCAAGTCCCTGTGACAAGTCAAGGAAAGGGTCCTACTGCTAAAATGCTACTGGTACTTTTAATATTTGTCCTATAGGTGCTCTGGTTATGTTTCTGGTACCGGCTGGAAATAACTACATTGCTAGGAAAGCAAATAGTGGCTCTGTGATTAATGAACCCCAAATTCCCATTAATTTATGAAATTCTGAGGGTCTTTGCTCTCCTTGGTCCGTTGTGTGGAAACAGGCAGGCACACACACAGTCACCCTACAGAGAGCACAGCTGTGTTAAGATCACAAGAAGGGCTAGTCTAACTGCAGACAGTGACTGGACTAGTGTCCATGTGCTCTGTAAATACAGCAAACGTCCCAAATGGAGAACTGAAACTGAGCAACTACCTAAGGAATTTGAAGCCCTTTTATTTTTAAGCACCTTTTATTTACCTGATGCTCCTTGATTATTAAAATGTAGAGTGGTGGGGCCCCTGGGTATCTCAGTGGGTTAACCCTCTGCCCAGGGTCCTGGGATGGAGCCCTGCATCAGGGTCTCTGCTTAGCAGGGAGCCTGCTCCCCCCCACCTCTCTCTCTGCCTCCCTCTCTGCCTGCTTGTGATTTCTGTCTGTCAAATAAATAAATAAAATCTTAAAAAAAAAAAAAGGTAGAGTTGTAACAGACTTTCTTCCACAGGACACCTACCCAATACAACTGAACATAAAATTCACAACTTACTAACAATTCATATGTAAGATTTGTGGTAATAACATACAAGTAATATGTAAGGTAATATTACATACAGGTAATATGTATATGTATCACATGTAAGATTTGTGGTAATAACATACATATCATCTATTTATGTAGACGATAAATAAATCGGATCCTGTCCTTCACTGAAAGTAATTTTTAATGTGGGGGAAGAGATGAAACGTATCACCAATATAAACTTACTTGCAGAAAAGAAAGCAAAGGGCATTGTAAGTGTTCTGCTGTGCATTTTGGAGATGTGATGTAAAGGACTTTCTCATTGCCTGTTCTGAGTGTGGATAGACATATGTTCCCTGACCAACTGACCACATCCGATGAACCTAACATCCAGTACAACAGACTTGACTCTAGGACAACCCTCCGAACCTAGTAGAAGTCTTTCTTTCCCAGATATTCACTTCCAGCCAGGATTGCTGGCCTGGCTTCCTGTTCATACACCAGGTCTGATAGAGCCCTGTAGTGTTCTTCCATCTACTGGTCTAACTGGCCCAACCCCTCGTCACCCATTATACCTTGGGCACTCTTTATTAAACAGAAAGTTTTCCAATGTATCAGCCAACGAAATATTAATTAATATTAATACTGCATTAACCCGATCCTGGGGGATTTTACATTAAAAGAGACAAGTACTAAGGCTAGAGACCTGGGTTGCTAGTCATTGGCAGACCTACCAAACATTACTCGTGTTGAAAAAAGAGAGAAAGGCGCCTGCCTTCAGCTCAGGTCATGATCTCAGAGTCCTGGGATCGAGTCCCGCATAGGGCTCTCTGCTCGGCAGAGAGCCCGCTTCCTCCTCTCTCTCTCTCTGCCTGCCTCTCTGCCTACTTGTGATCTCTCTCTGTCAAATAAATCAATAAAATCTTTTAAAAAGAGAGAGAGAAAAGGTTCGGTGATAAAGAAAAAGGAAAGCTTGGATCCCCACTAACTTTGGCTTACGATTTCTGAGACTCCTTATTATATGTCATCAGGCTCTCCTTGGCTGTCCAGAAGAGCCAACAAGTTTGTTGCAATGTTCTACTGTCAGATACCACACTAGTTGCTAAGGATGGGAAGCTTTCAAGAGATAGGTCTAGTCTAAAGGGATCTTATAATCTAGAAAATGAGACAAAAGCAATAATACAGAGAGCAACATTATGAAATAAATGTTAATTACAAAGTTCCGGAGAAGCACAAAAGAGAGACCTTCATTCTCTGACTTCTCCAGCTCACAGGATTCTTTCCTTTTGTAATTTAAATTTGTTTGTGAAGCTGGCAGAAGGTGGGGCTAGAGAGAGTGGGTCGTAGGGGCAGAAGCAGTGTGTACTCTGAGCACAAATCTAGCAAATGCCCCCTGGGTGTTTTCAGCTTCCACCGTGATTCCGTCTTAAATAAGAACCGCTGTCACTGCAGCCTTGGATTCCATTATTCTTTTATTAGCAACAGCAGTATCTGTTAGGTATCATCGGTGCGGCGGGCACATTCAAGTTCCTGTAGGTAACAGAGGTGAAAAAGACAGTTTCTGCTCTTGTGGAGGTTGATGCTAATGCAGCCACAGTAGCTGTGGTGTACGTATTGCTCTCACACAATCCCAGCGATGATGCTCTGACGCCCTGATACCTCAGGTTGCCATGTCAGAGGAATATGGGTATTGAACAGCGTGCGCTAATACAGTTGTCAATACCACTCAATCGGATGGTTCAGGCTCAGACTCGGGCAAAATGCTCAGAATTAGCCCAGAGGCTAGTTTTCACAGGGCGTACTCACAGGGTATACCAGCCTGAAGGCAAAGAAGAGGCCCTCTGCCGTCATTGGTGTCCAGTCACTATCAAATAAGCAAAATCACGCAGAGCAAATAACAAAGAGAGGGTTTCCCCATCCATCCAAAGGCCAGAAGAGAAGGGATACTAGGGTCAAGGCGGCCACCAGAGCTCTTTCCTTCTCTGCAGCCTGGAAGAGGCCCAGGGTAGCAGAGAAGTCTTAGGAAAGGAAGCAGTTTAACCTTCATCTGGGTGTCCCTGGCTGTCTCAGAGAGGAGGATTTGGGTGGCTCAAGTACAATTCTCAGGTATGCTCAAAATTGTCATGGCACGAGTCACTCAATCATGAACCTCGCATCTTATTTTGTTCCCTTACTGGAGGCTCTGTGTACACCCTGCTTTTCAGATAAACTAGTGATAAACCATAGGTCCCAACTAACAGATTCTTCAAATGACATCAAAGGTGACGCCTTTGTTTCTGAAGGAAAACCTAAAAATAGAGAAGAGAATGTGCAAAAGCATCCCTTTGCATTATTTTTTCAACATGTTTGTGTCCTTCTGGTGGTAAGTGAGAGCAGGGATAGTCCCAGAAGACTCGGAAGCTGGAAGGAAACGGCCCCGCACATACAGGTCTCTGGGCAATTGTAAACACACAAAAAAACAACCATTCGTAGCCTGTGTAAAATAGTCTGTATCACCTTCTCTGAGTCCATTCGTGCAGGGATATTCTGTTGTCACAACCACAAAGTGATCCTAGAGCTTGCTTTAACTTACCAGAACTTGTGTTCATTGAATTTGTTTACTTAATCTTATTAAAACAAATAAATAATGCTGTCATCTTAGGAGACCACCCAGCTCATTTCAGTGAGTCTCTCGGTGTTAGAAAGTATGACTGTCAAATTTGTTTGCTTATTCATTGATCCAGGGAAGGGTTAATGAGAACTGAGAACCTTTATTGAGCCCACGTGTATTAATCTGGCCCCATAGTAAGAACCAGAGATACCCAGTCCTTACAGAGCTCACTGTCTAGTGGTAAAGCAGACATGTGAGAAGATGAACTTGGAATAAAATATACCACCTGTTATTAAACACACAAAAAGAGTCACTGATAGAGAAGGGAATCCTTAAGTGCCCAGAAGAGCATGGAAAGAGCTTCAAAAGAGCAAGTGTTGGCATTGGGTAAGAGGTAACCTGGGATGACTAAGGTTTGTGTAACGGAGAACAGGGCAAACACAATCTTCTAGACAGGAATGAATGACACATACCAAAACAGTGTCGGCGCAGGACCTACCTGACTTGGGAAATGGCAGGAATCTCCCCCCTGATGAAACCCAGAGTGCTGGGGGAGAAGGGAGGGAACGAGGCTGGGGAAAGAAAACTAGTGGTTGTGGCCACCTGGAGCCACCCGCGTTTATATGGAGAACGGTGATAAAATTAGATTTGTGTGGTAATGAGACCCTGCTGAAAGTGGGAAGGATGACCGGCTGGAAGGTGAGATCAGAAGACAAATAGATTAAGGGTGGGGGACGAATTAAAAAAAAAAAAATAGTAAGAGAGTCCAGAGATGGCAGAGTCAAGGGTGACTTCTGGGTTTCCGGCTTGAACCGCTAGGGTATGATGCGATGTTAGCTAGGAAAGGAAAGACGGGAGGGGAATGGATAAGGGGATAGGTTACAGTCAAGAAAAGAAATGAGAAGAGATCCAGGGAATCCAGTCGAAATGAGGAAGCGTGGTGACTGAGAATGATAGTGCTGAGCTGATGATAAATAGAGGCGGTGAATATGGTGGGAATATATTCCCGCTTCATGACTGACCGGGCTCTGACCCAACTTCAGTAAAAAGGCATTTACAACTAGATAAGAGCCCACGCGGAAACAAAAATAATGATTTAACCTATCCTTTCCATCTACATCTTCTTTTGTTAAAATAAGGCATTCGTGGTTTTAAAAAGATGCTTCAGTGTGTTATTTTTAAGAATGAGTGCTCCCGATAATCTGCCTTTTTCGGTCCCTGTAACCTATTTGCAAGTAAAATGCTATAGTGGAAAAAGGTTAGTAGGTGAAGTTACATTTATATTGTAGACTCAAAAATCCTGCTTCGTGATCTTTGTTAATTTACTCCTCTCCTCTCTTTCTCAACCTTTGTTTAATTTATTAGTTCTGTCCTATCTTTTCCTTATATAAGAAGTCACTAACATCATTCATCCTTCAAACCCACTTCCAGCTTGATCATTCATATTCCAGCTTTTTATTTTTTATCTCATCTTTTATTTTTTTTTAGCTTGCTTTATAGAGATTATCAGGATTAACTGCATATTTTAGCATGCATTTCGATCATTATGTATTAAATGTTCCCTGCTTAGTATTTTACTTCAGATCTCTCCTGGATTCAGAATGTCAGGGAGCGTTTTCATGGCTAAGTGTGCCAAACTTTCCCATCTCGGTCCTGTTCCCAGCCAGCCTCATGATGCATGCTCTGTCCAGGTTCCAGAAGAGGTGTGGTGGAAGAATTCTTAACAAAAACATCAACCCACTGACCTATCCTGAGGCAGCCTGAATCATCTGATTGGCCTTAGAATCACCCTGATTTTCCATGAATCCTCCAGGCTAAGGTTGGCCCGGAATAAGACCAATGTCAAAGCCCAGGAGAATAGTGGAACAGTAGACCAGCATCCAAAAATGGGGAAAAAAGATGAACTTTGACCAAGAATTTTAAAACATGCTTATTTCAGATTTATAATATCTGACTCACATCCACAAAAGTTTCCCCATGTGCTTGACTACAAGGTTTCTGTTTTTCATTTTCTACCTTTATACAGTCTGCCTAAAATACCACTCCCTTTTTCCTTCTTCCGTGCTAAATCCTGTGCCCTCTTTCCTGCTGTTCACATCATGGCTGAGATTATATTATCATGGCTTTTTGACCTTAAAGATTTCATGAATGCCTCATTACTTCTGACAATCCCTATCTAGACCAGTACCCTAATTTTTAAGTATTCAATGATACAAATCTCCTGAGTTTTAACCAGTTTCATACTGCATTGTTTTCTGACTTTAAAATGATACATTCAAAAATGGTCAATTTGTAATAGTTACCTAAAAAGAACAAAATAATAACTGAGTTTTAACAGCATGTAAAACAATAACATTCAACGGTGAAAAATTACAGTTACAAAAATACTAAGACTCTTCTATCTCCCTCTTGCATCTGAGCATTCTTTCCTGTTGTGTTTGTCCATCCATTAAGTCTCTCATTAATGCTGTAGACGTTTCTTAAGCTTCTGCCATGTGCCAGACCCTGGGCTAAGTCCTGGTCATACACGATGGTTAGTAAACAATCCCTCACCTCCAGGAGTTCACTCATGGGAAAAAACATACAAACAGAAATTCTTAATCCTATCTCTGGGAATGCATCTTTGTATCCAAAGGACCACAGACAACACCTGACGCAAAGTAAGTAGCCCTTAGTAAATGTATATCAAGAGGTCTGGACCCCACTACCATTTCTGCCTCCAACCAGCCAGATAGCTTTGTTCCAGTATTGAAACCTCAGCATAAACTAACTTAAAGTAAAAAAATGTGTTTTCTGTTCATTCAGCAAGCATGTATTGAGCACTTTGCAAGTGTGTTGGCTCTGTCCTATATTGAAATTGCAAAAGTGAATGAAGGAAAGTGCTTTGTTACTTGCCTCATGAGCTGACAAGGGAGACACATAAGTAATAATGGGTGATAAACCCTCTAATAGAAAAAAATGTATACAATAAATGAGTACATGAAGAGGGAGAAATCAATTCCACCTAGTGATCGGAGAAATGTACAAAGAGGAGATGATGTATTAGCTCTGCCTTGAAGGAGGACTGTCCCAAGTCCAGGAAAGAGATATTGGTGGGCTCATTCAGGAGCCCAGCTTGAGCAAAGACACAAGGTCTGGAAGGCCAGTTGTGGATGCACTGTTATTCCTCCCCTCTGGAAGACATGAGGAAGAACCAGATGATCCTTGGTGGTCTAGTCCAGGATTAGAATACCTATAATTTTGGGAACGATCGCCATCTGAATGTTGATATGAAATAATTCCCACTAAAAGTCATGGGTGGGTGTTTCTTTATGTTCTATACATAAAAAGTCTTCAAATCTTTAACTGATGTCTTTTATTTCCATTATTTAAAGATGAAAAATTGTTCAGTGAAAAAAATTTCAAGTTCAGTATTAAGATTATCTTTTGAGAAAAGGAATAAAATGAAACAATGAAATCTCCAGCTCTTCCCAGCCTTTCCTCGGTAGGACTTAATATCTGGTTAGAATAAGCATTAATAACCTGGAGGAATACAGTGTTAAGGTTTATATTTTCTATTTTTATTAAAATTTTCACCACAAATGAATAATTTGGGGTAAAATTTAATTTTTTATAGTCTGTACTAGATATGATTTGCTTGTCTAATTAAAAATCTACCTACCGATTGTAGTAAATTTGCAGTATTTTAATTGTCTTTTCATTTCTGTATTAAGAACAAAGGAGAACTATGGAACAGGAAAGATAGTGCAGACGATCCTTATAGTTTTGGTAATTAAAACCTATGGAGAAATTTCTTGGCACCTGATCTTCCCCCAGCCTAAGTAATCTGTGCTAGAAATCACACACACACACACACACACACACACAAACTGCATACAATATTATAGGCCATTTCAGAGGTTTTTCATTTCATTTTGCATTGCCTGATTTTCTAAAACCTGACTGCACCAAACGGTATCCGTGTATAATAGGTTTTCGGTAATTGTTTGCTGACTATATTTTAAGTGAAAGAAGTCATTCCCTAGGGCAGCCACTTCCCAGCCTGGAGGGACCAAAACAGTAGCTGGGTAAAAGCACACAACCTTGGGAGGATGTTTACGAAATACTCTCAGAAACTTCACTTACAGACAGTATCCCTTTCAATGGCATCTTCTTTTCCTGTGTGGATTTACTGCTTTCTAAAGATTATTCAGCTTGTTGGGAGTAGACGTTTATTTTCATAAAGCTGTGAAAGACAAGCACAAAAAATGATTTAGTATTAAAGAGAAGGAAGCTACCTTTTCTAAGTTGAGACCTTTTTTTTCCCCTTGGCTTTTGTGCGAACATGACATTCATGAAACTAATAGAGATAATTCTTCCATGTGTTCCTGACACATCAGCCCTCTGAAGCAAGGGTAACGTAGCTGTGCAAGATTGATTGATTATTTGGAGTTAAAGAAAAACTAATGGGTGTTTATGGGTTTTTTGCAAAAAAATAAAATTGAAGCTGCTGCTGTACCGTGGGTAGGTACAGAAAAAGAAGTGATGAGAATATTCTTTTTTTTTTCTTAAGATTTTATTTATTTATTTGACAGAGAGAGAACATGAGCGCACAAGCATGGGAAGCAGCAGGCAGAGGCAGAGGGAGAAGCAGGCTTCCCACTGAGTGGGGAGTCTGATGCAGGGCTTGAACCCAGGACCCTGAGATCATGACCTGAGCCAAAGGCAGAGGTCTGAGCCATGCAGAGCACCCTGAAAATAGATATTCTTGAGGACTAAGACTGCCGACTTGGAAAGAGGTTGAATGTTGGAAGCTTTAATCTGTGATGGTGGTTCTCTAAAAGAAGCTTAATTTTATGTAAATAGCAGTAACATAAAATATGTAGCTTCATTTAATTGAAAAAAGGCCAATAATTTAGTTATTTCTTTTTTTACTAACAAGAAATAATTAAGAAAGGGAAACCAGTTTTAACCATTGTATACAGAAGGGATTTTGTAGATGATAACATAATGCCTAGGACGAGAAATGAGAGCTCCATGTGGCATTCTTTTTCATTTATATTCCTTTCAGTAACGAAATAGAATCTGTTCCCTACATCTATTTCATTAGAATTTTTGAAGCACCTGTCACCTATCATCGTCAGTTTATATGTATTTCAAGTTTTCCTGATGAACAAATGTAGTAATGCAGGGTCCATATGTCCACATGTCTGGGAGGGGAGAGTCCACGTGGTTTTTGGACTACCTGTCTGGACTCCCTTTCCCATTTATTGTTTGGAGTATGTCACCTTCTGTCAATCTAATTACTTCTCTAAGAAACGGCTGCACTCAGCTCACTGCACGACAATCGCTGCCTTGTGAAAACATCCCAGAAGCCTGTGCCGTCAATTGATCTACCCCCAAAGTGTCACTCTCACATTGAAAGTTGAATTCGGTATACAGACTCACTCAAGATTTCAGAGTTCTCTGAGGGAAGAGTTTCTTCAGATATGGAGTAGGAGAAGCTGGTTTCAGTAGATCTCTTGCCTCCTCTTGACATCTAGAATCAATCTTTTCACAACACAGTCAGCTGAGAGACACTTACAATATATGCAGCCAGGACTTCCAGCCCCTGCAA
This sequence comes from Mustela nigripes, assembly GCF_022355385.1. Lineage (NCBI taxonomy): Eukaryota > Metazoa > Chordata > Mammalia > Carnivora > Mustelidae > Mustela > Mustela nigripes. Next base: position 111,897,587 of record NC_081568.1, on the reverse strand, counting down.
AAAAATAATGATTTAAGTGCTTGCATTCCCTGACCAGCAACATTCGTAAAACATCAGAGAAGCTTGCAAAGGCCAGGGGCAGAGATTTTTATTTTTTTTCTAGAAAAAAGCCTGAAGCAATAATACTTATTTAACAGTCCCTTTAATTTATACTGTTTATCGTTATGATAAAGACAGACTTGGCTGATCTAACAGTAATTCCTTTGTCATCCTTAAAGAACTGTAGATTTTTAATATAATAAAGATAAGAGTTCCACATGCACACGATAGTATACAAGTTTATACCATCACATCCATCTTCAGGGCCTTATATTTCTACCATAATCATCTGTTCTTGGCAAAAATGTGTTCTACAAGCTTTCAGCTGAGGATAATATTTTTGAACAATTTTTTCAATGTTCTAGTTATGTGATTATAGGAATTTGCAACTCACTATTAATTTGCCCTTGGGTTTTGTATTCATATATCTCAAAATGCCCCCCTTTTTAAAGTAATACAGTTCAACTTGAAATAAAACTATACATTTCAGTGTGAGAGATATTTCATTACTTAAATACTGGTGATTTCATTGAAAGATAATGTAGTCAGATACAAGAAGAATTTATAAGGAGAAAATGAGCCACTGTTTCCCGCCCCCCTCACTGCTGTTTCCTTTGTGACTTCATGCCATTTGCTTTGTTTGCTTAACAGTTTATATAATTCTTTAGGTACAAAATGAGCTCTCGGTTTAATGATTTTTTAATCCAAAAACTGGTAATTGCTTTATTGACTAATAAGCATTCCCACTCTAAAATCTGACCGCTAGAAATATCAACATTTTAGCCATATTTTCATACTTAAAGCTTTCTCAGCCCAACTCTTAAATTTTTCTACCTTAATTTATTTCAGCATTCACCCTGCTGCTGTAGTTGTATGTGAGTGAGAGTCATCTATTCCTCATCCCTCCCTGTACAAGTGTGGGAAAGCCTAGGCAGGGGAAGGTGGTCCATATTGCCCCCGGCAAGAGGCCAGACGTGTGGACCTTCTTGCTTTGCCCACGCTGGTTTGAGACTTGGCATAAAGTTTCCCTAAAATGTTCATGGAAGACTTGTGAGAGATAATGAGTTAACATTTGTGGAGATCTTTCAATAAACTGTAATTGATGTTTGAATTTTTATAAACCAAACACAGTATCTACCCTCGAAAGCTTCATAAGAATATTTAGCACACATGTACGTGCCAGATGGATTGTAATGACAGTTGATAGGCCTCTCCTAGCCCTTGCGTTCTGTTGTCAAAAATCTGCACATCAAAACAACTATAATTTTTACAATATGATTAATTGGCTAAAAGATCTGGGTACACATTGAAAAATCTACTGTCTAGATTAGACTATAAATTAACGTTATATAAGATAAGACTTTAAATTAAGGGTTTATGTAAGAATATTCCTATCATGCCTTGTAGAAAAATATAGGCAGGTAAATTTTGAAAATCATTGATAATATTTTCTTGATCTGACATCTTTCTCTACATAAGTGAATTTTTATGAAAAATATGTGGATTATGATGCAAGGCACTCAGGAATTATTCTCAAGGATATGTGGAGATCAAAGCAGAAACACATCATAATACAGCAAATAGTTATCACCCGGAAGAATAATCTCACGGTTGAGATAATGTTAACAAAACAGCCTAAAACAGAAAATTAAGTTAGTGAATAAAATTATTATTGTAAAGTATTGTAACATTCTTTGTAGTATTATTTTAAGAACCCCCCCCCCCCCAGTTACTTATTCTGGGTAAAAATGATGGCATAGATCCATGGTAGGGGGACAGGTGGCCCCACCAATTATAAATTCCCCAAGATTGTGAATGTATATATTATCCTCTTGTGTCAAAATATTCATTTTTAATATTCAAACATTATACCACATAATAAGCTGTAACCATATGTTTATTTGTTATATTATACCACTATAACATTAATAAATATTTACAGAGCTGCCGTGTATCATAGATGTATTAGAAGTGGTAGCTCTCTTAGTTTGCTTTTAAGTGAAAATCTTCCATGCCTCAGAAACTAATTTTAAATGTTACATTTGTTACACATCGATAAGAGCCAAGGAGTTTAAATTGTTAAGACTGACACCCCCTTTCTAACTCATGTTGTTTTATTTATTTTCCCCAATTGCATGAATTAAAGATGGAGTGTTATCTCAGCTTTTGCTTTATTTGTACGTGAATTCTGTCTTTAATAAAGATGAGCTCTGCTGAGCTTTCCATTAATGAGAGACACATAGGTACCCAGCCCTTTAGAAACGATGGTGGTAGTACCAAGAAAAATCAGAAATGTTGCTAGTCTCTTAATAATTGACATGGCAAGCTGTGTGATTAATCAGAAGTTTTATGATCTCTGAAAGATAACATTAGCTCTGTAAATCAGATGGTGTACGATTAATTTGACAACCATCCGTTAAAGGGGAGAAAAAGAAAAAAAAGAGGGAAAGTAAAACTCAGTACTCCTGACTCATACTTTTTCTGTTACATTGTTACACTCATGTTTATACTTCTGTGACAGCTGAGACTAGACCAGTCCTATGTTCAGGAGACAGGAGGTTCAGGAAAAGGCACTGACTTCACTTTCATGTGTCAGCAGACAGTCTCAGGGTGATCCTACTCAGCTGGAACCAGAAGGAACTTTTGCTACTTTGGTAGTTATTGACGTGGTTGCCTATTTTCAGTTTCTCTGGCTTCCTTGCTCAGCTTACAGAAAGTTAAGCTCAGCCATTTTGACTTTTCCTTCAGCCTGTGTTTAGGCAGATAGCTTCTTGGTATTATCAATCTCGATACAGATTTTCCCAAGTACAGACTTCTAACCAGACTGGACAAAGGCGATTCTCATTATGATCACAGTGTCTGGACGTTCTTAATGGGTGCTTTGCAAGAATATCACCTGGGTTCTCTTACGGCCTTTTGCTGTCACGCACACATCCAAAGGGGTGCCAGGACACCAGGAGCACCAACCATTATGTTAAACTCAAACTAGAGATCCGTTTCCATTTCTGCTTTTGTCACAGTCGCGAATTCCGAAATCATTGTGTAACGCCCTGACTTCTAACTTTCCTGTGGGAAGATGGTGTTGCAATTTGCCACCTTACTTGTATTCCTCTATAAGTGTCTGTCGTTAGATATTTGAAGCACATATGACTTTCGTACCATGAAATTTCAGCCCTTGTTCCGTCTTTGTTCATTGATTGAATTTCGTTGTAAAGGGAATATTGCCCTTTTATTTTTCTGTAACTAGTAATGGGTATGATATTGAAATCACTCCCGGTGGGGTTTCCTCTGTGGTTCCTTTACCCTAATGTTAAAAAAAAGCGTATGTAATTACAACCTGAAATAACGGACAGCTTGAACTTCTCTAACACCCCTGAATGTCTCTTACAGCCTCTGTCTAGGTTTGAACTTTCCAAATTATGTATTTCAGACGTTGAGAAAGAAGGGCCTTAATGGCTGTGACAGCCCAGATCCCGATGCAGACGATTCAGTAGGTCACAGCCCTGAGTCTGAGGACAAGTACAGGAAAATTAACGAAGATATTGATCTAATGATCAGCAGGCAAAGATTGTGTGTAAGTACTCGGAACACCCTTCATTTTTTTTACTCTTGATATTTCTCTGAACCTGGCAGGCCTTGAACAAGAAAGAAAACAAAGGCTGTGAAAGCCCCGATCCCGACTCCTCTTATGCACTCACCCCACGCACTGAAGAAAAATACAAAAAAATTAATGAAGAATTTGATAATATGATCAAGAGTCATAAAATTCCTGTAAGTACCGAAGGTAGATGGCTGGTCCGCTGATAACCTGCTGCAGTAACATCCCTTAACCCTTTCAGTGATGACTTTCTCTACGAAGCCCTAGAAAGTCAAACCGATAAAATAGCCATCTCATCCCACTGGTAGTGCGTTTAGAAAGCAAACCCTAAGGGGTGCTGAAATTAGGTAATCTAAGAGTTGCCCTCAAGAAGTTCATCCGGAGGCAGAAGGTATACAGGCAGAAGAGACACACCCTGAATTTACAGGGTGTCTTTAAACACACGGTTCACAAAGCACCTGCACTGGTAAAAGGCTGGACTCTCCTGAACGAGCCGGAAGATTTACTGTAGTATATACACATATCCGTCCTGAGCCCAGGTACATGAGTAGAACCGCAGTTCTCCCACGATCATCATCCAAAGGGAAGCTTGTTTCTGAATAAAGCTTCTGCCCCTCTCCCTACACATGACATCCAACAGCAGCACTGAAGGGTTAAAGCTAATGCTCGCTGCAGGGAAACAGACTGCATGAAAACCTAATGGTAAGATTTCAACGTATCTGTGTGCTGGGGTGATTTGAAAGCTTTATCAGAAGATTCGCTTTGCCTACACCAACGTTTCCCATGCTTTAACATTTGGCTAAGTTTTTGTCTTAACCAAGTCAAAGGATGTCTAACAATCAATCATATGCCTTGCCAGATATTTAAGAGAAATAACTTCGCATGTATTATTTTGTTTGCCCACATAGAGAGGGGAAAAGTACATACCTTTTTTTATACTCTGTCATCAGTCAAGTGATGTTAATTTTGTGACATCGAGTGATGCAACTCAGAGGTTCACGTGCTTTCTGAATAATGTTAGAGTCTGAAACCCTCATTGTGTACCAGCTCTTCAGGAGGTAATTAATTCCTTTCTCAAAAAAGAACATTTTTCATAAGTTAGCAAAACACCCTCAACTCAAGTGAAAATATGCCTCAGCAATTACAAGCGCAGATATTTGGGGACGAGAGCTCTAGGCCACGTCCACATTTGCACTCACAGGATAAATTAATGCCCTACATGTAGGAAGTGCACAACCAACTTGTGTTGAATTAAATCGAACACTTTAAAACTCATTTATATAAAAAAAATAGAATTCATTAATAAAATGTATGAATATTAAACTTTCTATCCTCATAAATATGTCTGCTTCTTTTGTTAAATGAAATAATGTCAGCAATAGAGCTTTTGTGGAATCAGAATTACTAATACCCAGTATTCGTGTATGAGCCACTTAGCTAAGTGGCTCGAGTTCTTAAAGGTTTCATAAAACCAAGTACTACCTACAACACATCCACAGTGGGCACTTGATCAAAAATAAAACATTTCCTATCAGACACAGCGATGCATACATCACTATGCATACGGAATTCTTAAACGATAAAATGCCCATTGAGATTTTATCCTGCCCAGAAGAAGGAAACCCTTGCCCAAAGAAACCTCTCCTTTGGGCCAATTTTTAATTCTTACGGGCTGAATTTCACTTACTATAGGATACACTGGTTTAGAGCTGCTAGGCATAACTGTTTATGAAGATGAGACTGCAGGTGTCTCAAACGGAAGGAATCCCCTGTCCAGTTAAGGAAGGGCAGTACATGCAATACTGCAGATCACGCTCCATGGCCGTGATCCTAAATGCGTGTGAAGCTTTAACCCCCGGAGGCTCTGGGAGAATGCCTGTATTTGCACACTGGATCTTTTCCCCATGCTTTAGGAGAAGGAGGTGTGATGCATAACCTGGACTCCCTTACAGTATTTCATCCTGTCCTACAAAGAGTTCAAAATCAGGATACATGATTCCTTAAGAGGTGCAGTGGTGTGTGGCGGTGGATGAAAAACCACATGAGAGTTTACAGGGCGGGCTGTGAGAAGGACTACACAGCTCCTAGCTGTGCCTCTGAGTCTTCGTCTCTGTAGTAAGTGCTTCAGGCTCCACGATGAAAAGCCCAGTTTTCGCACATCGCTTTCAGTTGCTGGAAGTAAATTTTGTTGAAAGTTTCCACAGCTGCTAAAACATTTGCAGCAGGGCAAGGACACTCTGCCCTTTGTATGTAGAGAGTGTCTCCACCTCTTTAAAAACATTACAAGACTGTTTTTCTAATTCAGAGACCCAGTTTGAAGAGTTTCCCTTTTAAAATAGAAAATTTAATATTGCAATCACCTGTTACAATTTAATTTATGCCTATATTCCTCAATTACATGAAATAATTCACGGATGATTTGGAATCTTGTTGACCAGCATTTCCTCATGTGGGGTTTGCCACGGTTCATGCTGGGCCTCACAGCAAGAAAAAAACAGTTCCATTTGAGGAACCAGGAATTAGGAAATGGGCTGAGGGAAGGAGGCGTGGTTGCAAGACCGGTTGAAAGTGAACGGGAAGGGAGGAAGTGGAAATGTGTTTTCTTCAAATAACAGCCTGTGAGGAGAGAGAAATACTGCTGTACATAGAATTAAGGAAAGAGTTAAAAGGAAAAGCTCTGGAGATTATTTATCTACTGAGGAGGAATGCTTGCAGGAAAGAAAAGATCAAAGGCACTGGTGAAATGGGGCCACAATGGTGAGCTACTCAAAGAAGGGAAGGAGGTGGGGGCCAGAGCAGGACAGAGTTGTAGGTAGACCCATGACCTAGTTAAGGCAGTAGAAGCTACTTATGTGACCACCTAGTGATTTCTGTGTTTCCGATTGAACTTAGCTTCTATAGGTATTAAGGTGAGGGAGTAGGTGCTGGAGAGAAGACCAAGAATGATGAAGGTGTAGACCTTGTGAGAAATTGGGGCTGGGAAAGGAAAGAGCGAGTACAGGCCAGGGTTGTCAGATGGTTCTTAGCAGCCTGGTGATGGTTGATTGAAAGGGAGTATCATTAGTGGCCCAAAAAGGGGATTCAGTTCAGTCATTCACATTAAATGAAAGAGGGCCTATTAACTTAAAAATATTTTATTAAAAATATTTTATTTAACTTTTTATTGGACTTTTCCTTGTGGTAAGTTTAGGAAAATAGTGGGTTTTGGGTAAGAGTTCAGATACTTTCCTGACCACGATGACTCACTTCAGTAACCATGATCAGTTCGTTCAAGGGTAGACACTAAAAGCTTTTTAGCTCTTTTGCCTGTGTGTCGGAAAGAAGGGCTGGCATTGCGGGCATGTGACCTGTGCAGTTACACAGGGCCCTGCTCTTGTAGGCTTGGCCATCGCCATCTTGAAATTCTTCATAATTTTTTTTAAGGTTTTCTTTATTTATTTGACAGAGAGCGAGGTAGTAAGAGCAGGAACACAAGCAGGGGTAGTGAGAGAGGGAGAAGCAGGTCTTCCGAGAGGCAGGGAGCCCGATGAGGGGGCTCGATCCCAGGACCCTGGGATCATGACCTGAGCCGAAGGTAGGCACTTAACGACTGAGCCACCCAGGCGCCCCTCTTCATAATTTTTTAACAGGGGCCACACATTTTCATTTTAGCCTGTGCCCTGAAAATTACATAGTAGTCCTGCCTACAGCATTTTATTCAGTCACCCCAAATTCCCTCTTCCTACCTGTCTTGAATGTTCTAAAATTTGGAGCCCGGCCCTGAGATATATGCAAGTCGGGAGCTCTTAACTACTCTCTGGTTTCCAATTTTTAGACAAAAGTATTTTAAAAAGATGCTTTTAAGTTCCCTAATTTTAAAAATTCAAGAAGAGAACAAACAATGCTAAATTCCTCTAAGCATAAATGTAGCTTTTGTAGCCTTTGCATTCCCTAAAATGTTTAGAGCTGGTTAATCTCTTTATGTTTGCAAACAGCTCATATCTCAGATCAGGTCAAGGGACATTAAATGACTTGCCTGTTTAAATGGCAATTTATTGCACAACAGGATTGCAACTGAGATTTCTGATATAAAGCCTGTTCTTTCTGAGTCTCTGAGCTACCTCCTCAGTTGGTCATTTTTAAACTTATAATTCGACTTTAAAATTATTTAGCCAGTTCCTAATACAGATAAAGAAACAAAACAAAAGATAGAATGCAAAAGATATTAGCATTTTTTATAAATGTGATTTTTTTAAATTTTTTTAAGATTTTATTTATTTATTTGACAGACACATCACAAGTAGGCAGGGAGACAGGCAGAGAGAGAGGAGGAAGCAGGCTCCCTGCCAAGCAGAGAGCCTAATGTGGGGCTTGATCCCAGGACCCTGGGATCACGACCTGAGCCGAAGGCAGAGGCTTTAACCCACTGAGCCACCCAGGCGCACCTAAATGTGATTTTTTAAATATGCTTTGGTATCAGAGTTATATCTAATTGCTATTTAACCAATCACAAGAGAATTTCATACTTACCAAATTGTTTACAGCCCAGAATGCTGGAAACTGAATAATTCTTTGGGATGATGGTCAGAGGAAGAGAGGAGTAGAGAGATTTTCACTGAACCAGTTATTAGGGTAGTCCAGATTTTATGAAGTAATTATTGATAATTTTTCTTACTTTGGATGTACATGCAGTCAGAGGAATTGGGCTTTGCTGTCTACCGAGACACAATCAACACTCCATAGAATATTCAGGGGAGAAATAGTTTTATATTAGATCCTTAAGTATTCAGTCATAGTTAAACATTTATAAGTAGTAATAATGAGTACAGATAAAAAACACTTGTAGCTAAAAGATAGCTTTAAAATACCAAACCTGAGTAAATACGGAAGAAAGGGGTCTTGAAGGCTTATTTTTTCCCCGAGACCTCAGTCACACCCTGGCAGTTAGGAGCACAGAGCTCCCTCTAACATGGTTCCTCAGCTACATGTCATGAGAACCCTTTTAGTTCATTATTTTCATGATTCACAATAATAAGCTGCTAACGTGAAGCCCATACTCACATCACAGTATGATTTCTGACTGCAGTATTTTATTTCTGTCCAAAAACTTATACTGTGTTACACAGTGATTTAATGGAAAAAGCAACAGGCTCAGTCACTTACTAGTTGGATGACCTTGGGGCACTTAATCTCACAGATTTAAAAAGGAAAGGATTATATCCATAGTGAAGGGATGTTGAAAGGGTTGGCTCACATAATGTATGTGAATTAAATAGTGTGGCGCCTGCTCAGTAAATAATATACAGTAAATTGTAAGCTTGTATTTTCATATTAGTACAGTGTCTTCCTAAAATTTCTTTGATGAAAAATATTCAATTCATATGATAAAAATTAGATGAAGTGCTGCGTTTCCTGACAACAAAAGAGCTCTAGCAGCTTGATGAAAGGGAACATTATTTGGCCAACATCATAAGTGATGTTACAAAGGAAAGAAAAGCAAGAGAAAGAGATCAGGAGAAGGATGGGAATAGGATAAACTGCACAATTAAATAAGGTAGACAGGGTGGGCTTCCTTGAGAAGGCCAGATTTTGAGCAGAAAATTGAAGGAAGTGCTGGAGTTGGCCATGGAAATGAGGCAAGAATGAGCGAGTGAGGAAGAGGACAGTAGGAAATCAGATCATGAAGCCTCGTGAAAGCTGGGATTTATGAGGCCTTATGGAACATTGGAAGAAGTTGGGCTTTTCTCTGAGTAAGGTCGGAGCTTCTCACAGGGTTTGGAATAGAGGGGTGTCATCATCTGATCTGTGCTTTTAAAGGATCAGTTTGATTGCTAGATTGAAAATAAAAAGAAGGAGGGCAAGGATAGAAGTAGGCAACTTGTAGGAGGTGACTGCAGTTATCAAGGCAAGAGGTGATGGTGCTGGAATCAGAGTGGTGGCCATTCGAATGAGAGGTGTTTGGAGAGTGGATATATATGGAAGTTAAGCCAATAGGATTTCTGGGTAGACTGGGTGTGGGAAACAGTGAAGATTCTTCAGGGGGAACTCCCAAGGATTTTATTCTATGCCATTGAAAGCATTGTCATCAGTTGGAGATGAAGAAAGCTATGAATTGAGTTAGATTGGAGTTGATTTGGAGATGTCTATTAGACATTCAAGTAGAAATATTGAGATTGCTGTTGGATATGCAAGGCTGAATAAGGAGAGAGATCAGAGCCACAGATAAAGAGCCATGCCACTCTTAAATTCAAAGATCAGGGAGAAATGAGAACCTGCAACAAAAGCTGAAAAGGAGCAGCCATCGAGGTAGGAGGGAGAGTCCAGAGTTTTGAAAGGAAGAAAGTTTATCAAGAAGGAGTGACAGCTGTGTCCAAGTTAAGGATTGAGGAGTTCCCATTGGATTTCTCACCCTGAAGGTTAATAGGGACCATGACAAGAGGATTTTCAGTGAATGGTTGGAGGAACACTTTTTAATGGAATGAGTTGAAAGAAAACAGTATGCCATATTTACAACCCAAATTACAAAAGCAGAATTGCCATTGGTGATACGATTTTCCAAGATGGTGAACAATTTTTAATGAAGTTTCTTACATAGGAAAGTAGAATATTCCCTCAATGCACACGGTAATTGCACTTCTGGAAATTTCAGTATATAGTAAAATCCATGTTTCAATGTATGAAAATACCTTGTGTTTGTAGAACAGAGTTAGTTCTGATTCACATCATTATCAATGGGTTTTTTCACACAGATGAATTGTCCAGTGGTGGCTTTTCAAAATTGAATAGGACAAGAGATGATTCTTTGTTGTGTTGAACTGTCCCACATATGACGGCATATAGAACACCTGCCTACCTACCCAGAAAATACCAGCCACACCCCCAATTATTGTGACACCCCAAAACTGTACCACAGATTTCCAAAGTGTTCCCTAGGGAGGGAGTTCACCCTTGTAGAGTACCACTATTCTAGATCTAAAGAGTCACTATAATGGCTTTGGGGAGAAACATGGTCATTGAAGGGAGTTTAGTAGAAGAACTGTTGGTAGATAGGTAGAGTTCAGTGAAACCCAAAGGAATGGTGAAGTATATTACAGCTTGCAACCTGGAAGCTGTTACCAGCTTTTAACCAGGCCTAAAGGAGCAAGAGGACACAAAAGATAACAGTGGCACAGCAAGATCTGAGAATATAGAAGACATGACACCAAATGAGGCGTGACCTTCATGAGCAGAATACAGCCTCTGCCAACCTGTGGCTCCCAGGGAGGATGCTATAGTAGCCAAATACCCTGACTTCTCTCCTACTCTCTGTACTTCTGCCAGTGCCTCCCCTGGCCCAGCTGAAGCCAGAGGGCGGGGGGAGCCAGTGGATACAGCCTGGAGACTCAGCCTGCCAGGCCCAGAGCAATGAAGAGGTTGGAGAGCGGATCTGGAGGGGCAAATAGAACCTCCCACAGTTGTTTACCTTTGTTTTCTTAGGTATTCTAAGTAATTCTTATTTGGCCTTTTACTACAATGCAATATTTCATTCAGTCTATAGACATTTATTTTACAACATAAACTAATACTTTTTGTTGTTTAAAAGACTCTGAAAATTTGAGCCTCTGGAAATTCATTCTTTGACGTCTTATCCAACATTTATGTTTCATTGTATCATGATGTTGATCCAAAGTTATTGTTTGTTACTCTGCTTAAAATAGATAAAGTCTTAATAAAGACTGACTGTTTTAATAAAGCACTTTAGCATTTTTATCTTGCTGCAAAACAGTGAGGAATCAAAGACATTTGTAAAAGAGTTATGAAATATTTGCTTCTGTACGTATCAATATGTCCAGATCATGGAAGAAAAGAAAATAGGAAAAATAAAGAGTAAGAAAACATAAGCCTGAATAGAGAGTAATATTGAAATCACCACCAGGATAAAAAGCTTTTGCAGAGCATGACATAGGATACAGGCTCGCCAATCAACGAGGAAAGGAAAGTTGATGTTAAGATCACTGAAGGAAAAAAAAAAAAAGATAAAAATAAAAATGAAAACCTTTGAGTCACATGCACTTAGGCATTTAAACTTACACACTGGCTTATCTGAAATCCTGAGGGAATGTTTTATGTAAACCCTGTCTCTAACAGATCTATTAGATACACACACACACACACATATGTATCCATTTTATAGTAAGAATGCTATATGCTCTGACACCGTAAGTCCTCTGGCAATATGTGCAAGCAGTATTTTCATTTATAATGTTAAAACATTTTTTTAAAAGGGGGGAGTTGTAATTATGATTGGTTAGTACAAGCAGAGAAATAAGCATGATTTTGCTTAAATTGCTAAAATAATACCAAAATATCAATAATTGGGACCTAATTACTCTAATGAGGTACCCGCACGACTTCATTTCACTAAATATTTGCCAGCTTTCTCCTTTGAGATAGAAATCTTGTTGTTTGTCAGTGTCCATGTACCCCCCAAAATGTAAAGTGTAACCTATATTCTGAACTATCATTTTAAAATATGAACTATTGAATGATACATGCTCTGTTGAATTCTGTTTCTTGAAATGCCTATTATCTTTAGCATTACTCTCAAAAGACAGACTTTTAAAAATAATAATTAAAGTACAGGTGCTATTCACATGCTTGGAGATGATTTTATATCATTAAACTTCTGCATAAATATGCTTCAATAAGCAATTAAACTGAAGACTCTGGTTTGCATTTTAATCCTCCTCTTTCTCTGTGAAGTCATCACAATCATGTACCTTTGATCTTGCAGTCATTTCTGGCACCAGATTCAGACATCACAAATGAACAATTATTACTTAATAGAATGGAATTCGAAGACAATGGAGTCTAATGAAATGGGGCTTTGTTTTAAACAAAAGTGAAACGTTTTCTAATAGTTGCGATGGAAGAGTTCTAAGCACATTAAAGAAATCAATTTATGATCTGAACATCTTGAGAGCTCTCCTTAATGGTCTTATAGACACCAAGCAGCTTGGAATTTGAAATTTTTCTTGGAAAACTAAAGGCTGTCTGTACATGAGGACTTCTGTTTCTTTTCTTTCCTTTTACCCACGTTTTTCTCTGCTCCTACAGGCTGTTCCACCTCCCAACTTTGAGATGCCAGTCTCCATCCCAGTGTCCAGCCACAATAGTTTGGTATACAGCAACCCCGTCAGCTCACTGGGAAACCCCAACCTTTTGCCACTGGCCCACCCTTCTCTGCAGAGAAACAGTATGTCTCCTGGTGTAACACATCGACCTCCAAGTGCAGGTAACACAGGTATGTATGTCCTCATATGCATGCAATGTTAACAAATCGGGAAGGAACCACTCTTGGCACAAAGGGTATTTTATCACCAAGATGTAGACTTTTCCAGGTTTCCATTTGTTATGTTTCCTCGTTGCTTAAGATCCACCTTCTTGGGGCACCTGGGTGGCTCAGTGGGTTAAGCCACTGCCTTCGGCTCAGGTCATGATCTCAGGGTCTTGGGATCGAGTCCCACATCGGGCTCTCTACTCAGCAGGAAGCCTGCTTCCCTCTCTCTCTCTGCCTGGCTCTCCATCTACTTGTGATTTCTCTCTGTCAAATAAATACATAAAATCTTTAAAAAAAAAAAAATCCACCTTCTTTTTGGTCTTCAACCCCATCAGCCTGATTTTGAAATCTCCCATAATCTGCTATTTTTCCATTTAGACTCCCACCCACCTCTCATGTGGCTATATTTCAACTATATTTCTCAAACAGCTATATTTTCAGCTCTGTTTCTCAAACAAAAAGTCAAACATCCTTGGAGAAAGAAAGTCTTCATTTTTTTGCTACTACTCTCCTCCTGCCTAAGATGCCATTTCTCATCTTCCTCTTAGCCAGATTATCACCTTTTCCATAAAATCTTCCCCTGTGTCCTCTGATAGCATTTGTGCCATTTAGTTATTTCTTAGTGTGGTTGGTTTTTATTTATTTATACAGAAACTTATACCACAGAGGACTGAAAGCAGAAAAGAAATGTAATAAAATAGTGTAACTTAAGAAGTGTGAAATAAAAACAAAACTTAGAAATGAAATTAAGAGGACACCATAAGAACATATATACCTGCCACAAATTAGTCTCAATATTTCTAAGAAATCCCCACTGTTGTACAATGTGCGGTGTCCCAGAGAAAAGAAATTATTGCTCAGGAAAAGTCCAACCATTCTTCATACTCAGATCAAGCAAAACACAGTATATGATGTGCTATATTGAATTTGTGTCTATTTCCCCACTGGATTTAAAGAATCTTGGAGGGAAGACAGTCCTCCTGGATTGCCAACTTCACAGTTGGAACTAAGTAAATGTATACTGACTATAACCAAACAATCCCCTTATATCTCCAAAAGAAGCACCAAAAATAATTATATTTCTAAGTCATAGATAGCAAAGCATTGTATATTACATTTTACTTTTTTAAAAAGCACTCCATAGGAAATTTTTAGTATGTCTTAGGCACACATAACTATATTAAAGGCAATTTATTCACAAAATAATTTTTCCTTGAGAATACTTCAATATCTGCCTTGTAATTAAAACTAAACATGTGGGGTGCCTTGGTGGCTCAGTCATTAAGCATTTGCCTTCAGCTCAGGTCATGATCCTAGTGTCCTGGGATTGAGCCCTGCATCAGGCTCCCTGCTCAATGGGAAGCCTGCTTTTCCCTTTCCCAATCTCCCTACTCGTGTTTCCTCTTTCACTGTGTCTCTCTCTGTCAAATAAATAAAATCTTAAAAAAACAAAACTAAACTAAACCTTATTTCTATTTAGTACAGAAACTTCATATAGAAAATATAATCAAAATCAACCAAATGATAAAAACTTGATACATCTTGAGTCCGAGAGATGTGTATAAAGGATGCCATTATGCCATTCTCTCTGCTTTTGAATATGACTGAAATTTTTCATAAGAATTTTCAATACCATATGTTATTCCTTTCAGATCACACTCAAACACAGTTGAATTCCCTGCATGATAAATTCATGCTTGTTTATTTTTAAAAAATTTCATCCTTTATCTCCAAAATATTATTTGATTGGAAATAACAAACATTTCTTTAAAAGTAATGAACAGGGCGCCTGGGTGGCTCAGTGGGTTAAGCCGCTGCCTTCGGCTCAGGTCATGATCTCAGGGTCCTGGGATCGAGTCCCACATCGGGCTCTCTGCTCAGCAGGGAGCCTGTTTCCTCCTCTCTCTCTGCCTGCCTCTCTACCTATTTGTGAACTCTCTCTGTCAAATAAATAAATAAAATCTTTAAAAAAATAAAAATAAAATAAAAGTAATGAACAGGGGCACCTGGGTGGCTCAGTCATTAGGCATCTGCCTTTGGCTCAGGTCATGATCCCAGGGTCCTGGGATTGAGCCCCGCATCAGGCTCCCTGCTTGGCGGGAGGCCTGCTTCTCCCTCTCCCTCTGCTTGTGTTCCCTCTCTTGCTGTGTCTCTCTCTGTCAAATAAATAAATAAAATCTTTTTTAAAATAAAATAAAATAAAAGTAATGAACATATTCTTCAAACTCCAAAACCAGAACCAACTAATAATTATAGACTGTCACTTAGGATCAGTTAGAAAATAATCCAGCCGAGGATGGCTCAGTCGGTTAAGCGTCTGATTCTTGAGTTCCGCTCAGGTCACAGGCTAAGGGTTGTGAGATAGAGCCCCACATTGGGCTCTGCACTGGGTGTGGGCCTGCTTGAGACTCTCTCTCTCCCTTTCCTTCTGTCCCCTACCTTCCTCTCTAAAGAAAAAGAAAGAAGGGGAAGGAGGAAGGAAGAAAGGTAGGAAGGAAGGAACGAACAAAGGGAGGGAGGAGGGAAAAGAAAAGAATCCAGCTGATATTCTATTCTTTTGGCTAAATCATATTCCTTAAAACGAACAGTAATTATTATACCGAGTATCTTATTGAACTCTCCCAGCTGTCATATTTTAACATTGCCAAATTTAAGTTAGCAGAGAAGAAGCATACCTTTCTAAATTTGTAGCAGATGAAATCTTCTCTGTTGTGTCAGTAAGGAAAATTCAGGTAGTCAGTGAGGTCATTCGCTGTGAGTAGATTCATGAAATGACCAAAGTTCTGGACAATTAGCATTTTACAAAATTAATTATATAAAAATACATTTACAAAGAATTAAACATCAAGTGTAAGTTTACTTCAACACACAGTCAACCTTACTGCTTTTTTTTTCCACTTTCTATAAAACATCCAAAAATGAAAATTCAGAGACCATTTAAACCCTGGATTTTTTAAATGTAACCTTTCTTAGAACGGAAGATTCTGCAAAATGTCAGTGATTGAATGTAGGCTTAATGTTTGAGCTCAGCATGTCATAATAAAACAAATGTCAGCCATCCAACTTAGGTAATATTTTACAAATTCAGGACCCTTGGGAGAGCCAGAATACTGGGATTGCTAAAGGTAAAGTGTGTTGTTCTGTGGACCTGTGGCCTTTCCTTCTTCTGATCTTTCTCTTTAATCCGTAGGTGGTCTGATGGGTGGAGACCTCACATCCGGTGCAGGCACCAGTGCAGGTGAGCGGGGATTTCTGGGCCACAGCATGGATCATTGTTCAGGGTTTCTTTGCTGGGCGATTTGCAGGAAGTAAGTCTTTTGAACCAAGTAGGGAGATGTGTGAGCTGTATGGAAAAATGGCCCCCAGAACTTCTCAAGCATTTTTATGAAGCAGGAATGGATGGATTAGTAACTTAGAAGAAAACTGTTAACTAGAACTTTTCTTAATCAGACTTCAGCTAGTCCACATAACCAGAAGTGAAGGCTCTGATCAAACCCATTTAATCCTAGATACAATCTCTGGATACAAAAGTACCTTTAGCAAGACTTGCCTATTGAGTTCTCTGTGAATCATTTCACATTAAATGTGAATCTCTCTCCACCCAAAGAAGTACCAAACTCCTGGTAGAATGCATGTTTAAAAGGAGAGGGTATTCCTCTGAAATGAATCATACCTTACGTGTTAACTAATTGAATTTTAATTAAAAATAAATAAGTAAGTAAATAAGTAAGAAAATAGTAAATAAGTTAAAGGTGGCAGAGAGGGGCATCTGGGTGGCTCAGCAGGTTAGCATCTGCCTTTGGTGCAGGTCCTGATTCTCGGGTTTTGGGATCGAGCTCCGCATCGAACCCTGCATTGGGTGCTTTGCTTATCTGTGAGTCTGTTTCTCCCTCTGCCGCTGACCCTCCCTTAAAGATTTTAAAAATCTTTAAAAATTTTTTAAATTAAAAAAAAATAAAAAGGAGGGAGTGAGAGTGTAACCATTCAACAATATTGTTAATAAAATAAAACCAATTTTGACATTAAAATTAGCTCTTAAAGAATATGAATATGGTGTACTCCCAAAAAGCCATTTAAATATATTTTAAGTCTTGGGGCGCCTGGGTGGCTCAGTGGGTTAAGCCTCTGCCTTTGGTTCAGGTCGTGATCTCAGGGTCCTGGGATCGAGCCCCGCATCCATCCGGCTCTCTGCTCAGCAGGGAGCCTGCTTCCCCCTCCCCCTCTACTCACCTCTCTGCTACTTGTGATCTCTCTCTCTCTCTCTCTCTGTGTCTGTCTGTCAAACAAATAAATAAAATCTTTAAATATATATATATATATGTATGTATATATGCATATAAACTCTTAAGGATTTCTTCCACTACATCCAATCATGTTATAGGCACACTTCCCCAGGGTTCCATATTAATTCATATTATTGTGATTATTGAGATATTGATGTCACTTTCAGAGCAGACGTAAGACAGCACAGTAGTTTTTAATGCAAACCACAGTTCACTATTGGCTTAACAAGTAACCATGGTAATTCCTGCCGCTGGAACATGATATACATTTAAAATAGTAGGAGACAGGCCTGAATGACACAAGGTTATGTTTGAAATGTCAAAAAAAAAATTCAAGCTTATTAAAATATCCATGGACAACTAATTTAAATATTTTGCCAAGGTCAAATATAATAGTCCGCTAATTATAAGAAAGAAGATAAAATCAGCATACAAAAACATTTTTATAAATATATCCATTTGGGGGAAATGTTTCTCCTTCTGATACTGGCTCTTCACTAATTCAGTGAGTCATAAAGAAAAAGAATTTGGACTACACAGTGAATTAACAAACACTATCAATGGTACTAGCTTCCTATTTTATCAACCTTTTAAAAATTAGGTAAAGTCAAATTAATGAGTAAACTCAATATACTATTTTTCTGGACATTGAAACAAAGTGCTCATTTTTTCCCTCAAAACATACTCTGAGGCTTGCAGCCTGAAAATTACAAAACCGGATCAAAGCCAGACCAGTGTTGCTCGGATTCAAGTCTCTGCCAAAACTACAGTTAGAGAGAATGGTAGGGACTGAGAACTGGATTGTCACAAAGACCAAGAAAAAGATAACTTTAAAAAATGGTTTTGATGTTATGATATTTTATCCAGTATCTCAGTGCTTTTATAGGAACATCTGGTAGTGGTGAAAAAAAGTTATCATATGTAGTAAAAAAAAAAAAAAAAAATGGGGGGGATGGGTTACTCAGCCCTAATGGAAATAGACTCTTGTTTCTGCTTAATAGCTAGAATGCTTTAGGATTCTCTGTTGAAAATAAGAAGTGTTTGGTTGTTCAATTATGCTGTCATTGTCAATTCTCTGACAGCCCGCTAAGTTTAATGGCCCTCCAGGGACAGAGAAGACGGTCTTGTAAGTGTAAAAGTTAGCCACATATCCGGCTATAGCGTCATTGAACTAAAAAAATCTTACAAGCTTAGCAAATGTATCTTCCTGCATCAAGACCTCTATCTACCACAGACATAAGAACCCTTCAGGGATGCCTGGGTGGCTCATTGGGTTGAGCCTCTGCCTTCATCTTGGGTCATGATCTCAGTGTCCAGGGATCGAGCCCCACATCGGGCTCTCTGCTCGATGGGGAGCCTGCTTCCCCCTTTCTCTCTGCCTATCTCTCTGCCTACTTGTGATCTCTCTCTCTGTCAAATAAATAAATAAAATCTTAAAAAACAAAAAACAAAAAACCTTCTACTTCAAAAATAGAAGGAAACAAAAAGAAAGACACTCAGTTGCACCACCTTGATGATAATAAACATTATATCCAGAGGAATATATCTCATAGCCATGAACATATAACTTTTCCAGTGTCTATATATTTGTGAGAGAGTTAGTTCCTTACTTTTTAAAAATAGAGGAGGAAGCCCTTTCTAACTCTGGCTCCACAGAACACCTGTTGCAGATGCCACTTAGTAGAGGCAAGCTCCTGTCAGGTCCTGCTGCAGGCTCAGCCGTCTTCCCCTTCTTTCTCAAACCCGCCAGTATCATGTGCCAAAGCTGAATATATCTATGCTGATGTCAGAGAATCACATAACACCAGGGGAAGCGAGGCCAGCCAGAATGTCTCTGCATTTTCAGAAAAGAAAACTAAGGCAAAATGGCCGAAAGATAGCTTCCAAATTTCGAATATTGTCATTGAAATTCAACGTCTCTGATCAAGGTAGAAAGTCTGTGGCCATGTGCACACAATTAAATACTTTTCGATCTTTGTATTTTTTTCAAAATCAGATGCTCTCAATGGTAAAAAGAAAAAAAGTGGGGGGGGGGGGGGCGGGTACAACCATGCAGAAAGGAAGTGAATTTAACAATTAGTGTGTACTTATAAATACCAAGGGACCAAAGAGATAAGGATTCTCTTTTTCAGTTCAGCTCAGTGATATAGTAAAGCAACTTTCCCATCCAGCCCCTGAACTATATAGTTCTCCCTCATCCCATCATCCAGTGGATCATCAAGTCTTACCAACTCTGCCTCCCAAGGTACTTCTTAAATCCACTCCTTTCTCTCCATTCCCATCCCATTGCCCTGGTTCCGGTTCCTAGCAACGCTCCAGGACTGTTTCCAGAGCCCCCTAATTTGTCTCCCTGCTTCACGTTGCGTTCCCCTCCAGTCTCTCCATGACTGATTAGCTTTTCTCAAAGGCCTACACTAATTGTAGGTCATCCTTCATGTGCCTTAAGTCCAGACATGGCTTCCCATCTCTCTCAGAATTACCCAGGAGCCTTTTATCTCTGGCCCAGCCTTCCTCTCTACTCTTAAACCTTCTTTTCTCCCGCTGCCAGCAAGAACCCTGCACTCTAATAACACAAACATTTAAATTGCCCTTACTATGTGCTTTACAAAAAGGAACTCATTTATTCTCATAATGGTTCTTTAAAGTAGATATGCATATTATACCCTTTCCATAGATGGGGAAACTGAGACAGAGAGAGGTTAATTGCCCAACGTGGAACCCAGGCAGTCTGGCTCCAACATTCATGCTCTTAACCTCTTCATTGCACTGCTACTTTGCAAACAGTATTGAGGCCACTTGCCTTTACGTATGCATTCCTAGTGCTCCTTTCCCTCAGCTTCTTCCTGCTCCTGAGCCCTCCTTGTCATCCCTCAGAATTCAGTACAGCCATTCAGGGGGAATTATGCATCTCTTCTTTTTTCGCCCATGGAAGTCTGCTCCCACATCACTTATCTCATTGCATTGTTATTGCATTGTCTGGGCACACATCTTTCTCCTGGACACTCAGCCCTCTAGGGGCAGACTGTGTCTTTCTTTTTTTTCTTTTCTTTTTTTTTTTTTTTTTTTAAGATTTTATTTATTTATTTGACAGAGAGAAATCACAAGTAGATGGAGAGGCAGGCAGAGAGAGACAGAGGGAAGCAGGCTCCCTGCAGAGCAGAGAGCCCCATGCGGGGCTCGATCCCAC